>NC_090375.1:131406138-131706138 GCF_036365525.1 Heterodontus francisci | reverse complement strand
CTTGAGATTACATCCGAGGTCTTGTGTATGTCATGGGTTCCCGATTTCCTTATTACAGGTGGTTTCCTACCTGTAACAGGCAGGTGCTCTGAACCTTACCCAAGATGGCTGCTCTGGAACACTAATGTAAACAGGGTGGTAAGTGTACCAATGCTATATTTGAGCCACAATTTTTTTATTTATTCATTCATGGGATGTGGGCAACGTTGGCTAGGCCAGCATTTATTGCCCATCCCTAATTGCCTTGAGAAGGAGATTGTGAGCTGCCCTTGAACCGTTGCATCCTTGGTGTGTAGGTACATCCACAATGCTGTTAGGAAGGGAATTCCAGGATTTTCACCCAGTGACAGTGAAGGAACGATGATATAGTTCTAAATCAAGATGGTGCGTGGCTTGGAGGGGAATTTGCAGGTGGTGATGTTCCCATGCATTTGCTGCCCTTGTCCTTCTAGGTGGTAGAGGTCGCGAGTTTAGAAGGTGCTGTCAAAGGACACTTGATGCATTGCTGCAGTGCATCTTGTAGATGGTACACAATGCTGCCACTGTGCGTGCGTGGCGAAGGGAGGCTGCATTGTCCTGGCTGGTGTTGAGCTTCTTGAGTGTTGTTGGAGCTGCAACCATGACTTGTGCCTTGTAGTTGGTGGACAGGCACTGGGGAGTCAGGAGGTGAGTTTGTCGCCACAGAATTCCCAGCCTTTGACCTGCTCTAGTAGCTAAAGTATTTATGATGCTGTTCCAGTTCAGCTTGTGGTCAATGGTAACCCTCAGGATGTTGATAGTGGGGGATTCAGCAATGGTAATGCCATTGAACATTAAGGGGATGTAGTTGGATTCTCTCTTGTTTGAGATGATCATTGTCTGGCACTTAGGTGGCGAGAATGTTACTTGCCACTTATCAACCCAAGCCTGGATGTTGTTCAAGTCTTGCTGCATCTGGACAGGGGCTACTTCAGTATCTGAGGAGTCGCAAATGGTGCTGAACATAGTGGAATTATCAGCGAACACCCCCACCTCTGACCTTATGATGGAGGGAAGGTCATTGATGAAGCAACTGAAAATGTTTGGGCCGAGGACACTACCCTGAGGAGCTCCTGCAGTGATTTCCTGGGACTGAGATGATTGACCGCCAACAACCACAACCATCTTCCTTTGTGCTAGATATGACTCCAACCAGCGGAGAGTTTCCCCCCTGATTCCCAGTGACTCCAGTTTTGCTAGGACTCCTTGATGCCATACTTGGTCAAATGCTACCTTGATGTCAAGGGCAGTCACTCTCACCTCACCTCTTTGAGTTCAGTTCTTTTGTCCATGTTTGGACCAGGCTGTAATGAGGTCAGGAGCTGTGTGGCCCTAACTGAATCCAAACTGAGCCTCAGTGAACAGGTTATTGCTGAGCAAGTGCTGCTTGACAGCACTGTCGACGACCCCTTCCATCACTTTCCTGATGATCGAGAGTAGACTGGTAATTGGCTGGGTTGGATTTGTCCTGCTTTTTGTGTACAGGACATATTTGGGCAATTTTCCACATTGCCGGGTAGATGCCAGTATTGTAGCTGTACTGGAAACAGCTTGGCTAGGGGCGTGGCAAGTTCTGGAACACAGGTCTTCAGTATTATTGCCGGAATGTTGTCAGAGCCCATAGCCTTTGCAGTATCCAGTGCCTTCAGCTGTTTCTTGATATCATGTAGAGTGAATCAGATTGGCTGAAGACTGGCATCTGTGATGCTGGGGCCTTCAGGAGTAGGCCACTTTACACAAGATGTAGGGAGTTCAAATTGGTCCTAGTGATTCTTGATGTCCAGCACTAAGTTGGAGTAGATGCTCTTGACTTTTGCGGAACTTTCAATTAAATATAGAATCATAATCTTGTTGAGAAGTTGGTCACTTGTGGCAGATCTAGTGATCTGCAGAGCTTTATATGCAGTTTTCTTGCACTGGTTCACCCATCGGAGGGTCATTTAAATAAGGTTTGCAAAAGCAACAAACCTTGGACCCACTCTGTTCCTAGGTTCTTTCAATGACCTAATGTCTGCTATCCAAACTTCTGATACTACCACATTGTCCAGATTGGTAAATTCAGCATGTGAAGGACATGTAGCTACTGAATCGCCATAGGCAGATGTAGGTCATAGTTATACTGTATCGATTAGGAGCTGGTGTCTAATTTCGGGCAACAGTACCTTGTTTACACAGCCTGGATGTAATTTGGATGTGCCCAAGGGAACTGTTGAACCCTATGTAAGCATGGTTTGGCACTGCTGTAATTATACATTATGTGGCATCAAACCTAAGCGCTGCAAGATTGCCTCCTTTAGAGGTTTATGAACCATTCTGCTCTAGATTTAGATCAGGACCCTGCAATGCTAAACTTGCATCATATACATCCATAGTTAAAATCAGTCAGTGGATGGAGAAATGATCTGTTTTCCTTAGCACTGATAAGATTCAGTTAACAAAATTATGAATAGAAAATACTGAATCTAACCCTCCTCCCTATATTCCGTAAAGGTCGTAAGTTCTTTTCAGTTACAGACATTTAACTGTTTGGTTTGGTAATCAGGGCTTCATTTCTATTTTCCATGCTAGCCCGTGTTCCTTGGATAAGACTGCCAACCTCTGCTGAATGTCGTGTGCACTAGAAATTAAATGGAGATTGCCCAGATTTATTCATGTACATCCACGTTTGGCCTTTATTGCAAAGGGTTTGGAGTACAGGAATAAAGAATAGAGACTGCACCTGGAATTAAATGCCTGCTTGGTTATAAAATTAAAACCCGACATTGGGCCCGACCCGACCACAGCCAAACCAAACCCGAATGGAGTCCGAGTCCTTTAATTTTTTTGATGCTCGACCCGACCCGAATATTGTAATGAATTTAATAATATCAAACTTGTTATTTAATGTATTTATTTATAAAACATGGAGCCAGTACAGTCCTGACCCGACCCGACCCCGAATGCTGGACGCAGAATATAGACTCGATCCCACCCGAACCTGACACATGTAGTCGGGTGTAGTCGGGTTCAGGTCAGTTAGCCAGGCTTTACCTGGAATACTGTGGGCAGTTTTGGTCTCCATATTTAAGAAAGGATATATTTGCATTGGAGGTGGTGCAGTGAAGATTTACTAAATTGGTCCTTGGTATAAGACCTATGATGAGAGGCTGAGTAAATTGGGCCTATATTCTCTGGAGTTTAGAAGAATGAGAGGCGATCTAATTGAGATACACAAGATTCTGAAGGGGCTGGATAGGGTAGAAACTGAAAGATTGTATCTGCTGGCTGGGGAACCTAGAACACACAGTCTCAGGATAAGGGGCCGATCATGCAGGACTGAGATGAGGAGAAATTACTTCACTCAAAGGGTTGTGAATCTTTGTAATTCTCTACCCCAGAGGGATGTGGATGCTTCATCATTGAATACATTTAAGACTAGGATAGATAGATGTTTTGGTGTTGCAGGGAATCAAGGGATATGGTGAGTGGGCAGGAAAGTGGAATTGAAGCCCAAGATCAGCCATGATCATATTGAATGGCAGAGCAGGCTCGATAGGCCATATGGTCTAGTTCTGCTCCTATTTCTTGTATTCTTGTGTCTAACAGAGAGGAGGAACTTTCATCGCATTAGTCTGTGATCCTAGTAAACTGGGCAAATAAGAGTAACAGCAGATGTAGGAACAAAGTGCACTCAATTGCCATCTGGTGATGTCAGCCAAGGAGAATGTGACAACTTGATTTCTTTAAGCAAGGAGTCTTCTAGACTCTGTGGAGGTGAGGGGACGGGACAGTGGTGAGCTGTTATATCCCATTTTCTAAACAAGTCATTGATACGCAAATGAAAAGTGGAATCCCTTAGCATGAAGTACTTTACATTCAAAATATGGTTGAATTGAGTTATATTACCTTTTAATTGCTATATGTCCAATACAAGCCAATTTGTAAAACTGAAAAATAAGGGGAGCGATTTATAGACTCTGCTTAGGAAGGCTTGGTCAAAAAAGACTTTTTAATGTTATTTGTGATTTTTAAATGAATACTCGGCTAGCTTCTATGAATTAGTTTGTTCAGAGCTCGGAATTGTATTATAGTTTCACAGCAGTTTGGGAGAGACTTATCAATCAAAGGTTTTCGTGCAGAAAATGCATTTATTATTTGTATACAATCAACATTTATGCAAAACTATTGAGAACCTTTGTCACTTACCAGACAGCACATTTTGTATAAAATGACATCACAACTGAGCAGTCTTTTTAAAAAAAAAACTACACACAAAGAGCAAAAAAGGCAGTTATTTTCTGACTGAGCTAATAAAAGAAAGACTTGCATTTATATAACGCCTTTTGCAACCTCAGGATGGCCCCAAGTGCTTTACAGCCATTGAAGTACTTTTGGAGTGCAGTCACTGTTATGAAGATGTTGAGCTAAACAAGATGAACCAAGGAGCAGCTTGTCTAGAAACACTTCCAACAGCAATAAGTAATCTTTGTATGTGACCATATAGACCAATTCCCCCAGGGGCATCCGAGCAATTGCTCCAGACCTCAAACTGCCCAAAAGCACTACAATAGGAATCAAGCTAAGAGTAGTCAGTATAGTATCCTGGAACTCCTCGCATCCTATTTCCTGTTATATCGGGTTATAACAGGCTGAATTGTAACACTTATCAATGTATCAAACAACTGATATATCTGTTATGTTCAGCCACCCAAAGCACCTTTGTGCTCCACTGAATAGGTATTGCAGAACTTATTTTAACCTGCTTTTGACATATTGTCATCTCGGCATACCAGAAATATTTCTGGTGTATTGTGGAAAGAGCTGTATATGCAAGATTGAATCATTCCAATCCTTAGATTTTTTTAAATTAAATAAAATGAGACAATAAGTCCATTTGGGTTAGGAATATGTAATGTTCTTTGTTTTTACTTTTTAAACAGGAAAATTTGTGGCCATGCCCAGTACATACACACATTTCAGTTTCTGGTAGCTCCAGCAGATATATCACTATAACTAAATTATAAATTCACCAGTACTGTAACCTTGCTGTTGTATTTAATTACTTTGATGCCAAAATACTGCTGTAAGCTTGGAATGAATACCCTGTAACACCCATTTAAAAAATCTCGAACGCTTTGAAAATGTTGGTAGATCTCAAATTCAGGTAGCCAAGCTCGTGTTCCTTGGCGTTGACTTCATTTTTTGGAGGATTTCCTGCTGTCCTTTAAATTTATTGAATTTTAAGAGGGCAAATTCCCTTTTCAAGTGTATTAGATTGTAGAAGAGAGTAGCTAATGAATCTGGCTCTGATTATTTCAGAAGTAACTCAGAATAGCTCTCTGATCACTGAAGGCAGAAGAATGAGCTGAGCAGCAGTTTGATAGTGTTTCTCAATCTGTTCCTCACCTCATTATGAATCCTTGTTCCAGCTGTCCACTTCATGGGAAGGTTGTAATCGGCCCTACAACACCTCTTGTGACATTATAGTCATAAACTGTGGGAAAAATAGTGACAGTAACTAATGATGTCCCATTACATGAGAAAAATAGCAGTTACTGAAACATTTTAAGATTACTCGTTGCACTTCTGTGACACAGCTCACGCAGTGCCTTGGATACATAATGAAGATACGGATTAGGAGCAGGAGTAGGCCACTTGGCCCCTCCAGCCTGCTCCGCCATTCAGTAAGTTCGTGGCTGAACTGATTACTCCACATTCCTGCCTACCTCCAATATCCTTTCACCCCCTTGCTTACCAAGAGTCTCTCTACCTCTGCTTTAAAAATATTCAAAGACTCTGCTTCCACCGCCTTTTGAGTAAGAGAATCTGGGCTATGGTTGTAATGCTTAGCTGCTACTTACTTTCTTCTGTCTTTGCAAAAGCCATTGCTCGGCTGCCCTTCGCGTGGAAATGGTTTAAGTAGATCCTTGAGGTCAACTACAGGTGAATTATTGTTGCAACTTGCTCTAGACTGTCAGCTGTTTGGCCCCTCTGTTTGTTATTTTAACACTCTACAGATGTTTCTTTTTGTATACTTTTAAGATGATTCAATTATCACTTGTTACTATTACATGGAAAGCATGATCCCTCAAGTGATAGCTGGAGTATTACTTCTGCAGTGGGATGAGTTTGATGGATCTCACCATTTTGAGATGACTGAAAAAGAGCAGAGAGGGAGACCTTTGTGAAGGAGAAAAGAATGAGATTGTAGGATGTGTATAAGAAAGCAATAGGTAGAGAGAGATCCTCTTGGGATGTGTTTCTGGTGGGATAAAAAGCACCTTTTGGGGACGGGGAGTGGCTAGGACCCTGTGAGGGGCAGGAGAGAGAGATAGGCCCTGATTTTTACAAGGTGGGGCAGGAAGTGGGTGCGCGAATATAGTACAAGGTGGTGCACCTGCACTGGTTGTGGAAATGGGGGCCCTGCTGATGTTAATGACAAGACCTCATTTAAATACAGACCCACACCCGATACCCAGTCAGATTTGCTACCTGGTCAGCGGGCAAGAGTGAATATTTGGCTTCAGAACCTGGCCTCTGGGGACTCGTGGGAATGGTCCTCAACAGCCAATGATTGCAGAGCTAGCAGTGAAATCACCTTGAGATTGGCAAGAGGTGTTGGGAGGTCAGGGAGGGTTGGGAATTCCCATTTTGCATTGCAGTCGAGGGGTTGCTGGAGCTGGGGAGCCCCAAGAACCTGCTCCTCCTGGCTTATGAGAAGTTCAAAATGAGGGAAAGTTTTAAAACTTCCAACAGGGAGTCACTGGAGAATAATTAGGAGCTGGAACCCAGATGGGGGATAATGGAACCAGCTGTAGTGCCTCACTCATGTTCCAGTTGCAGTTGGCTAGTTCTCAACAATAGCAACAACTTGCATTTATATAGTGCCTTTAACATAGTAAAAGTTCTGAAGACATTTCACAGGAGCTTAATCAGACAAAATTCGACAATAAGCCACATAAAAATGGGCGGCACAGTGGCGCAGTGGTTAGCACCACAGCCTCACAGCTCCAGCGACCCGGGTTCAGTTCTGGGTATTGCCTGTGTGGAGTTTGCAAGTTCTCCCTGTTACCGCGGGGGTTTCTGCCGGGGGCTCCGGTTTCCTCCCACCGCCAAAGACTTGCAGGTTGATAGGTAAATTGGCCATTGGAAATTGCCCCTAGTGTAGGTAGGTGGTAGGAGAATGGTGGGGATGTGGTATGGAATATGGGATTAATGTAGGATTAGTATAAATGGCGGGCAGCCATAAAGACAGGGCTAAATTGTGGCGAGTCGAAGAGACTTAGTAGTTGGCAGGAAAAAAGACAGAGGCGCAAGGGGAGAGCCAACTGTGCAACAGCCCCAACAAACAAATTTCTCTGCAGCACCTGTGGAAGAGCCTGTCACTCCAGAATTGGCCTTTATAGCCACTCCAGGCGCTGCTTCACAAACCACTGACCACCTCCAGGCGCGTATCCATTGTCTCTCGAGATAAGGAGGCCCAAAAGAAAAGAAGAAGTATAAATGGGTGGTTGTTGGTCAGCACAGACTTGGTGGGCCGAAGGGCCTGTTTCAGTGCTGTATCTCTAAATAAAATTTTAAAAAATAAAGAGCTACGAGGACAAAAGACAAAAACAAGACATTCTATTAAAGAGGTAGGTTTTAAGGAGCATCTGAAAGGAAGTTGAGTAGTTTAGGGAGGAGTACTTAGGGCTTAGACAGCTGAGGACATGGCTGCATGGTGGGGTGAAGAAAATTGAGGATGCATAAGATGCCAGAATTGGAGGAACATAGTGTTCTTGCTGTGGAGGGAGTGTAGCGAAGGTTTACCAGACTGATTCCTGGTATGGCAGGACTGATGTACGAGGAGAGATTGAGTCAGTTAGGATTATTTTCACTGGAGTTCAGAAGAGTGAGGGGGGATCTCATAGAAACCTATAACATTCTAACAGGACTTGACAGGGTAGATGCAGGAAGGATGTTCCCGATGGTGGGGGAGTCCAGAACAAGGGCTCATAGTCTAAGGATACGGGGTAAACCTTTCAGGACTGAGATGAGGAGAAATTTCTTCACCCAGAGAGTGGTGAGCCTGTGGAATTCGCTACCACAGAAAGCAGTTGATGTCAAAACATTGTATGTTTTCAAGAAGGAGTTCGATATAGCTCTTGGCTCTAAAGGGATCAAAGCATAAGGGGCGAAAGCGGGAACTGGTTACTGAGTTGGATGATCAGCCATGATCATAATTAATGGCAGAGCAGGCTCGAAGGGCCGAATGGCCTACTCCTGCTCCTGTTTTCTATGTTTATTTGACAAGGCCTGGGGATTGTATCTTGAAGCTTTCTAGTCTGAAACATGTGGGGACTCTCCTGATCAGTCGCCGTAAGGGTGACTAGAACCCTGAAATGATGTGTAATTGGTGTTTATGTTGAAGTTAATAGTGATTAGTCAGGCGAAACACCAAGGTTCTTTCTGGCAATTTATTTTATGTTAATCACAGCGAGCCATATCGCTCTGCAGTTTAGAATGCTTTTTTAATTTGGGTATGTAATTATCAACTTTAACCTCTCTGAGAGCTGATAAAGCACAACCAGGTACAAAATAAAGCTCTCAAGAATTGACAAATGCAACTTAATCTTCATTATTGATTTGAGCTGTCAACCCCTTAAACTGACGCTGGGCCTTGATGAATGAATATATTTTTCTGGAGTTCTTGCATTTTAAAGTTGCAGTTTTATGAAATATATGTATCAGAAAAAGTGCTGTGTGCTGTGCAATCAGTCTTTAAGATATAGTGATTTTGAATTTTATCTATAGCCTTCAGGCAATGTTGTATTAGCAGTATAGATTCTGCCATTTATTCAGGAAGATAATTATTTAGAGGCAGTACTGACGGGACTAAATAATGCTTTATATTTTACAGAAAATAGGATGGACTTTCAGTTCTACATCCATGAGTAGAGTAAGCTGTATTTTTATTAGGAACTGCTGTGAAAGTTTTCTTTTTAGGGTTAGGACTGTTAGGTTTTATAGCTGAACATGTGCACAGTGTATTTGTGCTGAGCTTATTTGTTTGACATTTGTTTGGTCAACATATTACCCCTTAAAATCTTTGTGATACTTGCTGTATTAGTATTATGAAGTTTTCTTTTCCTCCGTTCATACGTCCACCCCATGACTCTCTGCCTCTGCTCTGTACATCTTCATTGGTGAGGCTGCAGTACCCCTGTGGCATACAAGCCAGGATATCTATCTATCTCCCTCACCCTGCACCCACCACATCTGCCACCTGACCTTCCCACAGGAGCAGAAACCCAAAGGCCATGAGGTCAGATCCCACCATAACAAGTTATGAAACTGAATTTGATGTAGATCCGGTAGTTTGTGGGATAACACCAGAAAACCATGAAAAATGCCATGTTGCCTTAAAAGCACAACCCATTCACTAATGTCCTTCAGGAAAAGGAACTGCCATCCTTACCTTGTCTGGTACATGTCACTTCAGTCCCACACTATGTGGTTGACTCCTAGTGCCTTCAGTGCAACTAGGGATGGATAAATAGCCCTTTAATGGTGTCCTCCATGTTCCAAGAGCAAATATGAAACACAAGCGCACATACATACCAGTTAAAGCCTGTTGTTTAAACCTAGATGCTCCTGTATATAGGACAAGTACACTAACACTAAACTGCTGGACTAACCCTGTGGAGTTCCTCTTTGTGTCGTGCACAGGAGGAGAGGGTTGAGAAACTGGAAGAAAATACATCAAGAACTGAAACATGTGATCAGTGCTGTCTGTTTAGGGATAATATGACTTAAGTCTGCAAAACCGTGCATTGTGGATAAAAACTGTTAGGTAATGTGGTACTTTAGCTCTGACTGGCATCAAGCCTAACCACATTTGCAGCTGCATGAAATATTTAGGACAATAGTAGTTTGTGTTGTCAGTTTACAAACGGCCACATGTTAACTTCCTTAAAGTACAGTCAATTTTAAGATTTTTTTTCTGGATAGCTGTAAATTAGTTTAGGAAAAGACATGCTTGATAGGCCTGTACACACTGTAAGCAGCCTTTTCATTCCTGGATTAGGCCTTGACAGTGTTGTTCACATTAACCTCTACTGCTGTAATTTCAAACCTGTGTTGTATTTCACCAACGTATATATGACTTCCTATTGACAAATTCTTAGTTCCTTTCAGAAATTGGTCAACTCCATGGAGTTGTATATGGACCCCTCGATAGTAAAATGCAATTTAGAAGTCAGAGTAACTTTATTTGCAATCTCCTTTGCCTAACTGTTAAACTTACTCAAATAGGAACTTCATACAGTTTGCAAAATGGGTGTTTATAAAGGACTTGTGTATAGGAAATAATAGGACTTACCCAGTTCTGATGAAAGGTCACTGAGCTTAAATGTTAACTCTGCTTCTCTCTCCACAGAAGCTGCAGACCTGCTGAGTATTTCCAGCACTTTCTGTCTTTATTTCAGATTTCCAGCACCCGCAGTATTTTGCTTTTGTTTTATTGTTTAGTTCATTGCCGCTTCTCTTGCAGGAATGGCCACCTTGAAGAAGTTCTGCTTTTCTCACAGACGGGATTTCCGTTTGTCTCTTTTACCTTTATTCACCTTCATTGCTTTCTATTTCCCTTCTCATTTTTGATCAGGTAGCTACAAAACCTGCTTTCACAGCTACATCTCCTTCCGCAGCAACTGTCTCCGACTCCGACTTATTCCATGTGGATTCCAATTGAAATTCCACCCTTCGCGTTTCAGATCCGCCCACGATTACAGATAGCCCCTGGATATTCAGCGTTCCTCAAACCACTGTTCAAGCTGCATCCTGAGATCCATGCTCAGTGCCATGCACTGCCACATGCACACTCCCAACTTCTCTCTTCAGCTGCACCAACTCACTCTATCTCAAAGCTGTCTTGGACCACAGTTTCATTTCATCCTTCATCTCATCTGAAGCCTTAACAAAAAACTTTTTTTTCTTCCTTTCTGGTGTGAAGGATCGCAAGCTTCAAAAGCTCATGGATAAAAACACTTCTCCAGATCCTTCTATTCCCTTCATTTTCCTCTGACCCCATCCCTTCTAATCTTACCCCTTGCCATGTATTCACGGTACCCTCCGACCTTCTGCATTGGGACCCTGAACAATATCCTTAGCAAAGGCTCAGCTTCATCCCCTTTTGCCCCCACCTCAATGAATTTCGAGCACTGCACAACGCTGTGCTCTTCTATCACCTTCTCCTTTGCGCCTACTGCTTTGGCCAGGTGACCCCCCCAACCATCACATGCCTGTCTCCATATTCTCCCTCCAACTGGACCCCTACCTCTGACCTCTTACCCTCTCTTGATCTTTTCATTGAGAACTTTTGGCATGCTATTGGCCATTTCAATTTCTCTGCTTCCCTCACTCTAACCTGACTATGGATGGTGCTATTTTTGTCTGGCGAACTGATCTCCGCCTTGCAGAGGCCAAACACCAACTTTACAACACTTCCTCCTACCTGCCCCAGGGCCATGACCCCACCACCGAACTTCAAGCCATTGTCTCCAGATCCATCACTGACATAAACTCCTCTGGAGATCTTGGCTGCACGTCCTCCAACCTCATAATTCCCCAACCCCATACAGCCCACTTCTAACTCCTTCCCAAAATTCACAAACAGGACTGCCCTGGTAGACCTATCGTTTCAGCCTGTTCCTTCCACACTGAACTGATTTTTTCCTGTCTCTAATCTATTTTGTCTACCCTTGTCCAGTCTCTTCCCACCTACATCTGTGACTCTTCCTCTCCGACAGTAACAGTTTCCAATTTCCTGGCTGTAACCAGCTCCTCTTCACCTTAGCTGTTCCATCTCTCCAAAGAAGGGTCACTGACCCGAAACGTTAACTCTGCTTCTCTTTTCACAGATGCTGCCAGACCTGCTGAGTGGTTCCAGCATTTCTTGTTTTTATTTCTGTTCCATCTCTCTATGCCTCCATCCACCATCAGGGTGGTCTGAGGGCTTTCTGCTTCTTCCTTGAATGGAGGCCCAACCAGTCTCCAAACATGACCAGCCTACTCTCCCTGGCTGAACTTGTTCTCACACTTCTCCTTCAACTCCACTTACTTCCTCCAAATAAAATATTGCTATGGGTACCTGCATAGGTCCAAGCTATACCTCCCTATTTGTGGAATATGTGGAACATTCCTTGTTTCATTCTTACTCAGGCCCCTTCCCTCACCTTTTCTTCTGGTACATTGATAACTTCATTGGTGGCATTTCCTGTACTCTCCCTGAATTGGAAAACGTCATCAGCGTTGCTTCCAATTTCCACCCTTTTTCCTTTGCGTGGCCGATCTCCGACTCTTCCCTTCCCTTCCTCGACTTCCCTCTCTCCATACCTTGACAACACTTCCTCACACCCTGCTTCCTGTAAGGACTCGATTCTGTTTTCCCAGTTTCTCTGTCCCTGTTGTATCTGTTCTGACGATGAAACCTTCCATACCAGCGCTATGATCTGTCTTCCTTTTTCCCTCAGTTGAGGAATCCACCCGCCCCACACCATCATGGTTGACAGGGTCCTCGATAATGTCCGTCCCATTTTCTGCACTTTTGCTGTCATTCCTTCCCCTCCCTTCCAGAACCATGACGGCGTTCCCCTTGTCCTCACCTTCCACCCCACTAACCTGCATATTCAACAGATCTTCCTCTGCCATTTCTGCCACCTCCAGCTTGATGCCACCACCAAACACATCTTTCCTTCCCCTCATCATCTTGCACCCATGATGACCTCTCTGTTGTCTGCCTCCTGCAGTGTTCCAATGAAGCTCAACGTAAGCTCGAGGAACCTCATCTTTTGATTTGGCGCGTTACAGCCTTCCGGACTCAACATTGAGTTCATCAATTTCAGATCATAACCTCTGCCCTCATTTTGTTTCCTTTCTCTTTGCTGGGTTTGGTTTTTCTCTTGCTTTTGCTTTTGTGCGCCAGCTGTTCATCATTCTGCCATTCGCACCTCCTCTGGACACAACTTCTGTTTCTTAACATGTTTCATTACCACTCCCTTTGGCTTGCACCACCAACTCTTTTGTTATTTAATCTCTGTTATCTTATACTGTATCACAGACCTTCCCTTTTGTTCTTTTTCCTACTCCCCCCCACCGCCTTTCACTTGCTTAAACCTATTACATTTCTAAATTTTCCCCATTCTAATGAAGGGTCATCGACCTGAAATGTTAACTCTGTTTCTCTGACCACAGATGCTTGCAGAGCTGCTGAGTATTTCCAGCATTTTCTACTTCGATTTCAGATTTCCAGCATCTGCAGTATTTTGCTTTTTCAGATTAGGTATTTGACTAGTGGTTATGGGACTAAATGTAGTCAAATAAAGTTAAGCTTATTTGCTATGTTTTAAATCCCTTCATCTTAGTTGAGGCTGTAACCTGCTTAGTAGATTCCTGTCATGAAGGTTACATGCAACTCAGGTTTATTTCTTTATATTTGTATTTATATGTTCATGTCAATTCAATGAAGGGTCAAACTGATTGTGATTTACAAAGGTGCAAACATTGACCGTGGCAGATTACTATTATGTCATTTTTGTGCCCTGGATGCCGTCATTCACTTTTTAATGTGTACCTTTTCCTTGACGCTGATCTTAAAAGGTACATAACAGACTGGGCAATCAGACCATCAAGGTCCAATTTTGAAATGGTGTTAGGAAGTGTGGGGCTGCATTAAGAATCCTTGAGACCCTGGTGCACTAAGAACATTCGTGGCCCTTCTGTGGCACTGGCACAATTTCCACCCCCCACAATCTCCGCCCACGAAAGGATAGTGCAAGATACAACAACTGTTGTCAGCATTTATATTGTAACAAATCTGCTGATTCTGCCTCATCCCCTTCTGATGGTATTTTGAAATGTTAAGGTATTTTCAACCAGTGCAGTTTTTCTGAGTTATGGTGAGTTTTACCAGGGGCCCCATTGGTCCATGTGTTTATCTGACTTTGAGGAGCTATAAGCTCAATAATCTGCAATACAGATGTGCTATGCCATGCTGTCTCGGCATGGATATTTGTATCTGCAATCCTCACAGTATGGGTTACTAATCGTAGCTAGGCTGCTGGATGGAAGCATCAAACTAAAATTTGAACACATTTAATGGAGATTTTTTGATCTTCATTTAACTTTTCTGCCTTTTTTGAACAGTTCCTGAACAGTGTCTCCAGTCTTTTTGAAGGGTACCTTGTGAATTTTCTCAGGTTTCTACTTGGCTTTGCTGCACTTTTCAGCCCTCAGTGAGATGTTTGCATATACAACACATACCATACCATTCTGCTGCCATAGTTTTATTTCACAGATCAAGGTTTCTGAAGATTTGAATTCATAGATACAAGAGACAAACAAAGTAAGGCCTGGTGGAAGTTGTCATTTTTGGTCAAGTACAAAACCTGAAAGATAGGGTTGGATTTTACGGTGGGCGGTGGGGGATCGATCCACCGTCCGAAAAGTCGCTGGCGATCCTGCCTCCACCAGGCCTGGAGATCCAGACCGGATTTTACAGTCCCCAGGCCCTTAATTAGTCTTGGGTGGGACTTCCACCTCATTGAGGCAGGAAGTCTCACCTAATTGAGGTACTGGCCAATCAGCAGGCCGGCAACTTATAGTCCCAGCTGCGCCACTGGGAGCAGTGGCCACTGCTGGGACTGCAACCCAGCCTCTGGATGAAGGTGACGGAGAACACCAAAAAACTGGTAAGTTTTTAGGGCCACGCCGTAGGCAATCGGTTGGGCCCCGGCGAGGCTGGGGGGGTGGCGGGGTCGTGTTGGGTGCTGGGGCGGTTGGGGCTTCAGGGCGGCCCTCCGTTGGGCACAGGGTGCCCGATCGGGGGGGTTCCTCCCCAGGCTGCCAGAAGGCCGCCTAGTTTTATCAGGTGGCTTTTCTGAGGCCTCAGCCGCTCACCAGCCAACTGTAAAATCCCTGTGGTGGTGGGCGGAGGCCCTTAAGTAGCCGTTAATTTGCCACTTAAGGGCCTTGTTTGGCCTGGGGCGGGAAGGCCATTTATTGCCGCCACCCGCGTAAACTGGCAGCGGAGGCGGGAGCGGGTCGAAAATAGCCCCCCCCCCGTCTCCCACTCCATTTTATGACTGCCTCCCCTGCCACCAGCCCGCTCTTTTGGGGAGTGTAAAATTCGGGCCGTAGTGTCAGGCTTGGGGTAGAATCATAGTTTGAATTGTCTGATTTGATTTATTAATAAAATTTGTAAAAAATGTAATAATTTATAGAAGAGAGAATGAACCTGCATTTACACTACACCCTTCAAAAACTCAGGATATCCAAAAGCAGTTCACAGCTAATGGTGGACTTTGGAGTATTGTCACTGCTGTAATGTATAAAGCAGCCAATTTGTACATAGGAAGATTCCATAAATTGTAATAAGATAAATTACAAGATAATCTGTTATAGGAGGTTAGTTGAAGGATAAATATTGGCCAGAGCATCAGGAACACTCAGCTGCTCCATTTCGAATAGTACCATTAGATCATTTACCTGCACCTGATCCAAGTCTAGCACTTCAAATGGTGCAATACTCCCTTAGTACTGCACTGAAGTGTCAACTTAGGTTATGTGCTCAAGCGCCAGAGTGAGGCTTGAAGCCATAACCTTTGACTCCAAATGCAACTGAGCCAAGGCTGACACTATAGGTTTAATTTTCATATCTGGAGTACATTGATGAGGTAGTCAGTGGGAAGTCTGATCAATTTTCCTGGTTGAGCTTTGTTTAAATAAAACTGATAGGTTGCCAGCATTAATCACATTGCTTATAGGCAAGTCGTCCTTTGGAAGGATATAAAATCTGGTGGGCAGTGACAGATTTGAACCTATAACTGCATCTTAAAGGTGAGAGCTGAAAAGATCAGGGAGGTAAACGGAACAGTAGATTTAAACATCAGGGAAATGTAAAGTGCGCACCCATAGAACATAGAACATTACAGCGCAGTACAGGCCCTTTGGCCCTCGATGTTGCGCCGACCTGTGAAACCATCTGACCTACACTATTCCATTTTCATCCATATGTCTATCCAATGACCACTTAAATGCCCTTAAAGTTGGCGAGTCTACTACTGTTGCAGGCAGGGCGTTCCACGCCCTTACTACTCTCTGAGTAAAGAAACTACCTCTGACATCTGTCCTATATCTATCACCCCTCAACTTAAAGCTATGTCCCCTCGTGTTTGCCATCACCATCCGAGGAAAAAGACTCTCACTATCCACCCTATCTAACCCTCTGATTATCTTATATGTCTCTATTAAGTCACCTCTCCTCCTTCTCTCTAACGAAAACAACCTCAAGTCCCTCAGCCTTTCCTCGTAAGACCTTCCCTCCATACCAGGCAACATCCTAGTAAATCTCCTCTGCACCCTTTCCAAAGCTTCCACATCCTTCCTATATTGTGGTGACCAGAACTGCATGCAATACTTCAGGTGTGGCCGCACCAGAGTTTTGTACAGCTGCAGCATGATATCGTGGCTCCGAAACTCGATCCCCCTACTAATAAAAGCTAACACACCATATGCCTTCTTAACAGCCCTATTAACCTGGGTGGCAACTTTCAGGGATTTATGCACCTGGACACCAAGATCTCTCTGTTCATCTACACTATCAAGAATCTTCCCATTAGCTCAGTACTCTGCATTCCTGTTACTCCTTCCAAAGTGAATCACCTCACACTTTTCCGCATTAAACTCCATTTGCCATCTCTCAGCCCAGCTCTGCAGCCTATCTATGTCCCTCTGTACCCTACAACATCTGTCGGCACTATCCACAACTCCACCGACCTTCGTGTCATCCGCAAATTTACTAACCCACCCTTCTACACCCTCATCCAGGTCATTTATAAAAATGACAAACAGCAATGGCCCCAAAACAGATCCTTGCGGTACACCACTAGTAACTAAACTCCAGGATGAACATTTGCCATCAACCACCACCCTCTGTCTTCTTTCAGCTAGCCAATTTCTGATCCAAAGCACTAAATCACCTTCAATCCCATACTCACGTATTTTCTGCAATAGCCTACCATGAGGAACCTTATCAAACGCCTTACTGAAATCCATATACACCACATCCACGGCTTTACCCTCATCCACCTGTTTGGTCACCTTCTCAAAAAATTCAATAAGGTTTGTGAGGCACAACCTACCCTTCACAAAACCGTGCTGACTATCTCTAATGAACTTATTCTTTTCAAGATGATTATAAATCCTATCTCAAATAACCTTTTCCAACATTTTACCCACAACCGAAGTAAGGCTCACAGGTCTATAATTACCAGGGCTGTCTCTACTCCCGTTCTTGAACAAGGGGACAACATTTGCTATCCTCCAGTCTTCCGGCACTATTCCTGTCAACAATGACGACATAAAGATCAAGGTCAAAGGCTCTGCAATCTCCTCCCTGGCTTCCCAGAGAATCCTAGGATAAATCCCATCTGGCCCAGGGGACTTATCTATTTTCACACTTTCCAAAATTGCTAACACCTCTTCCTTGTGAACCTCAATCCCATCTAGCCTAGTAGTCTGTATCTCAGTATTCTCC
The DNA here is from genome assembly GCF_036365525.1 of Heterodontus francisci. Classification (NCBI taxonomy): domain Eukaryota; kingdom Metazoa; phylum Chordata; class Chondrichthyes; order Heterodontiformes; family Heterodontidae; genus Heterodontus; species Heterodontus francisci. The sequence continues at coordinate 131,688,569 of NC_090375.1, read as the reverse complement.
TCGACAACATTTTCTTTCTCTACTGTAAATACTGACGAAAAATATTCATTTAACGCTTCCCCTATCTCTTCTGATTCCACACACAACTTGCCACTACTATCCTTGATTGGCCCTAATCTAACTCTAGTCATTCTTTTATTCCTGATATACCTATAGAAAGCCTTAGGGTTTTCCCTGATCCTATCTGCCAATGACTTCTCGTGTCCTCTCCTTGCTCTTCTTAGCTCTCCCTTTAGATCCTTCCTGGCTAGCTTGTAACTCTCAAGCGCCCTAACTGAGCCTTCACGTCTCATCCTAACATAAGCCTTCTTCTTCCTCTTGACAAGCGCTTCAACTTCTTTCGTAAACCACGGCTCCCTCGCTCGACAACTTCCTCCCTGCCTGACAGGTACATACTTATCAAGGACACGCAGTAGCTGCTCCTTGAATAAGCTCCACATTTCAATTGTGCCCATCCCCTGCAGTTTCCTTCCCCATCCTACGCATCCTAAATCTTGCCTAATCGCATCATAATTTCCTTTCCCCCAGCTATAATTCTTGCCCTGCGGTATATACCTGTCCCTGCCCATCGCTAAGGTAAACCTAACCGAATTGTGATCACTATCACCAAAGTGCTCACCTACATCTAAATCTAACACCTGGCCGGGTTCATTACCCAGTACCAAATTCGCCCCTGGTTGGCCTGTCTACATACTGTGTCAGAAAACCCTCCTGCACACACTGGACAAAAACTGACCCATCTAAAGTACTCGAACTATAGTACTTCCAGTCAATATTTGGAAAGTTAAAGTCCCCCATAACAACTACCCTGTTTCTCTCGCTCCTGTCGAGAATCAACTTCGCTATCCTTTCCTCTACATCTCTGGAACTATTCGGAGGTCTATAAAAGACTCCCAACAGGGTGACCTCACCTCTCCTGTTTCTAACCTCGGCCCATACTACCTCAGTAGACGAGTCCTCAAACGTCCTTTCTGCCTCCGTAATACTCTCCTTGATTAACAATGCCACACCCCCCCCCTCTTTTACCATTTTCTCTGTTCTTACTGAAACATCTAAATCCCGGAACCTGCAACATCCATTCCTGTCCCTGCTCTACCCATGTCTCCGAAATGGCCACAACATCGAGATCCCAGGTACCAACCCATGCTGCAAGCTCACCCACCTTATTCCGGATGCTCCTGGCGTTGAAGTAGACACACTTTAAACCAAGTTCTTGCTTGCCAGTGCCCTCTTGCGTCCTTGTAACCTTATCCCTGACCTCACTACTCTCAACATCCTGTACACTGGAACTACAATTTAGGTTCCCATCCCCCTGCTGAATTAGTTTAAACCCCCTCGAAGAGCACTAGCAAATCTCCCCCCCAGGATATTTGTACCCCTCTGGTTCAGGTGAAGACCATCCTGTTTTTAGAGGTCCCACCTACCCCAGAAAGAGCCCCAATTATCCAGGAAACCAAAACCCTCCCTCCTACACCATCCCTGCAGCCACGTGTTCAACTCCTCTCTCTCCCTATTCCTCGCTTCGCTATCACGTGGCACGGGCAACAACCCAGAGATAACAACTCTGTTTGTTCTCGCTCTAAGCTTCCACCCTAGCTCCCTGAATTGCTGTCTTAAATCCCCATCTCTCTTCCTACCTATGTCGTTGGTGCCTATGTGGACCACGACTTGGGGCTGCTCCCCCTCCCCCTCCCCCTTAAGGATCCCAAAAACACGATCCGAGACATCACGAACCCTGGCACCTGGGAGGCAACACACCAACCGTGAGTCTCTCTCGTTCCCACAGAACCTCCTATCTGTTCCCCTAACTATGGAGTCCCCAATGACTAATGCTCTGCTCCTCTTCCCCCTTCCCTTCTGAGCAACAGGGACAGACTCTGTGCCAGAGACCTGCACCCCATTGCTTACCCCTGGTAAGTCGTCCCCCCCAACAGTATCCAAAACGGTATACCTGTTGTTGAGGGAAACGGCCACAGGAGATCCCTGCACTGCCTGCTGGTTCCCTCTCCTTCCCCTGACGGTAACCCATCTACCTACTTCTTTTACCTGAGGCGTGACTACCTCCCTATAACTCCTCTCAATAACCCCCTCCGCCTCCCGAATGATCCGAAGTTCATCCAGCTCCAGCTCCAGTTCCCTAACGCGGTTCTCGAGGAGCTGGAGTTGGGTGCACTTCCCGCAGATATGGTCCCTGCCGTTCACAATGGGATCAGCCAGCTCCCAGTTTCGAGGAGTGCAAAAAAGACAAGGCTGAAGCATTTACAACCATCTTCAGCCAGAAGGGCCGAATGGATGATCTGTCTTGGCCTCCTCCTGAGTTCCCCAGCATCACAGATACCAGTCTTCAGACAATTCAATTCTGTCCATGTGATATCAAAACACGGCTGAAGGCATGGGATACAGCAAAGACTATGAGCCCTGACAACACCCAGCTGTAGTACTGAAGACTTGTGCATGTAACTAACTGTGCCCCTAGCCAAGCTGTTCCAGTACAGCCACAACACTGGCATCTACCCGACAATGTGGAAAATTGCCCAGATATGTCCTGTACACAAAAAGCAGGATAAAGCCAATCTGACCAATTACTGCCCCATCAGTCTACTCGCAATTATCAGCAAAGTGATGGAAGGTGTCGTCGATAGTGCTATCAAGTGACATTTACTCAGCAATAACCTGCTCACCAATGCTCAGTTTGGGTTTGCCAGGGCCACTTGTTGTCCAAACATGGACTAAAGAGCTGAATTCCAGAGGTGAGGTGAGAGTGTTTGTCCTGGACAAGGCAGCATTTGACCGAGTATGGCATCAAGGATCCCTAGCAAAGTTGAAGTCAGTGGAAATCAGGGAAAATATTCTCCACTGGTTGGAGTCATACCTAGTGCAAAGGAAGATGGTTGTGGTTGTTGGAGGCCAGTTATCTCACTGCAGGGGTTCCTCAGGGTAGTGTCCTAGGCCCAACCATCTTCAGCTGCTTCATCAATGACCTTCCTTGCAACATCAGGTCATAAGTGGGGATGTTTGCTGATGATCACTGAGGTTCAGTGCCATTCATATCCCCTCAGATAATGAAGCAGTTTGTGCCCGCATGAAGCAAGACCTGGACAACATCCAGACTTGGACTGATAATTGATAAGTAACATTCGCACCACACAAGTGCCAGACAATGACCATCTCCCTTTGCCATTCAATGGCATTACTATTGCTGAAACCCTACCATCAATATCCTGGAGTTGCTATTGACCAGAAACTGAACTGGACCAGCCACATAAATACTGTGACTACAAGAGCAGGTTAGAGACTGGGAAATTCTGTTGGAAGTAACTTACCTCCTGATTCCCCACAGCCTGTCCACCATCTACAAGGCACAAGCCAGGAGTGTGATGGAATACTCTCCATTTGCCTGGATGAGTGCAGCCCCAACAACACTCAAGAAGTTCAACACCATCCAGGATAAAGTAGCCCGCTTGATTGGCACCCCATTCACGCTCAGTGGCAACATTGTGTACCATCTATAGGATGCACTGCAGCAGCCCGCCAAGACTCGACAGCACCTTCCAAACCCTTGTCCTCTACCACCTAGAAGAACAAGGACAGCAGATGCATGTGAACACCACCACCTCCAAGTCACCCACTATCGTTACTTGGTACTATATTGCCGTTCCTTCACTGTTACTGGGTTAAATGCCTAGAACTCCCTCCCTAACAGCACTGTGGGTGTACTTACACCAAATGGAATGCAGCGGTTCAAGAAGGCAGCTCACCATCACTTCTCAAGTGCAATTAGGGATGGACAATAAATGCAGGCCTTTCCAGCGATGCTCATGTCGCATGAATGAACAAAAAAAAGTTAAAACTTAAAGAAACTTTTTAGGTATGAAAGTGCTAGAAAGAATTAAGAAAATATCACTGCTAGACCTGACTGCTGCGGTGATACCTTGAAGTTGTTTTGGAAATGGCCACCTCCCAACTTGTACTGTTTGTAGTTTGTGACTGAGTTGAAGTAGCAGTGCTGGTGCTGATTGCTGCCAAAATTGCACTGGGGCATCCCAAGTGTCATTTGACCCTTATTTAAAAATATCACCGAGGCCCTTGGCTGTTTCCATTGGGAATGCAGGCTGCTCAAGTCATGGTCCACCCAAAAATGTGAACGGACTGACCTCCAAATGTAAGTCAGCAGTGTTTTTTAGTCGACCGTTATCCTGATTCTGCCCCATTTACACCCAAAAAACAGGGCAGAAGCAAGATGAAAATGGCCCTTATGCGTTCACAGCATGGTGCCTGATTTAGATTTCAGAAATTTCCAAGTAGTCACTCAAAAGCCAGACTGTCCAGTTCAAACTCAGATGTGTGACGACTTTAACCTGTGAATTAATGGCATTCTCAATCTACATGCTTGCCTTCTCTTGAGAGTTCCTCACTGTACTTCACAGCTCAGAGGAAGGTTATGCCACTGCTTGTGGTTATGCATCAATAATAAAATCTAAGTATTTCCCTCTAGTTTTCTCCCCTCCACACCTGAAGTTGCTGACTGTTGAAGAGGTAAAATTCATTGGACAATGGTAGTCCTCTGGTACTGGTAAATTGCCTATTTTGTAGGTCAACCTAGCCTGAGGAGTGTCTGGCAGATTGACTGTGAGAAGGGATCATAGCAAAGCCCATGCTGGGCTCACCAGGCATCCACACACCCCAGACATCTGTCATCCAGCAAAAAAAAACCTTCCTGATCGGTATAGTGCAGAACCACGCTGTGCATTTAATCGCTGAGCCATCAGCGAAGTCAACTGTGTTAAAATAGTGCTGGTAGAACAGAACATATGCCAGAGATAACTGTAACCACTCACTCTGTTTGTCACCAACAGTAAACATTCAATTGGAGCCTTGTCACTTGCAGTGGCACACAGCCAACTGCTCCTTCTCTTAGCAAATGCTGAATGTTAACAGCATGCCTTTAGTGTAAACGGAAGTATGTTAAGACTGGAATGTCTGTGGAGCAACATGACAGGACCTGATTTATTTGTTGATTATTCTCCCCTTACCCTTGTTTGCACCACTCCCTGGCTAGGCAGGTAGCCCCCTCCAAGTCTCTATCACTCTTGTACACTCCCCAGAGATTGGCTGAAGAACAGTCCAAGATTTATAACTTGGTACCCTGCCTTCATTTGGTATCTCCCACTGATGGCCCAACTGGGTTCATGAAGATGTTACATGAGGAGGGAGTTTTCCTAGTGTGCTGCCAATATTTCTCCTCAAGCAAAGCCATAAACAGAAACAGATTTACTAGTCATTCATCTCATTAGCTATTTGTGAAACCTTGCTCTGTACAATTAGTTGCTGTATTTGTCCAGATAACAACAGTGACTACATTTCAAAAGTAATTTATTAATTTTGAAATGCTTTGAGATGTTCTAAGGACATGATAAGGTGGCACTCAGTGGCACAGTGAATTTGAACACTTTAAATAGGAGAAATTGAGCTGAAACCCAACCTCGGGTTTCATTAAATTTCCAACAGGACTTTGTGAAAGATTCATGGGTGTCTCTTTTTTTACCTAGCAGGGAACTATAACTTGTTAGTAGTGAAACTTATATCATGTAGAGGAATGCATACATGGATAAAAGCCATTTTTGAGGCAGCAGGTATGCATTTTTGCTGTTTTTCCTTCTCTGCATGTTCGCTGTGGTATGTCACAAGGTTCTGGGTTCAAGTCCCACACTAGGGCTTGAACACAGAAATCTACACTGGAACTCCAGTGCAGTACTGAGGGAGTGCTACATTGTCAGAGGTGCCATCTTTGGATGAAATGTGAAACCGAGGCCCCATCTGCCTGCTCGGGTGGATGTAAAAGATCCCATGGCAGTATTTTGAAGAGCAGCAGGGGAATTATCCCTGGTGTCCTGACCAATATTTATTTCTCAATCAACGTCACAAAAACAGATTATCTGGTCATTATCACATTGCTGTTTATGGAAGTTTGCTGTGTGCAAATTGGCTGCTGTGTTTACTTAGAGAAACTTACAAGCCTGTTAGTGAAGAAGACGCTGAGACTAGGATGCTTTGGTGGACACTGTTTATTGCTTACCACAGAGCTCACTATTCCACTGCTAACTATCTCCCCCCACTGCTGGCTGGCTCTTTATATATACATCTGAGTACCATTAATTAATCAACACCCAACACTGTTCACCCTATTACTTTCAACTACTAAGTATTTAACATCCATCAACAGAACTTATTGGACAGGGTCATTACAATGGTGTCTAAATTTCAAAAGTACTTTACCGACTCTCAAATGTTTTGAGACATCCAGTGGTTGTGAAAGGCGCTATATAAATGCAAGTCTTTCTTTTTTTTCTTTTACTTTAATGGTTATGTTACTGGACTAGTAATCCAGACACCTGGACTAACAATCCAAAGAAGGTGTGTTCAAATCCCACCCTGCCAGTTTCACAATTTTAGTTCAGTTTTTATTACTGGCTTTAGTAAGAGTAACCAGGCAGCTGTCAGATTGTCATAAAAATCCCACAGTAATGTAGTCAATTCTTAACTACTCTCTGAAGTGGCCAAGCAAGCCTCAGTTCTATCAAACTGCTAGAAAGAAAAACAAGAATGAAATTGGACAGACCACTTGGCTGGGACCTAGGCATCAAACCAAGACATGACAGAAGCACACCTGGCCCAGTCAACCCTGCAAAATCCTCCTCACTAACACCTGGAGTAAAGAGAGCTGTTCCACAGACTAGTCAAGCAACATCCTGACAGTCAAGCTCACAGATTCATATTGATCAGACAATGTCCCAGACTCCTCCAGCACCATTCTGGGTATGACCCATCCCACCAGCAGGACAAACCCATCAGAGGTAATGACGCCTTAGTATACCATCTGAGGAGTGTGACTTTGAGAATTCTTGACATTGGCTTCTCACCAAATGAAGTCTCATAACTTCAGGTATAAACATGGGCAGGGAAACCTCCTGATTGCCAGTTACCACCATCCCTCAGCTGATGAATTAGTACTGCTTGATGTTGAAATCAGTTGGAAAAAGCACGGAGGGCAGCAAAAGCACAGAATGTAATCCAGGGGGACTTCAATTTCCATCAGCAACAGTGGCTGAATAACGCAACCACTGACTGAGCTACCCAAGTCCCGAAGGATGTAACTACAAGACTGGGCTTGCAGCAGGTAGTGAAAGAACCAAGATGGTAGAGTAACTACTTAATCTCATCCTCACCAATCTACATGTTTCAGATGCACCTGTCCATGACAGTATTGGTATGAGTTATAGTTCTTGTGGAGACCAGTACCTTTCTTCACACTGAGGACACCCTGCATCATGTGTGGCACTGCCACTGTGTGAAATGGGATAGATTTAGAACAGATATAACAACTCAAAACTGGACACTGTGGACCTTCAGCAGCAGCGGAATTGTATTCCACTACAATCTATAACCTCATGGCCTGGCATATCACTCACTCCTTAGTTAGTTGAACTGACTACCCTAGTTCAAAAAAGAGTATAGAAGAGCATATTGGGAGTAGCACCTGAAATGAAATGCCAACCTGGTGAAGCTACAACACTGGACTACATGCATCCTAAACAATGAAGCACCATGCTATAGACAGAGCTAAGCAATTTCAAAACAACACATCATGACAAAGCTATGCAATCCTACCATATGCAGCTGTGAATGGTGGTGGCAATTAAGGAGCTAACAGAGGAGGAAGCTCAATGAACAATCCCATCCTCAATGATGGTGGAGGGCAATCTGTGGTGTAAAAGACAAGACTGAAGCATTTGTAGCCATCTTCAACCAGAAGGGTCGAGTGGAAGATCCTTATGGGGCTCCTCCTGTGATTTTTCTCCCCCGCCCCGCCCACACAACCCCACACATCCTGTCACAGAAGCCAGACTATTCAGTTCACTCTGCACAATGTCAGGAAATGGCTGAGTGCATTGGATACAGAAAAGGCTACAGGCCCTGACACCGTGCTAGTTTCAGTACAGCTATAACGCTGGCATCTGCTGTAACTGTTCCACTTGGTGTGGTACTGATCCATGTAGATTAGAAAGATTGCAGGCTCAACCCCTTATTGATGCTGAGTTGGTTGTTAACAGTTGGACCAGCAGTTGGGGCACTAGAATTAGTCTTAATGTCTAGGTTAGGGGAGGCCAAAGAAAACTAGTCAAGATTTCCTACTGTAAAGTGCATGTGTATTGAGATTGGATGTGGGGAGGATTGGGCTGGTCTGTGGGCTTTCCTTGGTCAGATCGTTGATACTTGCTGGCTAGTCCTATGCCTGAAGAATTGTCACCTGAGACAAGACACCAAAGAAATTCCTGCATCCATGGCTCTGCACCCCAACATAAGGAATTGCCTCGGAGAAAGAGGAGGAAAATGGGTCCAAATTTTGCTGTCCTACATTGTCTTCCTCCTACCTTCATCCTCATTCTGCTGAAATGAAGATGCATTTTGTTGTTTCCTACTCTAGTTTATTCTTGCCCATGCCATTCAAGCTGTTATTCTGTTTACATCCCTCCACCTTTCCTTTGTCCTTAGTAGGCTTTTAAAGCCAAGTCACTATTTCCTGATTTACCCAATCTCTTTTATGCTTTTCAACCTGGATCATGCCTCCACTCTGGGCCGCCTTTCTTCACTTTAGGGTCTTGATTAAAACAAGATAGTGAATATTCGAGACATTAGGGTGGGGGTGTAAGGAATCTGGTGTTAGAATGTTAGGGCCAGAGAGATCTCAATTGAATCCTGCCCTTCCTAACGTGGTATCTTGGTCCCCTGACTCATATTGTCAAATCAGCATGTTGTGTCATTAAATTATTGCAATACAAAAATCAGGTGGCATATTTGTAATGAACTTGTTGAATAAATTCTGTTGTCACTGGGGGCTTACTATGGAGCCTTGCTACACTAAAGTGACTTTGCAGTGATCTAGCTCCGCCTCTGACTTGAACTCTGTCTATGAGACTCCATGCTGGGAGTGGAACCAAACCATGTCGTGTGGACAGCTTGTATTGAAAACAAGTAATAAGAAACAGAAGAGTTTATTCCAGTTCTGACTATATTATGTGGACATTCAAGTAATATTACTCTACTTCATCTCAGTCACTCCCCTCCCCTCCACTCCCCCGCCACTGCCGCCAGCCATCTGCTTCTTGCATTTGCAGGGGAATCCATACATCTCCCTTTTGAAAGCACATTCACTGCACTGGGTAGCAGTCTGTTCTTAATAACTGTTCTTAGTGTGAAGAAGTTAATTCTTCAAGATGGTCTACAATACCTACAAGCCAAAAGACTTGCAGGTTGATAGGTAAATTGGCCATTATAAATTGTCACTAGTGTAGGTAGGTGGTAGGGAAATATAGGGACAGGTGGGGATGTTTGGCAGGAATATGGGATTAGTGTAGGATTAGTATAAATGGGTGGTTGATGTTCGGCACAGACTCGGTGGGCCGAAGGGCCTGTTTCAGTGCTGTATCTCTAATCTAATCTAATACCGCTACATGATACCTTTTCATGTGGCACATCATTTTTTATTTAAATATTTCATAGAGATCCAGTTGGAAGATGCATTGTTTTAAAGGGATGCGAGTTTAATCATAGAATCATAGAAAGTTTATGGCACAGAAAGAGGCCACTTGGCCGAAAAACGAACCACCCAGCCGAATCCCACTTTTCAGCATTTGGTCCGTAGTTCTGCAGGTTAGGGCACTTGTGGTGCATATCCAAACACCTTTTAAATGAGTTGAGGGTTTCTGCCTCTACTACCCTTTCAGGCAGTGAGTTCCAGACCATCACCACCCTCTGGGTGAAAAACATTTTTCCTCATCTCCCCTCTAATCTTTCTACCAATCATATTTTAAATCTGTGCTCCCTAGTCTCTAACCTCACTGCAAAGGTAAATAGGCTCTTTCCATCCACTCTATCCAGGCCCCTCACAATCTTGCACATTTCAGTCCGATCTCCCCTCAGCCTCCTCCGTTCCAAGGAGAACAACCCCAGCCTATCCAATCTTTCCTCATAGCTGCATTTTTCCAGTCCTGGCAACATCCTCGTAAATCTCCTCTGTACCCTCTCTTGTGCAATTACATCCTTTCTGTAATGAGGTGACTAGAACTGCACACAGTAATCAAGTTGTGGCCTAACTAATGATTTAAACAGTTCCAGCATAACCTCCCTGCTCTTATATTCTATACCTCGGCTAATAAAGGAAAGGATTCCATATGCATTCTTAAGCACCTTTTCAATCTGTCCTGCTACCTTCAGGCATCTGTAGACATTCACTCCAAGGTCCTTCACTTCCTCTACACCTCTCAGTATTCTCCCATTAGTGTGTATTCCTTTTCCTTGTTTGACCTCCACAAATGTATCACCTCACACTCATCAGGGCTGAATTCCATTTGCCACTTTTCTTCCCACCTGACCAGTCCATCAATATCTTCCTGCAGCCTACAGCTATCCTCCTCGCTAGCTACCACATGGCCAATCTTTGTGTCGTCTGCAAAGTTCTTGATCACACCCCCTACATTAGCATGCAAATCATTAATATATACCACCAAAAGCAGGCGACTGAGCCCTCCGGAATGCCATTGGAAACAGCCCTCCAGTCGCAAAACCACCTGTCAACAATTACCTTTTGTTTCCTGCCACTGAGCCAATTTTGTATTCACCTTGCTACATTTCCCTGGATCCCATGGAATTTTATTTTTTAACGAGTCTGCCATGTGGGACCATGTCAAAAGCCTTGCTAAAATCCATGTGGACCCCATCAACTGCACTACTCTCATCAATCTTCCTTGTTACTTCCTCAAAGAATTCGATCAAGTTGGTCACACAAGATCTTCCCTTAACAAATCCATGCTGACTATCCTTTATTAACCTGTGCCCTTCTAAGTGATAGTTTATCCTGTCTCACAGAACAGATTCCAATAATTTGTCCACTACCAAGGTCAGACTGACTGGCCTGTAATTATTCGGTCTGTCCCTTGCTCCCTTTTCAAATAGAGGTACAAGGTTAGCAGTCCTCCAATCCTCCAGCACCACAGCTGTATCCAGTGAGAACTGGAAAATGATGGTCAGACCTTCCGCTATTTCCTCTTGTGCTTCTTTTAACAGCCTGGGGTACATTTCATCCAGCCCTGGTGATTTATCAACTTTCAAGCATGCTAATCCCATTAATATTTCCTCTCTCCCTATGTTTACCACATCCAATACTTCACACCACTCTTCCTTAATTACAATAGCTACATCGTCCCCCTCATTTGTGAAGACAGAGGCAAAGTATTCATTAAGAACAAGTCTAACATCTTCCACCTCTACACATAGGTTACCTTTTTGGTCTTTTATGGGCCCTACTTTTTCCTTAGTTATCCTCTTACTCTTAATGTATTGGCAAAACATCTTTGGGTTCACCTTGATTTTGCTTGTCAATATTCTTTTATGCCCTCTCTTTGCTTTCCTAATTTCCTTTTTGATTTCACCCTTAAACTTTCTATACTCCTCTTGGCTCTCTGTAGTTCTCTGTGTCAGACATAAGCTTTCCTTTTCTGCCTTATCTTAGTTTGCAAGCTCCTTGACATCCATAGGGGCTCTAGATTTGGCCGTCTCACTCTTTTTCTTTGTGGGAATATGTTTACTCTGAACCTCTTAAGTTTGCTCTTAATGAGAGTGGTTGTTTTAAAACCACATTGGCTGGAATTTTACAGCCTCCAAACAAGTGGGTTGATTGTGGGGTAGGGGCCATTCCCGACCCCCTCCCGTCCCCGCTGCAGTTTCATGCGGGGCGGCAGTGGTGAGAACCGGCCTGCCCGCCCCAGGCCAATCAAGGCCCTTAAGTGACCAATTAACTGGCACTTAAAGGCCTCCACCCGCCACCGCAGACATTTTACCCACAGCGGCCGGACTGCAAAGGCCTCAAGAACATCGCCTGATAAAATAAGGTGACCGTCTTGCAGGCTGGGGGGGTGATCTTTCCGGATCAAGCACCCTTTGCCCCATGGAGGGCCGCCCCGGAAGCCCCAACCGCTCCCAGTGGCACTGCTAGAACTAAGAGCTGCCGGCCCGCTGATTGGCTGGCAGCTCCATTAGGCGGAACTTCCTGCCTCAAGGAGGTGGAAGTCCTGCCCATTGACCAAATAAGGGCCTGGGGTGCGAATAATCCTGGCCTGGCTCCCCAGGCCCGGCAGAGGCGAGCTCACCACCAACTTTTCGGCCAGTTGGCGTGCCCTGCCCAACGTAAAATTCCAGCCACTGTGCTTAGGAAAAACTTTAAGACTTTTTACTCAATACAGTAAGGTCTGTAAAAGAAAGGGGAAAGCACAGAGTGAGGTTAATGAAAAGGAGGAGAATGGAATAAACAGCAGAATTTTTTTTATAAATTAAAAGTGCTTGAGAAAGCAGGGGCTGTTTTACTAATGCACTCCTGGTGTTATGCTTCTTTACTGTGCAAATCGGTCTTAGGCCTGTCATTAGTCCAAGATGAAAAAATTCAGGTACAAATGAGCATAGCTTGTGTTGTACAAGTTCCACCACATTATACCAGGGCTTGAGCAACCCGACAAGCAGTCCCTCAAGGGCCTTTTGGAAGCCACCCAAAAATCGACCACAAAATGCTTTCAACCTGTCCATTTTTGAGGAGCTAGAAGGAGCAGGGGAGCAGGACTGTAGCTCGCCACTTACAAAGAAACAAGACCCAACCCCAAATTAGGCTCTGAATGATCTGAAATGTATGTCCCTGGTTGTGAGCAATTTTCTGGGGGGAAAAAAAAAACACTATTCACTGTTGACCTATACATGTGAACTCAGAAAAGTGGCAGTACACCTACCTGAAGGGAAGTGTGAGTGACTTGTCTTCAGTATCTCTTCAATTGTAATTGAATGCCAGCGGAAGAATATTTCACAGCAGGTTTGCCAGTCCTGTGACCATGAAACAGCCACTTCAAATCAAGATCAAGTGTGACAAAATTAGATATTCGTGCCAAATTATTTTTTGGAACTGACCAAGCATTTTTTAATTCATGGCACCTGTTTCCCACCATTCTGTGGTATGATGCTGCATCTCACTGATTTCTGAATCTCATCTGTGTTGTTACGTAGGGGAAACTGTTAAGAGCTAGGATACTTCTCCAGGGTCACTAATCAATGCCAGCGTCTGTTTGGCAAATCAAAGGCCACGCAATCTGAAAGTCAGTTTACTGTTGGTATAATTTATCCTAGACGTATACGGATTGGTGCTCCAAAGTCAATCAGTAAATGTTCTAGATAGAATCTCTGCAAGAGCTCTGCACTCTTACAATTCTGGCCTCTTGTGTATCCTTGATTTTCTTTGCTCCACCATTGGCAGCTGTGCTTTCAGCCGCCTCAGCTCTAAGTTTTGGAATTCCCAACCTTAACCTCTTTACCTCTCTACCTCTGTTCGCCGTTCAAGACACACCTTAAAACATAGCTCTTTGAGCAAGCTTTTGGTAACCTGTCCTGAAATCTCCTTGTGTGGCCTGATATCAGATTTTGTTCAATCATCACTCCTATGAAGTGTGTTGGGACATTTTACTATGTTGAAGGCACTATATAAATGTAATTTGTTGTAGTTCAGGTCAAAAGTCCAGTTCTTTACAATTTGAGCTGTTAGACTAAGGCTAATTACGAAGATAAAGGGGATACGTTCTTAACAGTTACTAACGTTTCCCAGTTAATTAGGGCAAAGGCAGTAAAGTTATTGTGTTGCACAAGGATGAGATTGTATGCTGAAGGCCTTGTGTTTGCAAGCTGTCGTGCTAGAGTTCTTATCAGTCTTTGTGTGGGATATGCACTGGACACGTACCAAGTGCTTATAAGTGGTTGAGTTCCAGAAGGTGTAGGGTGCCTGCCAAGAAAGGGTAGTGCTGTAAAAACAGAGCAAAGGTCAACAAGATTAGAGAACAGCTTTTTAGTTCTTGTCCTGCAGCATATATTCCGGCTCTCCACTCAATTTGGAATAGGGAGAGGGTGAAAAAATGTTGCTCAAGCATTTCTTTTATGCATTTTTAAGGCAGATTAACCCATTAGGGAGCTTTGTTGTCTTCACAATAGACATGATGATTCTACTAGAAGAGTTTGTACTTCAGTAGATGTGATGTCTACTTGAACATGAATGTTAATATGGTAGCAGAGCATTTGGAAGCTGAAATTGTCCAGAAATTTCCCTGTAAGACAATTAACCTTTTGAGGACTCTGGTTGTATCTTTCTACTTATACTACATAGTGTAGAAAATAACTTAATTATTGAACTTTCTTGTCAATTGAAACAAATCATATGAATGTCAAGTGATTTTTGGATAATGTGGAATCTCTTTCTACAGGTATACAAATAGTCACGGTAGTACAGAATTTGAATATTGCTGAATAATGAGGCTTGCTGCTGAAACTTTTTCTCTTGCACTCATCAGGACAATGCAAGAATCAGAGAGCAACAGTTTGTACTGCAAGAGTAAAGGGGTGCAGATCGGTTGGCAAGTCGACTCTGGTCAAAGTGTTGCCATGGACAATGCACCAGGGAACTATTTTCCCCCATGCTTTTGTTTAATTCTAAAATGGTGCATCGCATGGATATGTTCCTTTTGTCTGCAGTGGACAGGTCCCTGCGTATGAATATATGTAGCTTCTAGCAAGTGTAAATGAGCCACATTGCGAGCCTGACTGATAATCTTAAATTAGTGTAATTCTTAGCACACTTGGGATTGTTTAGTAAGCGCCGTCCAATCGTGGAATCACGTCTAACGTTAGACATTGTGTTCTGAGTTTTGCAAGTACGGGCTGGTTGAGTACAGTCAGTACTCTGCCTATTGTGAACAGCTGAAGGGATGTGCTGTTTGATACAATCTGCCAATTGTTGTGACCCACAGCCTATGTACCTGGCATCGCACCTGCAGTGGAATTCATATACCACATTACTCATTTGTGTGGTAGGCAGAATGTCTTTTTGGCTTGATGGCAGCATCCTGTTAGTGGAAAATACCCATTGTGTTGCTACTGTATAGTAGCAGTGTGAAACGGCTAGCTTCACCTGTTGCTCAAATATTTTTGAGATACCTTACCCTTCCAGGGTAATTTGAGGTAGACTGGGCATGTCCCTTCGGCTGTGATTCCCAAGTCTGCTAAGAATTACACGAAAATACACTAACAACCAATTTAAGATTATCAGTTGGACTGGCAATGTGGCTCACTTACGCTTACTAGAAGCTACATATATTCATACGCAGGGACCTGTCTTCTGCAGGCGAAAGGAACATTTCCATGCGTTGTCCCTTTTTTGAATTACACCAAAGCACAGGGGACAGTAGTTCTCTGGTGCATTCTCTATGGCAACACCTCGAGCAATCAGAGTTGACTTGCCAACCAATCCGCACCCCTTTTCTCATGCAGTATAAGTTGTTGCTCCCTTTGAAATTTGGCATTCTTGAGTCTGGTCTGATGAAAAGCTTCGACAACGTGCCTCTTTTTTTCAGTAATATCTTTCTCACATAATGGTTTGGTAGGGCACTGGGCATGATGGTCCCTGTAGTTAGCACTTAAGCCATCCTTGGTACAATTTGTTTTGTTTTATCTCAGTTGCTATAAAAATTGTTCTACTACACTGTAGAGCCTGATCGTGCCTTCATCTGACATTCACACACGTCCATCTTGCAGAAATGTTTCCTGGTTAACAATCAGAATGATTGTCTTCTCCCGGAGCCCAGGGACAGTGGGGACAAATATAATGGCCTCACTGCTGAGGACAGTCAGCTAAGCAAATCTGATGCCTTCCTGATATCTATGGCTTGCTATCACAATGGGTTGTGCACTTACCACTAGATTGTTAGGGAGTTCTACAACCATTATTTTTTACTCCAATCCTATTAATGCATTTACTAACTCTTTATTAGCAGCATTCCACAAAATGCAGCTTCCTTTGTTCATTGTGTCTTCTTATTAGTTCAGACTCCACAGGCAGGACTTTCGTAGGCCAGTGTGGGTGGGAACGGAGGCGGGCGGGCCTGTAATTTTGCGCCGCTGGCCAGCATGTCCATTATCTGGCACCGTCCTGCCCTGGACCGTTTTCTTGGAGGTGGCAACGGGGGGGGGGGGGGAGGGGTGCGTAAGGGCTACCCGCGAGTAGCAAATTGAGGTAAGATTAAGGCCAATTATCAGAGGCCGACTGGCATTTTCAAGTGGCCTGCGGGCTGCCAGTGGCATCAGGAACAGGCCAACTGCCTGGAGGCAGCCTTCTGGTGGCACACCAGGGGCCCAGCGTTCTGGGATGCCTTTGAGGTCCTCCCCACCTACCTGGCGACAGCTGCAGCTATAGGCCGCTCTGTGGAGGAGTTCCCCCTTCACAATGGTGGCCTGGCAGCTGTGGCCATTTTTTAACTCCAATTTGTTAAAAGTGACTGAGAAGGCACCTCCAGCTTGAGGTGCCCTCTGTCTCTCTCCCTGACCTGCAAATGCAGGCTGCAGCTCTTTCTATGATGGTGGGTCTCCTATTGGCCTCCCAGCTTCGAGAGCCCGCCCTCCTTAATTGGATGGTGAGCGCACCCTCTGGCCACTAATTGGCCAATCAGGGAAAATCACTGCTGGGTCACTGCTCCTGACACAGTCTAGGCTCGGGACCCCCACTTGACCCCGACATCAGGGTCCTGACCCAAAACGCAAAATCCTGCCCCACATTATTGCTTCTCTTTATGATCTACAGTGACGGGAATACCCTTTGGATTAATAGGAGATCTTGATTCATCTGCAAGGATTGGAGGAATTCTAGGGTTTGACTAAGAATGTGATGCAAAGAGATGATATTTTGCAACTGGGCTTGAAACAGAATCTAAATGATGGATTTTAACTCTTAGGCTTCAACTGCATCAGTCAGGAGTGGCATTTGGGCAGCAGGAGGCTGGATGGGCTGGAACGAATGTGCTGGAATGAATGAACTGAACATGATAAATGTTACAACCGAGGTGGGAGGAGTGTGCTGTTTTTCTAGTTCCACCTCTCCACAGGTCACAACGTAGATTTAAATTGTTTTCCCAGTTACTGATACAGTCCATCATAGACTCTTTTTATCCCAGAATAAAATGCACCAACCAGGTTTCTTTAATAAACATCAAAATTCTCAGTTTATTGTAAAAACAAGTCTTAACCAGTACCAAAGCAAAGCATTAACACACAGATTGAAATATAAAAGTTCCCTTTTTACCTTAGCCACACACACACACACACACACACACACACACACACACACACACACACACACATATATATATATATACACCAGTTAACCAAAGAAATAAAGAGATTTACTCTGTAGAGCTCTAGTACAAAAAAACATACAAAAAGAATACATTGGCCAACCACTTGCTAATTCTTGAAAAAAAAAAGATATGGGAAGATGTCAGAGGTCCTTTGTCTTTTGTTTTGGTTTGGCATCCCAAATGCGTGTAGATGGCTGTCACTGGGCTCTTGCTAGAACAGTTCTTGTCAGGCGACATTGGAGATCAGTTTGGGCAGGCTTTCCAGGAGAAATGCAGCAACACGGGTTTCAGGCAGGTCTTGCAGAAGGAATGCAGCATCAATTTCTCGTATTTCTTACACTCACTTCTAAGAGCTTCTCAAAGAGATGGAAAAACTGGCAGGCTTTTCAAAGAGCTGGAAAAGGCTGAGTTCGGGTTTGTCCTTGGCAGGTTGATTCTTTTACTTCTTTTCAGAACACTGTCCACGCCCCAACTGCCTGTCTAAAGCGAAACCAAAAACATCTCAGCAGTCAAGCCTCCTGACCCTTATAAATCTTGTCATGTCACTTCTCTGTGAACATCTTCCCCAAGTCAAAAAGCCCCCTCCTGGGTATTTAATCTGAAAACAGGTGCCTTCTAGTAACTGTTGTCTACAAGCCAAATCCAAAAGACCTGATGACCTCTTTTTAAAAAAAACAAAGTTCCAGCATCTGCAGAATCGTTTTTTCAGTTTTAAAACACAAATCTTCATAATTTAACAAAAAAAGGAAGCATTCGTAACATAAGATAGACAAGGGTTATAGTCTGCCCTGTGATAGGATATTTCCACCTAGTGACCTCATCATATACCTAAGGTGCACTGGCCAATGCATTGTAGTATACATTTATTTTAATTTCTGATCAATTAAAATGTTAAATTAATATCCAAATTGCAATTCTTTGAGCAGCATTTGGGCAGCAGGAAGCTGTTGCCTGGGACTGGAAGAAACAGACCCTGCCTTTCAGTTATATGGTTGGGAGTGGGTTGGCAAGGCCTCGTCATTGATGGGAAGGGGGATTGTAGCCCAGGGCAGGGGAGGCCCAAGGTTTCCTTTTGGGGTGCGGAGGAGCCCCTATGCTCTTCATGACCCACAAGACAATTTTTAAAAAAAAGTCTTACCTTGCTGATCCTCTTCTGTCCTCGGCTTTTCTTGCCACCAGGTTGGCCTGGCAAGGAAGGCACAACGGCTTCACTGTGCAGACCGCCAGACAAAATTGTGTAGCAACGTAACCCAATCTGCATATTTAAAGAAGTACCCTCTACCTTTTGCTGGGTGTCCCTCTTGCCTGCTCAAACCCAGATGAAGGTGGCAACCCACAGGACGGCAGCAGCGCCAGTGCAGGTAAATCGCACGGGGCATTTAAACTACCTGCCCGTTTTTCACTGGACAGATGGTTAAGATCCACCCTAGTGTATTGTAATCCCTTTAACAGGGATGCAATCGTGTTAAAATATGAGGCGTAACATAGTGGGGTAGGGCTAGACTTTGTGTGATATTGTAAAACAGGTAATAGCCAGTTGGCAGCCAATTTTACATCTCTTCCAGTTTTTATTTCCGTACTGGGAGGGCTGCAAAACTCTCTGCCGACTGGCTAGCTCTCATTTTGCACTCACACATAAAGTCAAGATCTACCTCAATCTTTCTGCATTCCTGACTGTTCTGTATCATGTTATCCATTGAGATGTAAACAGGCATCAACAGATTAGCAATTTTCAATGTGTAGGACCATTGTGGGTTAGGGAGGTATCCTAGTCTGAAAAAAGGTGTATTTATTGGATTTCTTCACTCTTCAGAAAGCCATGTAATTGTTTCTATATTTCTCGGTGAACTTTCACTCCTGTGAGCAAAATCTGGAAGAAGGAAAAAAGAAGTGGAGGGGAAACGATGCTTGAACAGACAAATCATGATCTGACAGCCCTGGGATTTTAACAAGGTATTTAAAAATGGGGAAGAACAAAGAACAGTACAGCACAGGAACAGGCCATTCGGCCCTCGAAGCCTGCGCCGATCTTGATGCCTGCCGAAACTAACACCTTCTGCACTTCCGGGGCCCATACCTCTCTATTCCCTTCCTATTCATATATTTGTCAAGATGTCTGTTAAATGTCGCTATCGTATCTGCTTCCACCACCTCCCCTGGCAGTAAGTTCCAGGCACTCACCACCCTCTGTGTAAAAAAACTTGCCTCGCACATCCCCTCTAAACTTTGCCCCTCGCACCTTAAACCTATGTCCCCTAGTAACTGACTCTTCCACCCTGGGAAAAAGCTTCTGACTATCCACTCTGTCCATGCCGCTCATAACTTTGTAAACCTCTATCATGTCGTCCCTCCACCTCCGTCGTTCCAGTGAAAACAATCCAAGTTTTTCCAACCTCTCCTCATAGCTAATGCCCTCCAGACCAGGCAACATCCTGGTAAACCTCCTCTGTACCCTCTCCAAAGCCTCCACGTCCGTCTGGTAGTGTGGCGACCAGAATTGCACGCAATATTCTAAGTGTGGCCTAACTAAGGTTCTGTACAGCTGCAACATGACTTGCCAATTTTTATCCTCAATGCCCCGACTGATGAAGGCAAGCATGCCGAATGCCTTCTTGACTACCTTATCCACCTGCGTTGCCACTTTCAGTGACCTGTGGACCTGTACGCCAGAAGGTAGTGTGTTAACACACTGACCTCTCACCTCTCAGGTTTGGCTTCAAGTGGAGCCCAATATGATGAGATGAATGTGTCTAGCTTTGCTAGTTCTAAGATACTTGTGTGAGATAGTTTAAGCAACCCAGTATCAAGTTGATCCAACTTCATAATGTGAAACTGCCTTTAGTTGGTACTATTTGCTACTTTTACTTAGAGAAGCCATAAGGATGGCTGGAGTGAGTAACAGAAAAGATATCAGGGCTAACCTTGCTGACTTGAAGAATGAGTGTGCAGCGCACCAGAAGCGATCTGTAATCAGAAAAGTGCTGCAGTAGCAGAAATTCCAACTAGCTCTCATTATCAGGAAGAGAGCAAATGTTAGATGCTGCTGGAAACACACTATTGGTTACAGGAACAAGAAAATCGTGAGCATTGCAGGCTTTAAAGGCAATGGCACCATTAGAGGGAAAGTTAAAATTACAGTTAAAGCTTTACGGGAAAGCCAGATCTTGGTTTTTTGCAGGAAATGGATTTTATCTGGGCATCTTTGGGTGACTTATGGTAAGTTTCTAATTTAATGTATTTGTGCCAGAAGCTGTAACCTAAATGTTGGTGGTCTTCATGGGCCTTCCTCTGTGCCATGGGTAGGGTGGCAGCAGCACTTGAGCTGAAGTCCAGGTTCCCCACTATCTGCCTGGAGGAAGCTGGTAAGAGGGCAACACCATTGTGCCAAGCAACAGGTGGAGGAACACAGAAAACCAGTGTGGATGTGAAGAATGAAGGCACAGGGATAAGAGGACACAGGATTGACTGTGAGGCTTCTTTTTATTCCAGGTGGCATGGAACAGGCGTAAGGTCAAGGGGAGTGGGGATTCCTACTTGATGGCAAGGGAGCACTTAGTAGCTCAGTTGTCAAGGCTTAAAGTTCCCCTTGTATGCCTCCAAATAGGCAATATTATAAAAAAGGGAAGGTGGGCCACAGCCACCATCAATAAGTGTAAAATGCCAACAGCATTCTGCAGCAAACCCATTTTTTATTGAAAGTAAAAATGAAGTTCAATCATTACTTTACCAGCTGAAGATATTGTTACAAATTTAGGATCTGCCATAGGGTACGTTCTCGGGATTCAGGAATGTGAATCGCTCCTGTAAACAACCTCCACGTCTCTGAAATTGATTCACACTGTGTAATATTTATTAATATGATAATATAACCCGAGAGTTGTAACAATATGTCCCCTTGATATATGAACTGAATACTGTAAACTCACACATGATACCCATTGTATTTCTTTTGATAGGTGGTAGTGACGATGAGTGTAAGATGAGGTCGAGGACATCACGAAGCTGGTTTATTTTGCAGACCATGTGGCTGAATATAAATAGCAACTGCAGACTTTTTAAACTTTTCCTACAGTACTCCCTGTGACAACAAAAAGTACTTACTCTGCGTAATGCTAAATAACGGGTGCTATATTCACTTTATGCTTTACCTGGATCGGTGGGGAAAACAGACCTGCTTTCTCTTATTATCCAGCTCAGGTCAAAGCCTGCCCACTCTCTGTCTTTGTTAGAGCTGACTGACACCCAGCACAATTTTATTTCTCTGTTTTTGTTCATTCTAACCCAGAAAGTAGAATCTTACCAGGTTATCCCTGGCAGCTACTGCTGCTGAGCTCAAATTAAGCAAGTCATCTCCACCAGAATAGGCGTGACCAATCAATGAAAAGTTCAAGCTAGCTTTGGTTATCTGCAGCATGCTGGTTCCGAGACCTTGTCTGAATTTGTATCCACATCTCTCAGTCCTCTGAATTTAACGCATAGAGAGCTAGGTTTAACTCAATAATATGTATTACTCTAGGGACCCCTCAAGGTTGCATAGTCAGAAACCCTGGAACTTCACTGACTAACAGTGCCTGAATAGCAGCTAAGGAGTCAGTGGCATCGTATTTTTATGAGTCAGTTTGCCCCTGAACTGCACCTGGTGCTATTTAAGGAAATGTAAATGCAATGGCTGCTGATGTTTGCATGCCTGTGATCTCTTCAGGGGCAATCTAGTGTCAATATGAGGAAGACCATAGAGGCATTTCAGCCCTGTCATGGCACAAGAGTGGATGTTCTTCTCAAGGTTGGCACATATACAGAAAGTTTTACTTTGCATTTTACCGTTGGTCAACCAAGCCTAGCAATACTTTTTGCTGACATTGGCCTCTTGAGGTGAGGGATATTAGCACTAGAGAATGGAACACTCTCCATTTCAGGCACATTTGTCAGTATGGGGCTCAAAAAGAAAACACTAGAATTATTAGGGACGCTTTTTAAGATCAGTCCATGTTTGTATTACATTGCCTAAGATAATGAAAAAGAGTTTTGTGTTTGTATTATTGCTGGTTTCCTCTTTGTTTGCTGCCATCCCATCAAAGGCCAAACAAATTGCAGAATGGATGCAAAAATGTATCTGTGACTGTGTGGGTGTTGGTGTAACACAGCACTTGGGGATTAGCCAGGAATATCAGGGGCTAAGTGTCAGGCTTTCCACCAATAACAGAAGCAAGAGCTTCGGATACTGCGACACATCAGGGAGGGGGAGAGTTACCTGGACGCTGTGTTTCAGGAGGCAGTCACACCCCTTAGATTAACTGCCTTGAATTCGGCCAGTGGTCAGGGATAGGAGGGTGTGACTATGAGTGAGGCAGGTAGAGGGATCCAGGAGGTAGTGCTGCAGGAGCCTCAGTCATTATCCTTGTCCAACAGGTTCGAGATTCTTGCTCCCTGTGTGGACGAGAGCAGGGACTATAGGGAGGATGAGCAAACTGACCATAACACCATGGTACAGGGAGCCATTCAAGTGGAGGGAGAAAAGAGAAATGTAGTCGTAATTGAGGATAGTATAGTTAGGGGCATAGACACTATTCTCTGTGGCCAGGATGGAGAGTCCCGAAGGCTCTGTTGCCTACCTGGTGCCAGGGTTCGGGATATCTCATCTGGGCTGCAGAGGAACTTGGAGTGGGAGGGGAAAGATCCAGTTGTCGTGGTCCACGTAGGTACCAAGAATATAGGTAGAACGAGGTTAGAGGTTCTGCTGAGGGAATATGAGCAGCTAAGAGCTAAATTAAAAAGCAGAACCAAAAAGGTAATCTCCGGATTACTACCTGAGCCACGAGCAAATTGGCAACAGGTCAATAAGATTAAAGAGGTAAATGCGTGGCTCAAAGATTGGTGTGGGAGGAATGGGTTCGAATGCTCGGGATATTGGCATAAGTACTGGGGAAGGAGGGAGCTGTTCCGATGGGACAGGCTCCACCTGAATCATGCTGGGACCAGAGTCCTGGCGAATCACATAATTAGGGCTGTAGATAGGGCTTTAAACTAAATAGTGAGGTGGGGGGGGGGGGGGTTCAGTTGCATGGAAAAACAGGAAGTTAAAGGAAAAGGTAGGAGTGCAGGTTAGTGGTGAGGCTGATTGCTACCAAACTGCAAGAAGTATACTGGTTAAACCAGAAGAGAGAAATAATAAACAGGTGAATAAAGCATCAGTGCTGAGGGACAGGTTATGGGGTATAGCCCAAATAAGAGTTCTATATACAAATACACGGAGTATAAGGAATAAACTAGATGAGCTGCAGGCGCAAATTCAAATGGCAGATTATGATGTGGTTGCCATTGCGGAGACGTGGCTGCAGGATGGTCGGGACTGGGAACTAATTATACCTGGTTATAAAGTTTACAGGAGGGACAGGGAAAATGGCAGAGGGGGTGGAGTAGCCTTACTGAATAGAAATAATATCACCTCATTGGTGAGGGAGGATATAATGAGGGGAAAACATCCAGTGGAGAACTTATGGGTGGAACTGAGGAACAGAAAAGGATCTAAAACTGTAATAGGTGTTGTGTATGGACCCCCTGGTAGCAGTTCTGAGGTGTTAGATTGTTTAAATGCACAAATTAGGCAAGTGTGTAACTAAAACAGTGTAGTATTAATGGGGGATTTTAACTTACACATAGATTGGGAGAGGCAAACTAGCACCTGTCAGAAAGGTAGTGAATTTCTGGAATGTGTCCAGGATAGTTTCCTACAGCAATATGTCCTAGATGTAACAAGGGGACAGGCAATATTAGATTTAGTTATGAGTAATGAGCCAAATTTAATTAGTAGCCTGAACATTTATTAAATAGTGATCACAACATGATCGAATTCAAGGTAGCGTTTGAAAGTGAAAAGCACGAATCAGCTACTAGAATTTTAGACTTGGGTAAGGCTGACTTTACCGGGATGAGACAGAGACTGTCCACAGTAAACTGGGCAGATTTGTTAATGGGTCAAACGACCGAAGAACAGTGGAGAATATTTAAAGAAACATTTAACGAAATACAGAGCGAGTATATACCCCTGAGAGGAAAAAGCTCCACTTCACAGAAAAAACAGCCATGGACAACTAAAGAGATTAGGGATAGCATAAAACAAAAAGAAAGGGCTTACAAAAATGCAAAACGCAGCACAGATCCGGCCGAATGGGATCAATACAAAGACCAGCAAAGGGTCACAAAGCAGCTTATAAGAGCTACTAAAAGAGATTATGAAAGGAAACTTGCAAGGGACATCAAAATCAATAAGAAGAATTTTTATTGTTACATAAAGGGAAAGCGGGTGGTCAAGGGCAATGTAGGCCCACTAAAAGCTGAAAATGGAGATATTGTCATTGATGGGGAAATGGCAGACATGTTGAACAATTAGTTTGCCTCAGTATTTACAGTTGAAAAGGAGGATAACTTGCTGGAAGTCCCGAAAAAATTAATAGCCGATAGGGGACAGGGACTTAATACAATTAACGTAAGTAAAACATCAGTAACAAGGAAATTAATGGAACTAAATAGTGAGAAATCCCCAGGACCTGATGGTTTCCATCCGAGGGTGTTAAAGGAAGTAGGGGAGCACATTGTAGATGTCCTAACTATAGCCTTTCAGAATTCCCTAGATTCAGGAGTGGTCCCTCTGGATTGGAAAGTTGCACATGTCACTCCACTTTTTAAGAAGGGTGAAAGGGGGAACCAAGGAAATTACAGACCAGTTAGCCTGACATCTGTGGTGGGCAAGTTGCTGGAGTCTACAATCAAGGATAGGGTGACTGAACACCTGGAAAATTTTCAGTTAATCAGGGACAGCCAGCATGGATTCATGACGGGAAGGTCATGCCTGACAAGTCTCATTGAATCTTTTGAAGAGGTGACTAAGGTAGTGGACAGGGGAATGTCTATGGATGTTATTTATATGGACTTCCAGAAGGCATTTGATAAAGTCCCACATAAGAGACTGTTAACTAAGATAGAAGCCCATGGAGTTGAGGGCAAATTATTGACATGGTTAGGAATGGTAGGTAACAGGGAGTGGGGATAATGGGTAAGTACTCCGATTGGCTGGATGTGACTAGTGGTGTCTCGCAGGGATCTGTGTTGGGGCTTCAATTATTCACATTTTTCATTAGTGACTTGGATGATGGCATAGTAAGTCATATATCCAAATTTGCTGATGATACTAAGTTTGGCGGCATTGTAGACAGTCTAGATGATAGCATAAAATTGCAAAGAGATATTGACAGACTAGGTGAGTGGGCAAAACTGTGGCAGATGGATTTCAATGTGGGCAAGTGTGAGATTATCCATTTTGGACCAAAAAAGGATAGAGCAGGGTCCTTTCTAAATGGGAAGAGGTTAAGTACAGTGGATGTCCAAAGAGACTTGGGGGTTCAGGTGCATAGATCTTTAAAATGCCACGAGCAAGTGCAGAAAATAATCAAAAAGGCTAATGGAATGCTAGCCTTAAAATCTAGAGGATTGGAGTATAAAGACACAGAGGTTATGCTGCAGCTGTACAAAACCCTGGTTAGACCCCACTTGGAGTACTGTGAGCAGTTTTGGGCACCACACCTTAGGAAGGATATATTGGTCTTGGAGGGAGTGCAACATAGGTTTACAAGAATGATACCTGGACTACAGGGGTTAAGTTACGAAGAGAGATTACACAAATTAGGCCTGTTTTCGCTAGAATTTAGAAGGTTAAGGGGTGATCTGATCGAAGTCTTCAAGATATTAACAGGAAGAGACAGGCGAGATAAAGATAAACTATTTCCACTGGTTGGAGATTCTAAAACTAGGGGGCATAGTCTAAAAATTAGGACCAGACCGTTCAGGAGAGATGTTAGGAAGCACTTCTTCATGCAAAGAGTGGTAGAGGTTTGGAACTCTCTCCCACAAACAGCAGTTGAAGCTAGAACAGTTGTTAATTTTAAATCTGAGATAGATAGATTTTTGTTAAGCAAAGATATTAAGGGATATGGGCCAAAGGCAGTTTGGAGTTAGGCCGTGGATCAGCTGTGATCTCATTGAATGGCGGGACAGGCTCAAGGGGTTGAATGACCTACTCCTGTTCCTATCTTCCTATGTCGCTGTGTTCCTATAAGGGAATGAGCATCCATCCAGGACTTTAGAATGTGCTGTAATGAATATCAGAAATGATGCTGCAGGCCCCAAACTGGCTATTAATGACATCACAGGAGAGCTATAATAGTATGGTCTGCACCATTTATATCAGGCACATAGCCATTAACACAGTTCACCCACTGCAACCATTGAATGGTAAAACCAACAATAGCCCCAGACATCCTGCAGAGGATTTGGTGTATATTAAAGGTTAGGAAGCTAAAGTAAATCCAAGTTTGTAAAAGGCATATGACAAATGTTGGAGGCAAAATCAGAAAAACTATACAGAACGGTAACTTTTATGTTAATTTTTGAAAAACGTTTACGAAGGTGGCTAGAGCAGTTCAGGAACTTTGAAATTGACCAGCAGTGTTGAAGAAGCAAGGTGTAAGTAACGTGTGTTTTTCTCTGTAATATATAATTCAAGTCAACACTTAAGTTAAAACAAAATTCACTGGGATGAATTTCTCTGCCTGTGTGCCTGGTGCCTGTCCTCTCCCACAATCCGTTTCTCACTCACCAGGCAGTTTGTGGGCAGCAAGCTCCACTGCCGTTCAACCTGCAGCACTGGCGGCTTCCACCAATTTTACTCTCATTACTGCTGAATAAGAAATTGAATTATGTAGAACTTACAGCATGGAAACAGGCCATTCAGCCTAGCTGGCCCATGCTGGTGGTTATGCTACACACAAACTCCCCACCCTACTTCATATAACCCTATCAGCGTAACTTTCTATTCCTTTCTTCCTCATGTGCTTATCTAGCTTCCCCTTAAATGCATCTGTTCGCCTCAACTATTTCATGTGGTAGCGAGTTCCTCATCCTAACAACTCTGTCATTTTGCCACTGAAATGTCAGGATTTTTTTTTAGAGAATTTCCAGTGCTCTCCATTAGCAATGAAGGTTTGAAGAGTTTAATGGATTGTCTGAAAGAGTCAGTACGCTTCATAAATAGTAACGAGGGATGGAAATTGCCACTGTAAATGGTGGGGACTATGTATTTTTAAACTGTGTAACAATTCCTTCTTGAGGTAAGTGTTCAGGAAAAGGTAAACCAGAATAAAAGTAAATGACCATTGTGCATGGATTACTAGTAATGGTCATGGGGTGGAGGGGGAGGTCATACACAGCAAAGGCTTGTGGTTCCAGATTACTGGAGTATTAAGTTAGTACAAATGATTATATTTGTGTCCTTTTATGTTTTTCACCATTGGAATAGTTTTGCAAAAACAATGGCCTCATTGAGCCACTGCTCTATGCAATTGAACGGCCCTTGTAGGAGGACTGTGAACAACATGCAAAAACAAGCCTCCATTGTGTTGTTCAGAGTAGTTCTGCTTATTATGCATTTACGACAGACCGGTTAATTTGGGATTAGATAATACATTTTTTAAAATTGGAAAATGTTTTATCCAACGTCCACAGCTTTCGATCAGTATGCCCATTACCTACAGGCAGGTTTCTTACATTTATTTTTTTTAAAACAGATAAATGATTCATTGTCAAATGGCTCATCGTGCCTTCTTAGGATAGTGGGTTTCAAATTCTGGGAGCCTGTGACTACTAGAAATGTGTGGGAGTGAGGGTAGAGCTGCATGACAGTGAAGAGGGAGAAAGTGAGAGAGAGAAAGAGAGAAAGTGACCCTGCTCCTTAAACACAACTTGGGACTGAATTTACACAGGGTTTCTCCTGCTTGTCCCCTTAAAATGGGGTAAACATAATGCACCATTTTTCTGGGATTTCACAGCTCTGCAGCTGATGTTACGTTGGGAGAGTCCATGCGGAAATCTTCCCCCTCCCCACTGTCTGCGATTGTACTGAGGTCTACAGAAAACAGAGAGCGAGTGCAGCTGAACACGTGGCTACAGAACTGGTGTAGGAGGGAGGGCTTCAGATATGTGGATCATTGGGATACCTTCTGGGGAAGGTGGGACCTGTACAAGAAGGACGGGTTGCATCTGAACTGGAGGGGCACCAATATCCTGGGCGGGAGGTTTGCTAGAGCTCTTCGGGAGGGTTTAAACTAGTTTGGCAGGGGGATGAGAACCGGAGCTACGGATCAGTGGATGGGGTAGCTGTTGAACAGGCAGATACAGAGTGCAGAGAGTCTGTGAGGAAGGTTAGACAGTTGACAGGGCAAAGTTGCAGCCAGTATGATGGGTTGAAGTGTGTCTATTTTAATGCAAGAAGTGTCAGGAATAAGGGTGATGAACTTAGAGCATGGATTAGTACTTGGAGCTACAATGTTGTGGCCATTACGGAGACTTGGATATCACAGGGGCAGGAATGGATGTTGGATGTTCCGGGGTTTAGATGTTTCAAAAGGGAGGGAGGTAAAAGAGGTGGGGGAGTGGCATTGCTAATCAGGGATAGTATCACAGCTGCAGAAAGGGAGGTTGTCGAGGAGGGTTTGCCTACTGAGTCATTATGGGTGGAAGTCAGAAACAGGAAAGGAGCAGTCACTTTATTGGGAGTTTTCTATAGACCCCCCAATAGCAACAGAGACACGGAGGAACAGATTGGGAGGCAGATTTTGGAAATGTGCAGAAGTAACAGGGTTGTTGTCATGGGTGACTTCAACTTCCCTACTAGTGATTGGAACCTCCTTAGTGCAAATAGTTTGGATGGAGCAGTTTTTGTCAGGTGTGTCCAGGAAGGTTTCCTGACTCAATATGTGGATAGGCCGACTAGAGGGGAGGCTATGTTGGATTTGGTGCTTGGCAACGAACCAGGCCAGGTGGCAGATCTCTCGGTGGGAGAGCATTTCGGTGATAGTGATCACAACTCCCTGACCTTTACTATAGTCATGGAGAGGGACAGGAGCAGATGGGATGGGAAAATATTTAATAGGGGGAAGGGGAATTACAATGCTATTAGGCAGGAACTGGGGAGCATAAATTGGGAACAGATGTTCTCAGGGAAATGCACGACAGAAATGTGGAGGTTGTTTAGGGAGCACTTGCTGCGACTGCTGGATAGGTTTGTCCCGATGAGGCAAGGAAGGGATGGTCGGGTGAAGGAACCTTGGATGACAAGAGATGTGTAACAGCTAGTCAAGAGGAAGAAGGAAGCTTACTTAAGGTTGAGGAAGCAAGGATCAGACAGGGCTCTAGAGGGTTACAAGGTAGCCAGGAAGGAACTGAAGAATGGACTGAGGAGAGCTAGAAGGGGGCATGGAAAAGTCTTGGCGGGTAGGATTAAGGAAAATCCCAAGGCGTTCTACACTTATGTGAGGAACAAGAGGATGGCCAGAGTGAGGGTAGGGCCGATCAGGGATAGTGGAGGGAACTTGTTCCTGGAGTCGGAGGAGGTAGGGGAGGTCCTAAATGAATACTTTGCTTCAGTATTCACTAGTGAGAGGGATCTGGTCGTCTGTGAGGATAGTGTGAAACAGGCTGAAATGCTCGATCAGGTTGATGTTAAGAGGGAGGATGTGCTGGAAATTTTGAAAGACATGAGGACAGATAAGTCCCCGGGGCCAGATGGGATATACCCAAGGATATTATGGGAAGCGAGGGAAGAGATTGCTGCGCCTTTGGCGATGATCTTTGCGTCCTCACTGTCCACTGGAGTAGTACCAGATGATTGTAGGGGGGCAAATGTTATTCCCTTGTTCAAGAAAGGGAATAGGGATAACCCTGGGAATTATAGACCAGTCAGTCTTATGTCGGTAGTGGGCAAATTATTGAAGAGGATTCTGAGAGACAGGATTTATGATTATTTGGAAACGCATAGTTTGATTAGAGACAGTCAGCATGGCTTTGTAAGGGGCAGGTCATGCCTCACAAGCCTTATTGAATTCTTTGAAGATGTGACAAAACACGTTGATGAAGGAAGAGCACTGGATGTGGTGTATATGGATTTTAGCAAGGCGTTTGATAAGGTTCCCCATGGTAGACTCATTCAGAAAGTGAGGAGGCATGGGATACAGGGTAAGTTAGCTGTCTGGATACAGAATTGGCTGGCCCATAGAAGACAGAGGGTGGTAGTAGATGGAAAGTATTCAGCCTGGAGCTCGGTGACCAGTGGTGTTCCGCATGGATCTGTTCTGGGACCTCTGCTCTTTGTGATTTTTATAAATGACTTGGATGAGGAAGTGGAAGGCTGGGTTAGCAAGTTTGCCGATGACACGAAGATTGCTGGAGTTGTGGATAGTGTGGAAGGCTGTTGTAGGTTGCAACGGGACATTGACAGGATGCAGAGCTGGGCTGAGAAGTGGCAAATGGAGTTCAACCTGGAAAAGTGTGAAGTGATTCATTTTGGAAGGTCGAATTTGAATGCAGAATATAGGCTTAAAGACAGGATTCTTGGCAGTGTGGAGGAACAGAGGGATCTTGGGGTCCACGTCCATAGATCCCTCAAAGTTGCCACCCAAGTTGATAGGGTTGTTAAGAAGGCGTATGGTGTGTTGGCTTTCATTAACAGGGGGATTGAGTTTAAGAGCCGCGAGGTTATGCTGCAGCTCTATAAAGCCCTGGTTAGACCACACTTGGAATATTGTGTTCAGTTCTGGTCGCCTCATTATAGGAAGGATGTGGAAGCTTTAGAGAGGGTGCAGAGGAGATTTACCAGGATGCTGCCTGGACTGGAGGGCATGTTTTACGAAGAAAGGTTGAGGGAGCTAGGGCTTTTCTCATTGGAGCGAAGAAGGATGAGAGGTGACTTGATAGAGGGGTACAAATGATGAGAGGCATAGATAGAGTGGATAGCCAGAGACTTTTTCCCAGGGTGGAAAGGGCTATCACCAGGGGGCATACTTTTAAGGTGATTGGAGGAAGGTTTCGGGGAGATGTCAGAGGTAGGTTCTTTACACAGAGAGTGGTGGGTGCGTGGAATGCACTGCCAGCGGTGGTAGTAGAAGCAGATACATTAGGGACATTTAAGCGACTCTTGGATAGGTACATGGATGATAGTAGTATGAAGGGTATGTAGGTAGTTTGATCCTAGAGTAGGTTAAAGGTTCGGCACAACATCGTGGGCTAAAGGGCCTGTACTGTGCTGTACTGTTCTATGTTCTAAGAGGAGAAACATGCTGATAAAATAATACTGGATTTTGAGGGGAGTTTTTGAGATCATCAATGTTTTTCCATAACTCAAGTTTAGGGATAGACCTCAAGTCTTTCAGGACAAAAGCCACCAGCCACATCGCAGTACCTGACTCTGTGACTCTTACAAGATCCCGTTTTAGACACAGAATCACAGAATTGTTACAGCACAGAAGGAGGCCATTCTGCCCGTTGTATCTGCACTGGCTGTCTGAAAGAGTAATTTACCTAGTGCCACTCCCTAGCCTTCTCCCCGTAGCCCTGCACATTCTTTCTTTTCAAATAACAATCCATATTCCCTCTGGAATGCATCAATTGAACCTGTCTCCACCACACTCTCAGGCAGTGCATTCCAGATTCTGCGTGAAAAAGTATTTCCTCATGTCGCCATTGCTTAATTTGCCAATTATCTTAGATCTGTGCCCTCTTGTTCTTGATCCTTCCACCAATGGGAACAGTTTTTGCCTATTTACTATGTCCAGACCCCTCATGATTTTGAACATCTCTATCAAATCTCTCAACCTTCTCGATGGAAACAGTCCCAACTTCTCCACTCTATCCACGTAACTGAAGTTCCTCATCCCTGGAACCATTCGCGTGAATCTTTTCTGCACCCTCTCTAATGTCTGCGCGTCTTTCCTAAAGTGTGTCACCCAGAACTGGACACAATACTCCACTTGAGGCTGAACCAGTGTTCTATACAAGTTTAACATAACTTCCTTGCTTTTATATTCTGTGCCCCTATTACCGAAGCCTAGGATGCTGTATGCTCTCTTAGCCCTTCCTGCCACCTTTATTGATTTATGCACATATGCAACCAGGTCCTTCTGCTCCTGCACCCTCTTTAGAATTGCACCTTTTATTTTATATTTTTTTGTCACATTCTTCCTACCAAAATGAATCACTTCACACTTCTTTGCATTAAATTCATCTGCCACTCGTCCACCCATTCCACCAACCTATTTATGTCCTTTTGAAGTTCTGCACTAGCCTCCTCATAGTTCACAATGTTTCTAAGTTTCCTGTCATCCACAAATTTTGAAATTGTGCCCTGTACACCAAGGTCTAGGTCATTAATATATATCAGGAAGAACAAGGGTCCTAACACTGACCCTTGGGGAACTCCACTAAAAACCTTCCTCTCGTCTGAGAAAAATCCATTAACCACTACTCTCTGTTTCCTGTCACACAGTCAATTTCATATCCATGTTGCTACTGTCCCTTTTATTCCATGAGCTATAACTTTGCTTGCAAGTCTGTTGAGCAGCATTTTATCAAATGCCTTTTGGAAGTCCATGTACACCACATCAAAAGCATTGTCCTCATCAACCTTCTCTGTTACCTCACCAAAAAACGCCAGCAAGTTAGTTAAACACTATTTGCACTTCACAAATCCATGTTGGCTTTCCCTAACTAACCCACATTTGCCCAAGTGACTATTCATTTTGTCCCAAATTATTGTTTCTAGAAGCTTCCGCACCACCGAAGTTAAACTGACTGGTCTGTAGTTGCTGGACTTATTTTTACATCCTCTTTTGAACAAGGATGTAACATTTGCAATTCCCCAGTCCTCTGGCAGCACCCCTGAGTCTAAAGAAGACTGGAAAATTATGACCAGTGCCTCTGCAATTTCCACTGTCACTTCCCTCAGTATCCTTGAATGCATGTCATCTGGTCCTGGTGTCTTATCAACTTTAAGTACAGACAGCCTATACAGTACCTCCTCTTTATCAATTTTAAACCTTTCAAGAGTCTGAATTACCTCCTCTTTCACCATGACCTGTGCGGCATCTTTTTTGGTAAAGACAGATGCAAAGTATTCATTTAATAACTCAGCCATGCCCCTGCCTCCATGCGTAAATCCCCTCTTTGGTCCCTAATAGGCCCCACTCCTCCTTTTCCAATTCAGTGCCTTGAACTTCAGGTGGTGGACTCTGAAGAAACGTGCAAATAAATGGTCATGGTTTGCTAGCTGAAATTTTAAAAGTTGAAAACAAAAATAGCCCACTTGTGGCACCTCCATGATTGACATTATGCAAGTTTTTTTCATTCAAGATAACCCAGTTCAATTTACAGTAAATTATCGAAACACAAGATGGAGTGATTGATTATATGAATGTTAATTAATGATTAGAAAATGACATTTATTACTTAGAGTAGTTACAGCACAGAAGGAGGCTATTCGGCCTGTTGTGTCTCTGCTGGCTCTCTGCAAGCGCAACTCATCCAGTCCCACTCACCTGGCCTTTCCCCATAGCCCTGCAATTTTTTTCTGTTCAAATAACTATCCAGTTCTCTTTTGAAAGCCTTGATTGAATCTGCCTCCACCACAATCTCAGGCAGTACATTCCAGATTCTAACCACTTGTGCATGTGAAAGTTTTCCTCACGTCGCTGTTGCTTTTTTTGCTAATCGCCTTAAATTGGTGTCTTCTAGTTCTGGATCCTTCGACCAATGGGAACAGTTTCTCCCCATCCACTGTGTCCAGACCCCACATGATTTTAAACACCTCCCATCAAATCTCCTCTTAATCTTCTCCAAGGAGAACAGACACAACTTCTCCAACCTATCCACATAACTGAAGTGGAACCATTCTTGTGAATATCTACTGCACTCTCTCTAATGCCTTATCATCCTTCCTAAAGTGTGGTACCCAGAACTGGACACAATACTCCAGTTGAGGCCAAATCAGTATTTTGTACAAGTTTATCATAACTTCCTTGCTGTTGTACTCTGCCCCTATTTATAAAGTCCAGGATCCCATATGCTATATTAACTGTTTTCTCAATCTGCCCTGCCAATGATTTGTGCATACATATCTCCAGGTCCCTCTGCTCCTACACCCGCTTTAGAATTGTACCCTTTAATTTATATTGCCTCTCCTCGTTATTCCTACCAAAATGAATCACTTCCCTCTTCTCTGCATTAAATTTCATCTGCCACTTGTCTACCCGTTCTACCAGCCTGTCTATGTCCTCTTGAATTTTATCACTATCCTCCTGACAGTTCACACTACTTCCAAGTTTTGTGTCATCTGCAAATTTTGAAATTGTGCCCTGTACTCCCAAAGTCTAGGACATCAATATATATCAAGAAAAGCAGGGGTCCTAACACTGACCCCTGGGCAACCCCATATGCCTTCCTGCAGTGCAAAAAACAACCATTCACAACTGCTCTCTGTTTCCTATAACTCAGCCAATTTTGTATCCATTCTGCTACTGTTCTGTTTATTCCATGGGCTCTAACTTTGCTGAGAAGCATGATATGTGGCACTTTATCAAGTGCCTTTTGTTCTGTTACTTCTGTTACTACAGCATAAATAAAATTCTCAATTATTAAAGATGTCGGTTAGTTGCTGCACATTGTATTTGCATTGTGGGCTTTACTAAGTTTTAGAACACGCGTTCACAGGAATGTAGCAGCATTTTCAGAATTCCCTCATACATAAAACTTTGTAACTGCTAGTCAGTGGTGAGATAGAGAGAGAAGTGCCAGTAATTGGAGCTTATAAGGTTATATATAAATTGGGAGGATTGAATGTTCCATGGGACAATGGTTCTTAAACTGCGAGTTGGCAGAGTAAGAAACCAGGGGTGAATAGTAGATGTGAGAATAGATGAATATTTTGGAGTTCTTCTGGATTGCCTTTGGGGATCAGGTAGTATTTATGTCGAACTTGCCCTCAGGAGATTCTAGGGTGCACAATATGTTAGATTGGTTAAGATCTGTAGAAGGAATGGGTTTAACAGACTGTGTAGCTTCTGCTTGTGCTATGCTTCCCTCCAAGCCTATACTCTTTGAACATTTGCTGAAGTTTATTTCTTAACATTCTTTTGATGTATTTACTCAGCCACTGAAGTCAGAAAGATTAACATAGTGCAGAATTAGTAAATAGAGTCAGAGCGTTATCTAGCACAGAAACAGGCCCTTTGGCCCATTGTATATAAAGGTATAGATTTTTAGATGGGAGCACTGTTTCAGGTCCTGTAGCATATGTAGATGGAGTTGGTGGAAGACCATCGATTTGAGCTGAAGCAAGAGTTTTTTTGAGACCAGTGGTGATCACAACAAACCATGTCAGATGATTGCCTTACATGATAAAAATTGCATGACTTCAACTGAAGCAATATTGTACCAAGTGATTTAATAACATTATATATTGCTCGGAAGTTACGTACAGTGTGCATCGAGTCATTTAACAAAAAGCTTTTGAAGGTATTTTTTAGTTTTTTTTTTCTGCTCCCCTTGTTGGTAGCCTCTTTGCAACATTCCTAAGAAACTGGATGGGTGGCTATTCTATCACTCCGTCTTCCTCTGTGCCATCAGCTGTTAGATGGATAGAATGCAGCCTGAAGTGACAGCTGCTGATTTTTGATCCCTCCATGTGACCACTGTTCAATGCTTCACCAAGACCACATGGTTGAGATTGGCAGTTCATAGTACGGGGAATGGCACAATTGAACCTACATGCTCTGGTTGTCACCAAGGTTGCCAACCCTCCTGAAATTTCCTGGCATGCCCAGCAATCCAAGGTTAACCTGTGGGCAACAAAAGGGAAAATAGTGATTTGGAGTATGTGATTTGTGCGCCTTGCCAGTGGAATCTCTCGTCATTTTCATGATGATAACTGATGCTTCAGGTGTGCATGTGCATCTGGGACCAACGTAGTTTAACACTACTGTTTTAAAAATGTACTGCAAATTACAATAACTTCTGAAATTATATTAACTCACAGTTTTCAATGTATTTTCTTCCCAAGTCCCTCAGCTTGACTTTCTGTCCTCAACTTCAAAACCAGTCTCGGGATGCCCTTAGTGACAATGACAACTTGTATTTATATAGCACCTTTAATGTCGTAAAACATCCCAAGGCACTTCCTGGAGCTTTATCAAAACAACATTTCACAGCGTGCCACACATGAGTCGATATTAGGACAGATGACCAAAACTTACCAAAAGTTAGGTTTTAAGGAGCGTCGTAAGAAAAGAGAGAATTAGAGA
Source organism: Heterodontus francisci (assembly GCF_036365525.1). Lineage (NCBI taxonomy): Eukaryota > Metazoa > Chordata > Chondrichthyes > Heterodontiformes > Heterodontidae > Heterodontus > Heterodontus francisci. The sequence goes on along the minus strand of NC_090375.1, from coordinate 131,652,124 downwards.
TGGACTCGTTTAGGAAAGGAATTCCAGAGCTTGGGGCCTTAGCAGGTGAAGGTATGGTTGACTGGTGTTGGAGCAGTTAAAATCGGGGATGCTCAAGAGGCCAGAATTGGAAGAGCACAGATATCTCAGAGGGTTGTAGTTCGAAAGGAGGGTACAGAGATAGGGAAGGGGGGACGTGATCATGGAGGGATGAGATTTCTAAAATCAAGGCGTTGCTTAACTTGGAGACAATAATACTAATAACTATACTAGTAATACTAAATCTGCTACAGCTGCTGATTTGCTTTAATGCTAATGCAATGTGTGAATGTTCTACAGCCTATCTATGCATGTATTTAACCACACATTTAGGTTTCAATGGATCAGTGGGATATGCATAGGTTATGGAGGGGCCCCAAATGTTCTTGGGATCTTGAGAATTCTTAATTTGACTCTGACCTGTTCAGGCCTCCATCTTGGCTGTGGAATAAAAATAAATTTTGGAATCTTCTTTGGAATCCACTTCCAGCCGTGTCTCCAGTCTTGCAACAACAGGCTCCCTCTTGCTGGTGGGAATTCTGGCTGGAGCCCATCCTCCATGGGAAATAATCCTGGCCCAGGGAAATGGCTTGTGGTTGTGGTGGCCTCCAGAGTTATTAAAAGCAACTTTCAGATTTAAGAAGAAGGAAATACAGGCAAAGACACAAATCTACAGGGGATCCACCTGTTTAGAAGGTAAATGCAATAACATCTGCAGAAGGGCGAAGGTTACATGATCAAGCCTCTAGAAATACATTTAACCAGAGCTGGCAACCCTAGATGGGCGTGCCATACATTTGGATCCGCTGGTTTGACTGGCTGGAAATGCAGTCAAGCAGCAGCTGGAACAGGCATGCTGCCAGAACTTGTTGCCAGCACATTTGCAACCTGTTTAATTAGCCAGTGGAAATTTCCCATGCTTTAAGAAACCATGGTCAGCTCTCTCGATCACAGAAGATTTGAATTGGCTAGTACTAATCCACTACTCCAAGTGCAACTTCTTATGAGGGGACAATAGGTTCTGCTGGCAACATTCAGTAGAAACTACAACATGGACAACTGTGGACATTGCCCATAGAACTGTATATTAGCATGTGTGAGTCCACTGAGAGGAGGAAAAGTATCAAATATATTTCTGATGTTGATGGAAAGGTGGAAAAATGTATTCTTTCTCTCAATAAGCACAGAAAGTTTGCCCCAAAAGAATTTTTAATAGCTGTTCTTAAAGCGAAGACTGTTGTGAACAAATATAAAGAAAACACTGCAAATTCTTCAAAAAGAAAAGCCTGGTTTCACTTTTTGGGTATAGCTCTTTGTCGGAACCTAACTGTGAAGAACTGGTTTGCGTGGAAGTTAGAGATTCCATTCATCTGATACACTGATGTTTGGCAGAGTCCTGTGGACATGTTTTTAGCTGAAATGTGATCTTGCCACTTGAAGGGTTGTGGAAGTCATCCAAGTGTCGTGCTGTAGATTTCTGATGCCATCTAAACCCCTCCATTGTTCTATTCACTGACTGCAACTTCTTCTATGTAATCTGCACAGATCCTGTTATTTCCCAGGCATCAGCCATTGATTTATCACTCGACAAGCTTGCAGTGATGATTTGGCAATCATCAGTCCTTCAACTACACACAGGGCAGCCATTTTTCAGCAAAAAAACAACCTAAATTAAATGAAAGAACCCTTCAAGAGCTCCATAAAACATATTATAATTGTTCATCACTTGTTCAATTGTTTTCCTGTCCCTGGACTATATAATCTAGTCATAAACCCTCTAAACTAACAATACCATTTCCTCATTGGTTTCTATTTTTATCGCATTAAAATGATTTTTCAAACAACTTCTGGATTTTTTTTGTCTCTGTAATGTGGAGTGAAACATGGGGCTGAATTTTTGGTGCCACCTGAAGGTGAGAACGGAGGCGGAGGGTGCCCCAAAAATACTGGGGGCGGGCAGTGTGTGAGTTTCAAGGCGTAGATTCCAATGCTGACGGTAATCCAGCGTGGGACAGAAATCCTGCTCTCCTCCCAATTGTGGACAACTAACACTGTTTAGAAGCTTGTTAAGAGCTTATCAAAGTGGGGGGGGGAGTTTGAATTTTTAAAGGGCGCAAGGGTTACCCGCGTCTTCAGGGACTGACCAGCTGAAGATAGGGGTCACAGTCTCAGGATACAGGGTATGCCATTTAAAACCGAGATAAGGAGAAATTTCTTCACTCAGAGGGTGGTGAACCTGTGGAATTCTCTACCGCAGAAGGCAGTGGAGGCCAAGTCATTAAATATATTCAAGAAGGATATAGATATATTTCCTAATGCCAAAGGGATCAATGGATATGGGGAGAAAGCGGCAACAGGGTACTGAATTAGACTATCAGCCATGATCTTTTTTGAATGGTGGAGCAGGTCGAAGGGCCGAATGGCCTACTCCTGCTCCTATTTTCTATGTTTCTATGTAAAGAGTGGGCAGCTGGTCATGGCTGCCCCAGGGCATCACCCTGGCCCCATAAGGGGGTCAGCAGGGCAAAGGGGGACTTGGTAAAGAGTGCCCTTGGTGCTGTGCAGGTGTCATGGAAAGTGGGCATTCAGTGCCTGGACTTTGAACAGGGGCAGCACCACCCAATGCCCCCCCCCCCCCCCCCGGCATCATAGGGCAGAAGAGCACGGGGCAAGGCTGCCAAGGACATTTGAGTAGCCACCTGTTCAGAATGAAGGCTCCAACTGACAATGGGGGCACAACTGTCAGATTCTGGGCCCAGTGGCGATGAGGGGCAGCACCCTCTGCAAGAAGGGTAGAACCCTGGGCATCAGGAAGGCAACAGAGGCTAAAACCTCAACACAGGATCTACCGCCGAAGACGGAGCTACCTGGAGATGACCGAGAACCTGTGCTGCAGGAGACTGCGAGTCTCCAGGTTGATGGTCACAGACGTCTGTGCCCTTGTTGCTGAAGACCTCGCACCTTACAGCACTGGCTGCCATGCCCTGCCAGTGGCCATGAAAGTCACTGTGACCTTGAATGTCTTCATTTCTGGCTTTTTTCCAAGGATCAGCTCTGGACCTTGGTGGCATCTTGAAAATGGCTGTACACCACTGCATTCCGCTCGTCACTGATGCCCTCTTTGCCAGAGCTGGACAGCACATTCATTTGACAACAGACACAGCCTCGCAGAGACAGATGGCATTGTGTTTCACCTCCATCAGTGGATTTCCCCCCAGGTGCAGTGCATCATAGATTGCATCCATGTGGCCATCAAGGAACCCAATGACTGGCCAGTGAGACCCATCAATGGGAAGGGCTTCCACTCCCTCGGCAGTCAATTGGTCTGTGACTACAACAAGAGCTTCCACCCTGTGGGCACTTGCTTTCCTGGCAACTACCATGACTCCTTCATCCTCTGCCAGTCCAGGCTGCCTCAGATCTCCACTACAACCCCAAAGTGTCGGATGAATCCTACGGGAAAGAGAAATCTATGGAAGAAATGGCTACTGACTCCTCTACCAGACACCCAGACAGAGGCTCAGATGTGATACAGCCAATGCCACCTGCTCAACAGACCAACCATCGGGCTTCTCAAGATGCAAATCCGGTACCTGGCTCAGTTGGGTGATGCCCTCCAATACCCTCCTGCAAGGGTCTCTGTCATTGTGGTGGTCTGCTGATCCCTCCATAACATGGCCCTCCAGAGAGGTGTGGACCTTGAGGACAGTGAGGCCCTGGAAGGAGACAGCTCATCGGGAGAGGAGCAGAGGGTGGGGGGGAGATGATGACTCTGAACAAAGAGATGCCCCTGCTGCACAACAAGGTGGCCTCCTCCTGCCAGCCTCTGGGAACATAGGATCATAGGAAATAGGAGCAGGAGTAGGCCATTTGGCCCGTCGAGCCTGCTCCGCCATTCAAACAGATCATGGCTGATCATCTGCCTCTACGCTATTTTTCCCTACTATCCCATATCCCTTGATGTCGTTAGTATTCAGAAATCTATTGATTTCTGTCTTGAACATGCTCAATGATTGAGTTTCCACAGCCTTCTGGGGTAGAGAATTCCACAGATCCACCACCCTCTGAGTAAAGAAGTTCCTCCTCATCTCAGTCTTTTTTTTTATTTCTTTTTTTTATTTAGAGATACAGCACTGAAACAGGCCCTTCGGCCCACCGAGTCTGTGCCGACCATCAACCACCCATTTATACTAATCCTACATTAATCCCATATTCCCTACCACTCCCCTCAATTCCTCTACCACCTACCTACACTAGGGGCAATTTACAATGGCCAATTTACCTATCAACCTGCAAGTCTTTGGCTGTGGGAGGAAACTGGAGCACCCGGTGGAAACCCACGCGGTCACAGGGAGAACTTGCAAACTCCGCACAGGCAGTACCCAGAATTGAACCCGGGTCGCTGGAGCTGTGAGGCTGCGGTGCTAACCACTGTGCCGCCCAGTCTTAAGTGGCCTGCCCCTTATTCTGAGATTTGTCCCCTTGTTCTAGACTCACCAGCAAGAGGAAACATCCTATCCACATCCACCTGTCAAGCCCTGTAAGAATTTTGTAAGTTTCAACGAGGTCACCTCTCATTCTTCAAAATACTAGAGAATACAGGCTCAGTTTCTGCAATCTCGCCTCATAAGACAATCTTGCCATCCCAGGGATTAGTCTGGTGAACCTCTGTTGCACCCCCTCTGTGGCAAGTACATCCTTCCTTAGATAAGGAGACCAGAGCGGTACACAATACTCCAGGTGTGGTCCCACCAATGCTCTATACAATTGAAGAAATACATCTTTACTCGAAAACCTCCCTCCTGTCCCTCACAGTCTCCAGCATTAAATCCAGGTCAGCATCGATGAGGCGAGGGTCTGCGCTGCCCCGGCTACCAGGCCTCCGGCTCCCCATGACATCTCGCTTCCCTATGGTGCAGTGGAAGGCTTTGGCACAAGCCAGAGATCTCTCTCTGAGGACAAACCAGCAGCCTCAGTGATTGCTGCCTTGGGAGTCTAAATCAGTTCCCACTTCGTCTGTCCTAACTCCATTCCTGTCCCCACTGGCTCTAATTGGACAGGAAACACATCTCCATTTGAATTAAGGACATCCCCATGCGTACATCTGAAATTTAATCTGTTTCCCACCGGAGGTGGGTTTCTGACCCGAAAACAACCCTACCTCCGTTTCCCGCCTCTGTGGCGCAAGTTCAGCCCATGGTGTCAGAATCAAAAATATCTCTCTGTGCAAGTAACAAAGGGAGTTCAAAAGCCAAGTTCAAACCCAGTTGAACAACACAAGATGTTTGAGTTTATTTGTATCAAATTGATCGATGCTCCATTAGTTTGCATGAAATAATTCAAGCAGCCAGCAGTGAATGTTATGTCATCTACTTTGGGACAGCGAGGAAGATGAGCTCATTAGGATTGCTGAGCTGTGCAGCTGTGTATTTTCATCATTGTCAGGCAGTAACAGTGTTTGGTTTTTGTATTATGTTCATTTGATATGAAATTCATTTTCACACAGATACACACTCACATCATACATACAGGTTTGCTTGTATGTAGCTGATTGGTGTCTGCATGTAAAACACATGCTGTGCAAAGCTGTGTAGACACTGTTATTATGAGTCATTAAAGTTATGGGAGGATTCTATTAATAAGTAATGTATGACTTTTTAAACTTACCGATGATTTGTCATTTTATAGGATATTCTGCACCCTGTGACTGTTTTGAGACTGTTTTTTGGTTAATGTCAACAGCCTTGTCCTTGTGGGGTGATGCTGCCTCCAGCTGATCAGTTATCGCTATCTGTTTTTATTTTTCGTTTTATTTTAATTTTCGCTTTCTGTAAGACCTGTTGTGACCCGACCGCTCAAGACAAAGCCCCCAATCAAAATATACGATTCTGATTGTGGTGGGAGAAACGCATTGTTGATTCAGTCCCGTCCCTCCACAGATCGTCTAACATATTTTTAAACTTTCCAAATTAAAGAAAGACATATCCAAATTGTACCATCTGTTAACCCCGGAATGAAGCTAACCCCGGAATGGTCTTTAGATCAACAAATTAACTGTTTAATTAGAAAAGCTAAATTCTTAAACACTACTAAGATATAAACAACATTTAAAATGGAAAAAATGAGAATCCTTGCATATTTATGCTCTTGCTGAAGTGAAATCGTCCAATGTGGAATAGTCCAAGGGTACCTGAAGTCCTCACAGCCATCCGATGGGGGGGAAAAAAGGTCCTTCAATAGTAGAACAGTCCTTAGTCTAATTCAGCAGTTAAATTGATGCTCTTCTTTTCCAGCGATGAATTTCAACAATTACAGTTCAGTAGTTAAAGGAATTGGTTATTTTCTTTTAAGAAATTAATCTGGCTTGACATCAGAATTCTGAGAGTATAATAAATAGGGTTTAACTAAACTGAGAGAGAGCTTTCTTTGCCTTCAGTATATACTTGTCCAGCTGTCTATGTCTCTCTGTCAAAAGCCAGTTTTTCAACTCATTTCAAACGTCAAACGGCAACACTGTATCTCGTGTCTTTAGTCCTGAATGGCTATATCCTATGGCAACGAGAATACACTCTTTGAATCACAGTCTCTGAGTGGCTGTATCCCGGGGCAACAAGAATGCATTCTTTGACTCAATCTCTGGAGCTTGTTGCCTTAAAACAGTAATGCTCCTTTTCCAGCCTTAAAGGCACACCGCATTCTTCCCGGGAAAAAAAACTACATGATCACAGCACACCTGGTAATATAAAAGAGAAAAAATGTCCATACTGGTAAGTGTGTCAGCAAAAGTTCTCACACACCTGACTTTTTTTTTTGAAAAAGATAGCTATTTCAGATTTTCTGTCCCACCCTCGTGACTTTTCATTATGTCTGACATTTTTAACTTCACTGAGAGGACAGTGAGATGACCTGTTGCCAAGTGGCTTGAATATGACCTGGGATCATGTGCCTCATGATTGTCTTCTGCCTACCTTTGGGGAAGAGTCTGGCCTTCACCTGTGATCTCCCCTGATGATTTGACTGAAAACAGGAATCCAGTGTGCTGAATAGCACGTCAGTCCACAGTTTGTTGCGTTTTCTTGAAGAAATGTTCCAAGTGCTACATTATTCGTAATTGAAATGCCTGCAGTTGCCAAAGTAGAGTTTTAATTTCGGCGCAGAAGGAAGTTTGAATGTTGCAAGTTTCCCTCCCCTGAGATATTGCACTCAAAGTGTCACCAGAGTGATATCCCAGCACCTTGTAGCTGCATCCTACAAGCCAGATTAATGAGCAGTTGATTACAATACCTTAGTGAGTCACATTGCAGCCATTTTTCTGTGTTCCATTTCTGTCAGGCTGAACTAATGATGTTCTCCCTGTGTTGTTGGGCAGCTTTTTTCTGTGACAACAAAGAAAGAAACTATTACTATGTTAGAATTGGCAGACTCGTTGAGATTTCTGAAAAGACCAATTTAGTTAAATTTCAACAAGCACCATAAAGTGTTCTTGAAGCTGTGGGTTGAAGATCGTATTGGGGAAATAGAGAAACATTTTGTGTGGCATTTTGTTAGCATCGCACTACTCATTTCTGACTGACCTCTGACCCTCACTGTTTGAATGCTTTTCATTTACTTTGTGATGCCACCTATGAATTCCTTTTAGCTGTCAACTTGTGCAGTGCTTTGGATTATGATTCATAACTGCAGTACACATGAAAAGAATTCTGTTTTTTTTCCATTAAAGTGTAATGCAGAATTTCAGCAGGAAGTGAGGATAGCAATTTACAGCAACAAAATTAATTGACGGTGAATCTTTTTTAGGCAATTAAATCCAACAAATTTGAATTTCAATTTAGAATACTGTCAAACTTGTCAAATATTTTGTTATTCAGAGGAAAAACTGAATTCCCATGTGGAGTGAGCTGTGTAGCAGGGAATCTGCAATGAAGCTTGCATGTTTTGTTTGGGCACCATGTATAAATGAGGTTACTATAGTGATTCACAGGATCCGGTCAGTATTTCTTCCACCTCTTGCCCTAAACTGTGACGCACTGGACACACACTTGCAGTTTAGGTCTGGAATGCGCAATTTATCTGAAAAGTGAGCATGGCTGAATAGGTCAGAGGCATTGCTTTAAAATACTACACTGCTGTGTGTTAGTAACTGAGTTTGTGCCCACGATTGCCCATACAGCAAGTTTCAACCTTCCCTCAGTGTCAGAGTGGAGCTCAGAAGCTTTCCTAATATGAAGGTAGGAAAACCACTGAGCAGGTTGCCTTAATCTGCTCTCTTGTACCTCCCATCAGCTGGCTCTGGTGCAACAAAGGAGATCCTCCTCCTCCTCCATCAACTGGGGAATGGTGCGCAGAGAGCAGCAATTGAAAAAAGGGTGGGAAAGAAAAGTAATTCTGGCTAAATGCAACCCTTGGTGTGCTCCTGAACCATACAGACCAGGAAAGAATAAATTAGACACAAAAAATTGAAGCTGGCTGGAGCGGTTGGCTAAATTTTTATGCTGATTAGGGGGATTTGCGTTAGTAGTCTTGAGTTTTATTTGTGACAAAACGGAAGGATTCCTGTTTGCTTCTGTAAGCAGATGGCAGTGGAGTTTCTTAAGTCTTTTCATGTATGTGCAAGTATAAGAGTATGAGTGTGTACTATTGGCAGATGGTGTGAATGGGTGCAGTGTACGATAGCCTGGGTTAGTGACGTAGAACTAAAGGCTGTATTGTGTTTTGCATATGTAGTCTTGGAAAACAGCTAGTAAACAGACAAATGAAATTATGGTAGCTCATTTCTTTAAAAGTGTACTACTTTTTTGACATTACGGTCAGAATTTTCCCAGTTCCACAGAGGCAGTTTTGGAGGCGGGAGGCTGTTGAAATTCTGAAATAGATGTGTCGGGCCAACTCCCCGTCGTGATCCCGCCCCCATGCACCTTTACTGGAGGCAGGCCCTCAGCGACAATGGCTACCCACCCAGCAGTGGCGGGAAGCCAATTCAGGTAATTAAACCGATGCTTAGCTCTCATTTCAGCAGTGCAGTGAAACTTTCCAAATGTCACATGGGTCCCACACAGTCTCAGAAGCTCATCAGCACAGAGGAGGTGAAATCACAGCGGGGAATTATCGTTGCCTGCAATTGACAGGCACTCAGGTCAAGAAAGGACCAAATGGTAAGGCTCAGGGCACAGATCAAATTAATCAGAACCAAATAAGAAGGAAAACTAGCATATATAAATCCTGTAGGGAGAAAGGGGAAGGAGTTCACTGGAACGAATACAGAACATAGAGAAACATGGTAAGTGGATGAACAGAGGGTCAAAGATGGACCTGTAAAAACCATAACTGTGGATATAAATCCTAACTAACTGTAAGCTAGTTATTTTAGTAGTACAACAGTAAGAAGGTAGGCGAACAGATGTAAACAAAGTAGAATCTGAGGATGAGCCTGTGATAATTAGTATGATAAATAACTCTTTTCCCAGTGAATACTAGGAGAAAACTGAGCACCATTCACCCTCTCAGTAGTGATACTCCAAATAGAATTAACTTCAGCATAAATCAGCTGGAAGCCCAAGGCAGACGAAAATGGCTCAAAACAAATGATTCTCCCTGAATAGGTTACTTCTGCAAGAACAGTGAGAAATCCAAGGGAGCAGAAGTGTAAAGCATTGATGGTTATTTTTGATATCAGTCATTTCTGGGGGTGCTGGGGTACGCTGTACAGGCTGCCGACGTCCCTGTAAACATAGCACAACCCGCTCGGTCTCCCACCTGCCATCCCTAATTGAATGCCGAATGCAGAGGCAGCCTGTTAATTGGCCGCCTCCAGTACGATCGCGCAGGAGGGCGCACTGCTGACACGAGCGGGGTCGGGATCCCGAAATTCCAGCCTACAATTCTGTTTTTATCCTGTACTGTATAAGGGTGAATTGTCATATCCTGCAGTTGCTATAAAATAGCAGTAGTAAGATTAATCTTACAAAAACAGTGTTCAGTGTTGGTTTATTTTCTACACTACTGATCTTGAGTGTTTACTGAGCTTTCAATTTTCACATAAGAATTGCCATCATAGCACGTTGTCGATCAATGTCTCTCTTAAGGTGGTTTATCTTTTGCCAGAGCCTGAGATTGGGTATTGAGAAGGCAACTTATACATGCTTTTCTGCAATAGAAGCAGGGAATGCTGAAAAAATTCAATAGATCAGGCAAGATCTGTGGCGAGAAACTGAGTTAATATTTCATCAGAACTGTGCTTCTCTTCTGTTTACATAGTAAACCTGCTCCAATCTCTATGATGCTCTGTTTTGAAAATGAAAACACCGTTCAGTTTTTTATGTGCAATGCGAGGAAAGCTGACACTGAAGCAATTCAGCATGTGTTAGCTTGCTTATGTCATGACATGAGCACATGGTGCATTTACATGGTAACTGTAGCATCAGTGCAAAGTGGTTTTGCTTCCTGTCAGTGCTACAGCTAAAGTGCAAATGCAGCCCGACCCAAATTTCAGAAGTGACCTGTGATATATCCACTAAATATTTGAGTTTGGAGAGTAGGCTTGTTTTATGCTTTAGCCTCAGTAGAGAAATCTCTCAGCTTTCACATACATGAATAGCTTTCAAGTCTTTTCTGGTTGTGAGAAGTAGTGTGTTGAAGGTGACAGGTTAATGGTAACTATGTGACAGTGTCATTTGACTAGCACAGACCCGCAAAACAATAACGGTGAAGTTAGTATCTTGATTGCAACGTCTTTAAATCCCCATCCCATGCCATTCCATCCATCTTCTGCCATACACATCCCATTCCTTTTATCCCTCTCATACCATCCCCATCAAATCCCCCAGCCCTGACATCCTATTCCCATCCCCCATTCCACACCTCCCAGGACATCACATTCCTCCAATCCCATGCTGTTCCCCCGCCCTCCTATGCCATCTCCCCCACTCCCTCCCTCCCATGCCATTCCCCCTACCCCCCCTCCCCACTCATCGTCATGAAGCGCCCAGTTGAGGCCAGGGAGTGACGAGTGGTGTGGGCCAGCAACCGAGGCTGGGATCAGCGAGAGCTGAGGACTGGGGGCCAGTAACCGAGGCTGGGGAACAGCGAGAGCTGAGGGCCGGGGCCCAGTAACCGAGGCCAGGGAGCAACATGAGCTGAGGGCCTGGGCTCAGTAACTGAGCCCGGTGAGCAGTGAGAACTGAGGGCCGGGACCCAGTAACCGAGGCCGGGGAGCAGCATGAGCTGAGGGCCGGGGCCCAGTAACTGAGGCCGGGGAGCAGCGAGAGCTGAGGGCCGGGGCCCAGTAACTGAGGCCGGGGAGCAGCATGAGCTGAGGGCCGGGGCTCAGTAACTGAGGACGGGGAGCAGCGTGAGCTGAGGGCCGGGGCTCAGTAACTGAGGCCGGGGAGCAGCGAGAGCTGAGGGCCGGGGCCCAGTAACTGAGGCCGGGGAGCAGCGAGAGCTGAGGGCCGGGGCCCAGTAACTGAGGCCGGGGAGCAGCATGAGCTGAGGGCCGGGGCTCAGTAACTGAGGCCGGGGAGCAGCGTGAGCTGAGGGCCGGGGCTCAGTAACTGAGGCTGGGGAGCAGCGAGAGCTAAAGGCCGGGGACCAGTAAGCACGGCTTGTAAATGAAGCTGGGAAGTGGTGACTGCCGGCGGCCTATAACCGAGGCGCATGCACCAGGCTCCACCCACCAATTCAAACCACCGACCAATCAGAAATGCCAACAGACAAAAAACTATTATAGATTCTGGACAATACTGGTAAATGTTGGTAACTGTACTGTGAGCTGAAATTTCTGAGCTGTCAAGTGACTGCAGCCAATTGATGACACATTCATTTTACAAAGGACTCAAATATCTGTCAGTCAAGGTCGCTACCAATGGGTTGAGAAACTGTCCTTTAATGCAAAGCCAGAGGGTCTCCCCACACTGAATTTAATCGAATGTAAACTTGTAAGCAATGATGCACCTTAATGGTACTTCTGTGGGATAATGGGGCCATCTGTAACAATACCTTAAGATGTTTGTCATTGTAAATAATGCTCCACCATCCCACGATGATTAACTGACTAAGGCTACAAACCATAATTGTGAGACCTAACCCAGAGACCTGTTTTGGCTGACAAGATGCACATTGTGACCTTGGGTGTTAACTTCTTACATGCTGATTCTAGCAATACAGAAATAGTAATAGTTATTCAAATCCAACACAGAAATAAAATCAGTTCTGCCACATGCTTTAAATATGTAGCCACTGCATTTATATCAGTGAGGGCTGGATTCTCCACCATGGTCCTGACAAAAATGGGATGAATAGCAAGGGAGAATGAAGGTAAATTCTGGTATTGAGTTCTGCATCTACCTCAGTGGCCTGACCTAGAATTACACTCGTTGCCTGTGGCTATTTTGTGTTCTCCTTCTCTTGATCCATCAAGATTTAAATGGGGAAAATCCCCATAGTGAAACACACATATCTCTGTGGTATCCCTCAATGTGGGTTGGTCTGGTAAATGTACTGGTGACCAGAGTCCTTCACTCTAGCAAATTGAATTGGAACTCAGTAGTTGCTTGGCCTCTGTCAGGTAGTCAGACAAGTCTGAGGATGAAAACATGCAACTGCAGACACTAGGGGTCTGCAACAAAAAGAGATGCTCAGTCTGCTACCTGTCAACAAACAAAAGTTAAGAATTCCATCTTACCAAAGTTGCTTGTACATGGTACATTGTCTATGGTATAAGGATGTAAAGGGTTAATACTGAAGACAGTGAGAGAGACCCCTCCCACCATACGAGCGATGATGTAACAGTCATATGAGAAGAGAAGGTATAGCAGCATATAGGATGCTAGCTAAGCTGGCTCGCTGGAAGTGTATAGTAACTGTAAATAATAAAGACTTGTTAGTTAATCTTTCCCGGAGTCTAAGACTTTCTCTGGAACACCCTACAATGCTACTAATACAAACAAAACAAACCCAACATGGTGGCAATGGTAAAAAAGTGGTAAACAGCGCCGAAAGTGACCAGGTGAATTTGAAGATCTCTTACCTTTGGAAGAAACACTAGGTGAACAACAGAGAAATTTAAAGATAAATACTGGCCTTGTACAGTAAGAAAACTACTTACCTGCAGAAAAGGCTGTGGAGAGCTCTGCAGCTATGGTGAGTCAGAGCACAGAAATAACAGACTGCACCACAGAATGGAAGCGTGGTGGCCTGCAAATAGCATCCAGCGATCGGGTGTGTCACAATCCCGATGGTCAGGGATCCAGGGATCGCCTTTGAAAAGCTTTTGGTACTTTTCTAAAGACATTGTGCTCAGAAATTTAAAAAAAAAGTGGGGAAAAACCCAAACCTTTCACTCGTGCTGAATGGAAGGACAAAGAACGGGAAACCCCTGAAAAGCACGGGAACACCTGAGAAGCACAGGAAACCCCCAAAAACAGCAGGGACACCTCCAGTAAGGCATCCAAGCCTGGAAAAATCATACTGAATTTATTAAAGAAAGAGGTAACCCTTTTAAAAAGCCTATTAAAACAATGGGGACCCTCAAAATCAGCTGGGGACCTCCATTAAAGAAAGCAATATGGATCCAAAATTGGGAATGCCTGAGAGTTTCCAGAATCAAGAGGGAGCCAATCAGATTCAAAATTGACTGTCATAGAGATAAAGGTTCCTAAGGTTTAGAATCGTTTTGCAACTCCATACAATATCTGAAGTGGAATAAGTGAACATCCTCCTTTATTCAGTAGGCGTGATTGCAGACGACGTAATTGAGGCTACCGATAAATTCAAAAAGGTACTCCAAGCCTTTGATAAATATTTTAACCTCCGTACAATGAAATCTTGGAAAGAGCCAAATTTAATAAGCGAGTGCAGATGATTGGCAAGTCTGTAAACTCTTATGTTAATAACCTGTATAGATTGGCCGAAGGTTGCGAATACAGCGATTTAAAGGCAGAACTAATCAGAAACAGGATAGTCATCGGCGTAGCTGATGAATACTTGTCAGACCTGTTGCAATCCAAGGAAGACCTTACACTGGAAAAGGCCGTTCAAATTGTAAGATATCCTGAAGTTTGCAAACAGAATAGGGAGATCCTTTGAGTTGAAGACATACCGTGGATGAGAAGGAGTCCATGTCCATCCAACTGGTTAAACCAAAGCCAGGGAAACACTTTGAGCAACAGAAAAAACATACAGGTGAGAAGGTGCATGACAGAGGAAAACCTTGTCAACATCATGGAGCCAAGAAGACCCACAGATGAGAGCAGTGCCCAGCAAGCTGAGTGTTTTAAGTGTGGAAAAACTGGGAAGATGTGCTTGAGCAAAATTTCTGCGCTTAAAGATACAAAGCACAAGACTTTAACGCAAACAGCAGTGAATCAAGTATAGCAATACCCACAAGAGAAAGAACCAAGAGAGTTCTTGGGAGAAATCAGTAATCCAGACCAAGATTCTGGACAGCAGACATCTACATGAATGGACACCTCACGAATTTTAAGTTGACACAGGGGCTAGCTTCACGGTATTTTCTGACCAAGAGCCTTGCATGAAGAGACATTTCCTGCAAACGACAGATATACAGTTGCATAGTCCAGGTGGGACATAACCGCGAGTAAAAGGCAAACTCCAAGCAACTCTTCAGCATAAAGGAAGACAACTGGTAGAGACCTTATACAACTTACACAATCGAGAATTTCTTTTTTGAGCAGGAATGCATGCTTAGAACTGCAGTTGATTAAAAAGGTAGCCGAAGTCAAGGTAAACAAAGGTAAACACTTCCTTCCAATTGTCAGCCGATGCGTTATCGAGGGGAACCATACATCATCAATCACCAGAACAGTGTGAACCACTATTGACTACCCAATTTCCAACATGACCTTGGCAAAGGCTAGGCATGGATTTATTCATGTTTGGTGGGAAGTCATATATCATCATTATCGAATACTTTTCCAGATGGATAGAAGTCTGACGATTACGTTCTGCAACCACCAAGGTGGTTATCAAAATCTGAACGGACATCTTCAGAACACATGGGATTCCGGATGAAATATTGTCAGACAACGGACCACTGTTCGCAAATGAAGGCTTTACCCAGTTTCCCATAAAGATGGGCTTTCAGCATCTTATGAGCTCACTGAGGTACCCACAGTCGAATGGCGAGGCAGAATGAGGTATGAGAACCATAAAATCTTTATTCAAGAAAAATGAAGATCTTCCAATCTTATTCCTAGTTTATCGTTCAACCACTGCTGTGTGGATTATCACCAGCAGAATTACTAATGGGAAGGAAGTTAAGAACACAGCTCCCAGTATTGCCTCAATAATTAATGCCTGGATTGAAAACTTGATACTACAAGAAAGTTCGAGAAAGAGAAAACCCCACAGAAGGAAACAAACCCGGAATTACAATAGGAGATTTCGAGCGAGAAGTGGACAGCCGATTCTATTCCCACCCCATCCCTGGGAAACTAACCTGATGGTGGGAATGCTGATGATGCGCCCCCCCCCCACTGTTTTTCCTCCCCCCCCCCCCCCCGCCTCCAAGCCAGCTGGGAAAATTCAGCCTTTAGTGTCCTTTAGCACCACACCTTTGATGGCTGAGTCGTGTCAACCCACAATGTGCTCTAAAACTAGCCACTAGATGGTGCATGAGAGTAGGCTTGGAATGCCATTGTCACTATGATAGGAATAATGTGGACAGTATAATATACATATTTATATATATTATTAGATTAGATTAGATTAGAGATACAGCACTGAAACAGGCCCTTCGGCCCACCGAGTCTGTGCCGAACATCAACCACCCATTTATACTAATCCTACACTAATCCCATATTCCTACCAAACATCCCCACCTGTCCCTATATTTCCCTACCACCTACCTATACTAGTGACAATTTATAATGGCCAATTTACCTACCAACCTGCAAGTCTTTTGGCTTGTGGGAGGAAACCGGAGCACCCGGAGAAAACCCACGCAGACACAGGGAGAACTTGCAAACTCCACACAGGCAGTACCTGGAATCGAACCCGGGTCCCTGGAGCTGTGAGGCTGCGGTGCTAACCACTGCGCCACTGTGCCGCCCCTATATATGTGGAAAATTGTCCCAAAGAAGTTACAGCACAAAGACACAGAAATATCGCTTTCCTTTTTTTCCAATGTTAACAATCTTCTGGTTTTAATCAGTTTTGAAACAGTGAACCCCCTGGGCTTACCTTCCCTAACTAGAGTTAGGTCACAGATCAGCCTTGATCTCATTGAAGAACAGGCTTGAGGAACTAAATGGTTTACTCCTGTTCCTAAGTTCCTCTGATCCTCTGCTTCCCAGCTGAGGCATGTTAGGCCTTTGCTTGGCTGTTCCTTGTAACGACATGAGTGATATAAATAAATTTGCCTCTTCACTGATATCATTGGTGTACCTGTACGCCAGCCACTCTGTGCTGAAAGCATTCAGTGGCGTTGTTCTTGCAATTTATGATATTATCTTAACCTTGTGATTTAATTTTTGCTTTGTATCCCACTGTTAGCCACATAGTCTGTGTGTAAGTATGCTTTGCAATACTCTGCATACTTCTCGAGTTCCAAATATTTTTGCGCCTCTGCAGTCGTTAACCCTTTCAGTCTAATTGTTGACATAGACTAATTCCACCTGAGATCCAGTCTTAAATATGAACAAAGGAGTATGTGTCACACCATTTTTTTTTTAAGGCTCTAAGTAACAGGAGCAGCGAACATCAGCTTTAAAAATAATTGAGCGGCTATTCACGTTAGAATTCTTGGAGCTGAATTGACATTATTGGCAGAATAGCACTTAGGAAGAATAGACTTCAATCTCACTTAAAGCACTTTTATATTTGCATGTGTACTTTATACTTTCATTTATATGTTGTCCAGTTTTGTGACTGGCGTCTATCTTGCTTTTACATTCGGGGCAAGTGGGTGCAATCTCTATCGAAACAACGGCTCTATTTTTATACAATTCCCTACAAAGAGTAAACCTGCTGGACAGGATCCCTGCCTTTCCTGTCCTAAGTTGGTGTAAATGCTGTCAGTTCCTAGAACATGGGCTTCTTTACAATTTGGAGTAAGTTGCAATCCATAGTGTTATGTTCACATGAAGTGCGGCGATTGAAAATACAAGAACCCAAGCTGCAGAGTTATAAACAAAATTGACTTTTCTTTTAAAAAGTGGACAGTGTGCTGCAAAATGGCCACCGTAAGTCAAACTGTATATTAAAACTGTCTAACTGTCTGGTAAGGACAAAAGAATACATTCCAAGCTAAGAGGTGTCAATTACACCCATCCTGAATCCATTAAGAGCCATTTTTGAATTAACTGGGTTCTTCTGAAACTAAGAAGGTGTGAAGTAGCCACATCCTGGGCCATTGTCAGTCACCACAGGGAGGGGGATTTACGTCTTCCAAAGAGGTAATATGTGAGACTATTTTGACCCAAAAGTAGCTCTCTGGAGAGAGAGAGAGAGAGAGAGAGAAGCAGGACAAACATCATGAAAGCCTGTCCAGCTAAGAGCTGGGAAAAATCCAACAAAACTCAAAGAAGGCACCCTGCTGTGAATTTTACACTTTAATTTGTGCAGCAGAGAACTGAAGATGATCCCCCGTCTCTAGCTTGAAGACTCAGCTACCAGAGAAATCTACAAAACCCAGGCCTGCAACTTTAAAAGAGAACTTACCTCCAAGAAGATTCAACAGGTTTACCGTGAATCCTGAAAACCTACCTCACTTCAAACCAGTTACCCCTTTTTCTTTCCATCTATCCCGTGTCTTTGTGTGTGTGTGTGCGTGTGTGCGCAAGTGAAAGCGTGTGTGGGTGCGATTGCGACCATTTCGGGGGTGAATATTGATCAATAAATAGTTAATCATCTGTTTTAAACCTACAAGAAAACCTGTCATTGTCTGTTTATTTGACAAATGAAACAGAAAAGGATTAAAACCCTAGTAACAAAAACACTTGCTGTGGCCAGTTGGGAGAGGAACATTGGGAACCACCCACACCCCTTATCACATGGCCTTAACAATAGTGTAAGAGTGACTTATCTCTGTCTCTTTATGTTCATATTCATATTTCCTGTCAGTATGTGTCTTCATTTTCCCTCTGTTTGCCTTTGTCTCTTTCCTCCCACCATTAGCAAACCAAATGTTTTAATGAAGCCAATAGGTATTTAAAGATTAAAGATTGCTTCCATGTACTTTACATTTAAAGAACCATAAATGTTTATCTGAAATCTCGGGAGCAAAGCCTTTATTGTGCTTTGCAGAGAATGCATTTTATGACTCTAGTTGACATTTTGATTGTTGTGTGTATTTTATGAGCTGACAGATTTGAATTCTATTTGCCAATCTGAAGTCAGTGTCACATATATTAAGCAAATTACAGTCTGAGCCTGGATTTGCTCTGGATACTGGCCAGACCATCAGACTCTTGTTTATGCTTTCTTTGCTGAGGGGTGTGTGGGTCTCTTGGCAGTCAGCCAGCCAATCAGAAGCAAGTGTTTTCTTCTGTTTTAAAATGACCTGTGGTAACTCTGCATCTAGGCATGTTAAAGCTCTGTGGAGGATAAAGTAGGGAGGCAACAGACTAATCTTTTCTTAAGTTTAATTTTCTCCTCTAGGTATTTTGGCTTATTTTAATGTCCTGGAGATCTGCTGGGGACAAGAAAAAATAGATGTTGAAAAATGATAGTAAAGCCTGTGTTGGTTTTTAATGCAGATGAATTTAACAAGGCATTGAACAGACAGCTCTAGTAAACTCTTCAGTAATTCACTTGGACAGTGTTTCCTGGCAGACATAATGATCAGAACTAGTTTGTACTGGTTGATATACAGTGGGGGTGGGACTGAGTAACCATTGTCCTCCGGGCTTTTAGCATCTGCCAACAAACAAGAGTTGCAGACCTCACAACATAATGCTCTTATTATGAGAGGGGTTACAGCCATAGGGCTGTAGTACTTTAGATAAGCAATAGCTTGATATATGCATCAATATTTTCTTTCCCTATTTTTATGGCCTTATTTCTAAATAAGGAGAGTCAGACAGACTGCTCTCAGCCTTTTGCGTTTTCCATCTGGCCACAGGGAGATGTATGAGAACAGCTCTGGGTAAATCACACTCCATTTTCTCTCCTTGTGGGAAATAGTGAGAATGGACAGCCCCTTCCCCTGGTCCCTCCTCCTGGTAATTATACATACTGTACTATTGCAGTGAAAGAATTATTCTTTATATTCTAAGATATTGCAGATTTCCATTGTTACAAAATAATAGGAAACATAAACCTCAAGTGTAGCACAACATGCTGTGTGTTGGCATCCTTCCATCGATGAAAGATGACGGACATGCAGCAAACAATCCATTTAGGTGGGGTCTCTTGGTGCACTTTTGCTGATGGCTGTGAAGGCCAACCCTTGAGAGGCAGATTCTACCACAAGTGCTGCTGGTGAAGCTGCCAAGTGATGCTCTGCGTTGGTGCCTGTTGCCAAGCTGCTTTAGCAACTGGTCATTGTGGTAGTGCACACCAGTCCACAGGATATGTTGCCATTTCCCTTTGTCGCCAGCTATTGACTCCCAGGTGCAATAGTCGACATCCTAGTAGTGGAGCTTTGGGCGCCTCACTGGTCATCTGGTCACGGCTACCTCACCATACAGAATGTCCTTGGGTACGTGACCGTCTTCCATTCTGTGGACCCAACAGCTAAGACACTATACAACCTGAAAGTAGCCAAGACTGCCATGCAAAGGACAGGGAGATACTGCACAAAGTACAACATGCAATGCATGAAAAATTGTATCTTGTTTTGAGTAACCTAAGATGGAGTAGTATGAATAGGTGTCATGAGTTCTTTGCTTCAGTTGGGAATCATTTAGACAATTGCAAACATCTTGAAATTCGCGACAATCTCTATGAAATGGGGTAGAAATGCACGCAGTCAACTCAGGTGGAGGCAGGCTGCTGACATTTCTGCTCTGTGGCTTTCAATGACTGTGATGGTTGTCCTTTACTGCCTGAGACCTGGAGGGCCCCAACATATTGTGGGCCCTTACATATTGAGGGCCTCCTCCAGAGGTGTAGGAGCCCCCACTGTCTTTGCAGCTTTGTGAGGCACTAGTCAGTGTCAGAAGAGCTGAGGAGCTGGTGTTCACACCAGGAGTGCCCTGAGAGGAGCCCACTGATACCTCCGACAGCCATTCCTTCACGCGTTTAGGGCACACTTGGCCCTCCTTGCTCACCTGAAGAGTCTGAGGACCCAGTGATGGCTCCCGGCATTCCGTCCCCCTGTCGCCTACCAGTTGCTCCACAGAGATTCTGGAGGTGGCGATGGCATGCAGGACCGCACGCATTCCCAGCATCCACTGCGTGGTTTGCTGAATCTGGCTCTCCATGAGGGTTGTCAGTCTCTTGATGGAGGAAGCCATGCATGCGCACGCCAGTGTCATGGTGGCATTCATGACCTGGATGGAGTCCTCCATCGTCGGCGCAGGGTTGTACAAAGCCTCTGGAAGCTCAGCCAGATGTTCCCGCACCTCACATTGCAGCTGCAACATCTGCCACCTTGTGGATGACTCCAGAGGCATGTCACCAGCCTGAGGCTGAGCATCACCAGGCCCTTCCACAGTCCTCCAAAAGTGAGTGACCTCGGCTGTCACTGCCTCCATCAGCTGCTCGAGTGTATCTGTGCAGTGCTCACCAGATTGTGACCCTGTTACTACTGCATGCAACTACCCAAGAATGTAACTATACCTGTACTGGTGGAGGGTGTGGGAGAATGATGTGATCAGAGGTGGGAGCGGGTGGGGTTGTCTCTCTGGCTCGGTGGTTGGCCACTCTTGTCTATGAAAGAGAGATAAGACTGCTGAGGGGGGCAATGCGCTTTCCAAAATGTCCTTCTAGCTGCTCAACTATCTGGAGCTTTATATTAGCAGTGGTGCACACCTTGGCTTTATGCTCACCAGAGGGTCTTTTGCACTCATCCATTCAGCCACTCGCTCTCTCAGGGCTCCACACCCATCTCACCATCCGCAATAGCCTGGCCTGCCTCCATTCCAATCAGCTGCAGTGCCTCTTCCTCCACGGGAATGAAGATGGCAATGTAGGGCATGCTACCTCCAGTTCTGGACATTTCCTGAGCATTATGATCTTTCTTCTCCTTCAAACACATAAGTTCCCATTGTTAGTCACCATCAAAGAGAGGCACGACTCCTATGTTGATGGCAGCCTAACTGTCCATCATGGTGCCACAGGCATGCTTCCTGCATGCGGCGGATCAACACTGGCTATGCAGGAGGCATCCCTGCCTGAGCAGTGTCCTGCACAGAGAGACTGACATGCATCTGACAGCCAATGCTATACCTGAGCATCTCCACTGACAAGGTGGGCACCCCTTCTCTAATCTCTTACTCACATCCAGACACATTTAGGGCTGTCAGCTTGATATCATGCGTTGCTCTCATCTTCCAAGACCGCATCAGATCATTGACCCTTTTTTGGCACTGCAGCCAGGTACAAGAGACAGTTCCACAGCTGCTGGCCACCTCTGTGACTCCCTCCAGGACTGCTTGGTCTGCTGTGCCGATCTTCTCCTAAAGTCCTGGAGATTTCCCACTGTTCCCTTACAGGCTGGAGGAGTACCTCCAGGGAGGCATTGCTGTTTCTTGCGGCCACCCTTGATCGAGATTTACCCATTTCGTCGGCTTACATAGCTGCCAGGGCTATCCCCTCTCCTTCCAGGGTTGCTGCACGATCCTGTACTGCTGCCTGGCTTTTACAGATGGTACTCGCACTTGGAGCTTCCCTCTGCCCACCCACTCTCACTGGATGCCTGCCCCACCTACCGGCCCTGATAATATCGTGCGCGATACTCTGCCCACAAGGCCTCGTCACCCACTTTCAGCCCCAGTGGCGGGAGTTGCTGCCTTCATGTAAAATCCAGTTCTGTATTTCCAAATTCTAAAATACTGAAAAGAAGAGCTGTTTTGATTACCTTATTGATGAGTAAACATCTCCTTTACTTGGGATTGTGTCAGAGTGGAATTGCTACAGTTGATTTCTATAGGATGAATGAGTTAGCTGGCTTGTGTGTAGCTCAGCTACAAGAAGAAAAATTTGAAAGGCTATGGCGATAGAGCAGAGGAGTGAGACTAATTGAATAGCCCTTTCAAAGTGTAGGCACAGGCATGATGGGCTTAATGGCCTCTTTCTATGTGTACAGTTCTATAATTCTATGACGGTAAGATTTCGGTCAGGTTTGCAAGCTTATAGGAATAATTTTATGAGTTCACACTCCCATTGCAAAGCATTATCTGTCTGGAATAGATACAGAGAATTCAGCTGTTCTGTCAGCTCCACCCTCCCCACCCCTCCACCCCAATGATTTTCCTGTATGTTTACCAAGTAGATGGCATCAGTGATCAGGAATTAATAACGTGATCCCTTATAGAAAGAGCTTGTATTTATATATAGGGCCGTGACCTCTAAATCCCAAAGTGCTTTACACCTAATGAAGTGTAGTCATTTTTTAATTAGGAAAATGTGGCGGCCAATTTGCGAATAACAAGGTCCTCAAATAGCAATGAGATGATTTGTTTTTGGTGGCATTCGTTGAGGAATTAATGTTGATTAGGACACTGGGAGAACACTCCTGTTGTCCATGGAAAAGACTCATGGGGTCTTAACATCCGAATGAAAAAAATAGATAGGCTTGAGTTTAGCATCTCATCCAGACAATGCTTCACTCTCTCAGTACTACACTGGTGTCAGCCTAGATTGTATGATCAAGTCTCTGGAGTGGTGTTTCAACCAATGACCTGACTCAGAGCTGCAGGTGACTCTCAGAGAAAGAAAAGTTGGCTGCACCACAACAAAAATTGGAGAAAATACTTCAAGATTACACCATAATGGAATTAACAGTAGAACTACTTTTAGGTAAATGCAGCATTTAAGATAATTGCAATGGGTAGTGCCACATAAATATTGCCATATTGTGTCTTTTGCACACGTGGGATAAATGTGACATTTAAGTTTCATTGTAACTACAGGGACAGACTAAGGAGAATTGCATAGGAGAACAAAAACCTACAGACTAAATTCAATATGAACATTGATGGATAATATTGTTTGTTACTTTTTTTACTGCATCTTGGACAGGTGCAGTGCTAATTTAAAATGTGAACTCCTCAAGGATGAACTGCCGTTTACTTCAGTGAAGCATTGGGAAGACTAAAGCCATCAGCTTCTGTCCTTGTCACAAACATCATATCCTCATTACCAACTCTACCTCTCCCAGCCACTGTTTGTAACCTCCGTGTCCTAATCGACCTCGAGCTGAGAATCTACCCTCTCCGTGACAGAAGCCGCCTACGTCCACCTCCATAACATTACCTGTCTCGGCGAATGCCTCAGCTCATCCGTTATTGAAACACTTGCCAATGTCTTTTGTCACCAACACACTCGACTATTCCAGTGCTCTCCATGCCATCTTACACCCTCCATAATCTTCAGCTCCTCCAAAACACTGTTGCTGGTATCCATATCATGCATCAAGTCTGTTCACCCATCACTTCTTTCCTTGCTGATTGACATTGGCTCCTGCTTCCTCAATACCTCCAATTTAAAATTCTCATCCCTGTATTTAAATCCCATCATGACTTCATCCCACCCTAACTCTGTAATCTCCTACAGACCTAAAACCCATGCAGAGCTCTGACTCTGTCTGGCCTCTTGTGCATCCCCCTCCCTTCATCCCTACATTAACAGACCTGCCTTCAGCTTTCTAGGTCCCACACTGTGGAATTCTTTCCTTACAGCTCTCCACTTCTCCATCTCCCTCTTCTACATGAAGACCTTCCTTAAAACCCACCACTTTGATCAAGCTTTTGACATTCGTGGCAAAGTCACCACTTTTTTCCCCCAGGATTTTCTTTTGCATCTGGCTCATTCCAAGCTGCCACCAGGAGCATTAACAACAATTCACAGATACAGCAAGCAGAGGGCTGGTGTACTGTTTGCAGGGACAATCAGTTTTGTCACTATTCCCGTTGGCAGCCAGCAGCAGAACAAGAGGTTTGGGCAACTTTTTCAAAAATTTATTTTTCCATAAAAACATTCAGCAATTCCATGACTGTGCAAGTATTTGACAAGCTTAAACTTTGCTGATATATAAAAAAGTGACATAACCAGTAACATGTGTTATTTCATGGGTACTCGCTTCTCAACATGAAAACTTAATGACTACTCTCTGGGAAACATACTCACAGAATCATAGCTTTATGCTTACAGACAATTGGTATATTGAAGGAGTAGAAGCTGCTTGCCTTAAGGAAACCAGTGGACTTTGGAGATATGTGCAGGTGCCTATATGCTCACCTGGATATTATCAGTGATCTCATCGACCTAGTGGAATCTTGTGCGAGGGAAGGTGAAGTTATGACAGCGAAAGAAGAGTGCAAGGATGGTTCCAAGGAAACTTAGCCTACTTTTCTCATCCTTGATTGCTGACTCCTCTGAGACAGTCTTGAATAGCAACAGAGTGCAGATATAATGCAGTGCATGCAGCCATCAGAATGATGATCGAAAACACTGCAGACTTTTTGAAGGAGGGCTTCAGATGAAGACATGAAGCCTGAAGAGATTCCTGTGTTCAGCCAGCTGGAGCTGTATTGCAGGCTCTCACTGATGAAGCTTAAGTTCCCCATCTGTTCACTACATTAATAGGCCTCCATGTGTGTGCAATGCAGTGGCCAGTTGCAACCATATCAACATTGGCGTCTGCACCAAATCACTAGCCAAGAATTCCATTCCTTATTCTACACCATCCCAAGTAAAGTGCAGGCAGATTTAATAGCCCATTAGTGACTTGTGTACATGTGTAGGTTTTTTGGCCTGGTGCTTCCCCTTGGTAACTGTGTATGTTGTGTGTGTGCTAGAACTTGTTCTAATGCTCCTTCTAGATGCTCCCTCAGAGCCATGAGTACATTTGGCTGCTGGTTATCCATTGGAGTCTCTTGGGATTGAGATGGCACTCTGCCTCCTTGTTCTTGGAAATTGAAATCAAGGCCTTTGTGGCAGTAGTCTGAGTATTCATGATGAATATTCCAACTAGGCTTATGACCTCTTGTCACCGAATCTGGTGCTATGGATAGCCTAGAGTTCCCGTGTACTTCGTGGACTACTGTTCATTAAAAAGTTATACGTAACTGCGCAGTCATCAAAGGACCTTGCAGCGTGCTTGGCACAAACTCTTATCACCGGCGCTCAAATAGGATGCTTTTAATTACAGTCCAGTTTCCAGGCTTTTGAGCTGTGGACACTAGGCTCCAGTTCCTCTTCTGTCTCTCCACTACCTGTGCCTGTCCACTCATGGTCCATACTTACTTATGTCCAACTGGCTACTTACTCTAACTAATATTGAGAGCTTGCTAGGGATGGCCAGGGAATGTTGGCTTTTTCACTTCCTTTATATATCAGATATTTTGACATTTGTAAAAGTTGAACTGTCTAGATCCTAGGATGGATCTACCTGTGCTGATGCAGTTTCTAGGTGGAGTGAGTGATGCTGAGTCTTGTGAGGTGGTGGGTGTAATATGAACTTGCAGCTTATTGTTTGGAGATGCCTATAGAAACAACACTTTGTATTTGTATAGCATCTTTAATATAGTAAACCATCCCTAGACGCTTCACAAGAGTGTTATCAAACAAAATTTGACACCGATATTATGGCAGATTACCAAAAGCTTGGCCGAAGAAGTAGGTTTTAAGCAGCGTCTTAAAGGAGGAAAGTGAGGAAGAAATGCAGAGACTTTTAGGAAGGGATTAGGGCCTTGCAAATGAAGGCATGGCCGCCAATGGTGGAGCGATTAAAATCGAGGCTGCTCAAGCACAGATATCTTGCAGAAGTTGTATGGCTGGAGGAAATTACAGAGATAGAAAGGGTTGAGGCCTTGAAGAGATTTTGAAAACAAGGATGAGAATTTTAAAATAGAGATGTTGCTTAACCAAGGGTCAATCACAGTTTGATTGTCAGTAATTAAAACCAGTATGCAGTATGGGAATCCACTGAGGCTAGAAAAGAGATGTTTTGTGAGTCCTTATCCTCAGTCAGGATGTAACAGGGTAACAGGAAATGGTTAGCGTTCTGCATACTTTCCCCATCTGCTTGACATGGTGCAATGTCAGCTCACTTTGCTTGACTTCTTAAGACCATTGGCATCATCTACATCTGGATTATCTGGATCTGGATTTACTCTGTCAGCCACCTAAACTTCTGGCACGTTACTCCTGAGAGGATGGGGAACCTCCTTTAATGTATTCCTTCCAAGAGGACATATAAAAATACATACGATTATGGAGCTAAGCTGTTCTTCTGCAACCATTTATTCCCCTCTGTCCAGCAGCAATGAATTTAACTAGCATCTTCCTCGGGGTTTCCAATCGATAGATAATGAGGCCAACCTTGGGAAATCCCACAAGATTTGTCCAACGGGTTTACCTGCTCCAAAGCCCCACCACTGAGGTGTGGAGGTCAGAAACATTCCCCCATTAGGATTGGGAATAGAGTAAAAAATCGTCACCAGGCCAGGAGTAAGGTCATTCACCAACAATTGCACACTGTTCAGCTCCATTCAGAATTCAACTGATAATGAAGCTATCCATGCCAGCTGACGGCAGGACATGGATAACATCCAGGCTTGGGCTGGCAAGTGGCAGGTAACAATAACACATAAGTGACAGGTAATGACCATCTCCAATCAGAAAAGGCCCAGGTACCTAGCCCTGAACCTGACCTGGAATTGTATCATCATTGCTGAGTTCTCCATCATCAACGTCTTGGCGGGGATCACCACTGCTCAGGAGCTTAACTGAACCAGCCACATCAACACCATAGCAAGCAGCTCAGAGCAGAGGCTGCGTACTCTGACAAAAGCTCAAGCTAGTGCTCTGATGGCATACCCATTTAGATGGTGCAGCTATAACAGTACTCAATTAGCTGAACATCATCAAGGGCAGAGCGGTTGGCTTGTTCTTTTTATTCGTTCATGGTATGTAGGCATAGCTGACTCGACCAGCATTTATTGCCCATCCCTAACTGCCCTTGAGAAGGTGGTGGTGAGCTGCCTTCTTGAACCACTGCAGTCCATGTGGGGTAGGTACACCCACAGTGCTGTTAGGGAGGGAGTTCCAGGATTTTGACCCAGCAACAGTGAAGGAACGGTGATATAGTTCCAAGTCAGGATGGTGTGTGACTTAGAGGGGAACTTGCAAGTGCTGATGTTCCCATGCATCTGCTTCCCTTGTCTTTATAGGTGGTAGAGGTCATGGATTTGGAAGGTGCTGCCTAAGGAGCCTTGGTGCATTGCTGCAGTGCATCTTGTAGATGGTACACACTGCTGCCACTGTGCGTTGGTGGTGAAGGGAGTGAATGTTTGTAGATGGGGTTCCAATCAAGCGGGCTACTTTGTCCTGGATGGTGTCGAGCTTCTTGACTGTTGTTGGAGCTGCACCCATCCAGGAAAGTGGAGAGTACTCCATCACACTCCTAACTTGTGCCTTGTAGATGGTGGACAGGCTTTGGGGAGTCAGGAGGTGAGTTACTCGCTGCAGGATTCCTAGCCTCTGACCTGCTCTTGTAGCCACAGTATTTATATGGCTACTCCAGTTCAGTTTCTGGTCAATGGTAACCCCCCCCAGGATGTTGATGGCAGGAGAATTCAGCGATTGCAATGCCATTGAATGTCAAGTGGAGTTAGTTAGATTCTCTCTTGTTGGAGATGGTCATTACCTAGCACTTGTGTGGCACAAATATTACTTGCCACTTACCAGACCAAGCCTGGATATTGTGCAGGTCTTGCTGCATTTCTACACGGACTGCTTCAGTATCTGAGGAGTCGTGAATGTTGCTGAACATTGTGCAATCATTAGCGAACATCCCCACTTATGAATTGCCACTGAGCTCAGTATCAACTGCTTTATCACAGGTGCACTGTGGCTGCAATCTACAGTGTGCAAGCCACCAAGCTTTCTTTTAACACCACCTTCCTCTCGCATGACTTCTAGGAGGAGAGCACCAGTGTTGTGGAAAAATGATCACATCTAAATTCCTGTTCAAGTCACACACCTGACTTGGGCATATATGGCCATTATTATCATTGGCTAAGAACCCAGGAGTTCCTTATCAAACGCTATTGTGCACGCAGGATCATCATGAGGACCAAAGAATGGTTCAAGGGGATGATGACTAACCACCACCATCTCTGGAATTTAGTAATGGACATTAAATGCAGCCTCACCAGCATCATCCACATCCTGAGAACAAAAAACAAAACTTTTATAGTGACTGGCAGTAAAGCTATTTTAAACTTTTGACTCTGTGGTATTTTAGCACTCTAAGTGTTAACATGTATTTATATTCCTGCTGTAAGTGCCAGCATGCAGACTTGGTGCCACCTACCACAAACAGGAACTGCTTCACCTCCTTCAGGAACTGCTAATTTTAAATCTATTTATAGTGACAGTGTCAATGAGTCACAGTGGTAGAAATTTAGGCAGGCACTGATAATTAAAGATACTGTCTTGAATTGCTAGTCAATGTATAACTGAGTGAAACTCAAGAAAGCAATCCCAGTCTGTGTATAATTGTATACGTGATTGTACTCTCGCAACTGGTATATACATCCCTGCCTACTGTAATTCGGATTTTCAGATACTTTGTAAGTTTTGTCCGTGTTTGTATTTTTTCAAGTCCTTTTTTTCCTGTAGTGAAAGACAACATTAGCGTATAATCTCACTGGGCGTGTATTGGAATTTGGGGCTTTGACTTTATTGGAAGGCCCTCTTGTGGAAGTAATCACAGCATGCACCAGCTTTTAAAACACCCGAAAGAAATTCGGAGGAAGATTAATTTTAGGGAAATGTTATAAGAGAGATATATGTGATTAAAATAAGTAAGTAGGATTACAAATCCATTTCAACACACAGAACTGTGTCTAAGTGAGATGAAGCAATGTAAATCACATTTTAAACCAGATGAGGGAGTTTTGGGAAAACAACCTTTTGAAATGAGCTTACAAATGAGAATTCTTTTTATACAAAGAGCATTCAATCATTCAGAAAGAAATGTTTTGAGGGAAGAACAAGAAAGAGGAACAAAATAATTCACTCCATTCCTGAATTACCACCATCGCTGATCTGAAAATGTAGTATTTTCTCACAGTGTCACCTTCACAAGAAGAATAGCAGATCTTTGTTGGCAGATTACACGCCAGTTGGACTCCTCTACAAACTTACTGGTGTAGTGAATCACCCTTCAACCTAACACGTGTTCACAGAGCTGCTTGTACTGCACTGGGAGACTGAAAGTGCTGCAGTGAAACTATATGTTTGGTGTTAGGTGAAGATATCTGTCTGCCTTGGAGCCCATCTTCTGTTTTCCTGCTGTCCCAGTAAAAGCCCTATGTGCAAGTACTGTGTTTTTATCTCCTTTTCAGCAAAATAAAGGTTGTCAGTGGTGAAGAATAGAGCCTAGTAGCAGCATTAAGCTTGCAAATGGAATAGTGCAACATAATTTTATTGAAAAGAGTGCTGTCATACATGCCTAGAAATTGAGCAAAAGCTGACCAACAACTTCCAAACATTGGCACAGGCCCACAAAGCTGATAGCTCAAGATTGGCTCTGACTTGTAAAAACAAGTAGTTACATGAACTTTGTAACTTTCTATGTAACTTCAGTGGGATTTGCACAATATTCTTTCACTAGCATTGTAGGAAAAACAAACTTAAATACATGAAACCCTAAACAGAAAATCCAGAGGTTGAAGGCAAATAATAATGGTGCATTTCCACGCTCCTCGGGGGATGTACTCCCCCCATTAAAATAATTAATCTTCATATTAAAACCCATATATTATGGCTAATTCTAAGCTCTTTGTACTTCACAACTGATAGATGTAAAACATTTAAAAAGTAGTATTTGGACTTTCAACAGACCATCAGTTCTCAAAACTTACCCCAACCACCTCACATCCAGATATTGTGAGATAAAAAGGAAACAAAAATCTACAAATGCTGAAAATCTGAGATAAAAAGAAAGTGTGCGGATATAGAGCCATTCCAGTGTAATGTTTCAGGTCTGGCACCTTTGTCCAAACTGCACTTCAGTTTTAATAAACCTTCAGATTACTATAATTAATTACAGATGCAAAAATAATTATACAGGTAAGAGTTCATTCAGCTTGACAGTATTTACACAGCTGCCCTTAATCTCAGAATCTAAGATAAAAAAGTGATGGTTATCATGTAAACAATGTTATTATGCTAAGTACTTATAAGCTTGTTCATCGCATAGACTGTTCCCTGCTCGCTGCTGACAGCAAGAAGAGACTCAATTTCCAGTACAGTCAACAGCCAGAACATTCTCTGTGAAGTGGCACTTTTAAACAGGCATTTTCATTCATTTCAGGAAGGCAGACTTCACTAGCCAGCAATGTTGACACACTCCTTTCTGTGCCACATAGGTAACTGCTGCCAGATGGCCTTTTTTTTATGGATGCCGACGATTCAGCAATTTTTTATCACTTTGTATGTAAACATTTTTATTAATTCCCAGTCTTCCTTGAACTGAGGCATTTTACAGTTGCTGTCCCTCATTTTCTGTGATCTGGGTGAAACCTAAAATGTGTGTTATCTGGAATAAACTATTCATTCTTCCTGATCTTTGATAGATCATGGCTAAAACAATTGAAGTTTTGAAATTCTTCAAAAGCAGTGTAGGCCATTTAGTACTGAGGGAAAGTTTTATTTTGCCATTGGGCTATGTTAGAGGACAAGCGTTTTTGCAGTCTGCATTCATTTCCGACAGAAATGATTTTAATTGGAATATTCCCTGCGTCTCTCAGATCTTTTTCTTTCTGTTTGTGTAGTGGCAAATTCTGCTTGTTTGTCTTGGAGTGTGAAAGAGTTACTTACTTATTTAATCAGTGCTTTAGATCTGCCATTTTTGGCCTGAGAAATCGGGGAGGAATGCCGGGGGAGCAAAGATCATAATATTCTTACCAATATTTAGGGCTCAGCCTTTTTGCCCCCTGCCCCCAGGCACAGTCCTCCGTTGTTCTAGAGGCAAGGTTTCCCGCGCCCGGATCGTGTCCCTTTAAAGATGGGGATCCCGCCTCCGAGAGCTGCCGGCCAATCACAGGATCGGCAGCTCAGTGGTATTGGCAGCGCCACCCGGAGAGGTGGCCACTGTTGGTACTGCAGAGGCCTCAGACCCAGGTCAAGCACTGGAACCCCAGACCTAAGGTAAGTTAGGCGGGGCCGCCGGGGCCAGTTCAGAAGGCTGCAGTAAGGGGGGCAAGGTGTGAAGTTCGGGGGGGAGGGGGGGGTGGGTCCATGGAGTTGTAGGTTTTGCTGGCGGGCATCCTCCATGGCCCACAGATTGCCCACAAAGGAAGGACCCCCCCCCCAAAGCCTGCAGGGTGGGCGCCTTGTTTTACAAGCCACCCTTCCCGCATGGTAGCGGTGCCCACCCCACCACTGGTTAGATCCCAGCGGCAGCAGGAAGACGTCCTAAGTGGCTATTAATAGGCCACATATTGACTTCTGGGCAGGAAGGCTGTTGTTAGCCTATCCTGCACCCCTGCCCCCCCCCCCCCCCCCGCCAACCGGGAAAATTGCTTGGGGATGGGGCGGCAATGGGCCCTCTGCCCCTCCTGCCACCCCTCCTGATTCCATGGGCCCCCTGCCTCTGACGCCGTCTCAGGGGGGCCCATAAAATCCAGCCCTTCATCTGTTTTTCCAAATGTGTGTGCTGCAGTGCCTCTTGTGTTTCTTTACCACTCCATCAAGAGGGGAAAGTTTAGTCTTCCTCCAAAAAACATGGACCCACTTTTAACCCATTTAAAACCCATTCACTTAAACAGCGTTAAAATCAAGCCCAGGACTTTGCACCAAAAGCCTGTCTGTGCTTTTCTTCCCTCTGCTCCTGAAAGCACAGTCCTATGATGCTGGTCTCCCTCTGGTACCTCACTCAAGTGACCATTTCCATGTGCCTCTGTAGACAGTGAATGTCAGCAGGCTATTTGAGTGTGGGGGGAATCACAGCCTAACCTGATCTGCCCTCATCTGACTTCTATTTGTTATCTCTTCAGGAAAAGTTACTGGATATCAATCAGGGTTTGGAGCCTTAGCTGAATATTTTGTGCCCCTTCCTAGCCCAGGGTCACTCGGGATAATAGTAGTGAATTATTTTGTTGCCCTGATTGGGGTCGGTAAACTGAAAACAGACCCTGGAATTGAACCTGTTACTTTCCTGCTGTGTATAGCTCATTGGGCCATGCTCCTACCCATTGCAGATTTGAAAACATGAAAAGTTTAAAACATTTGGAAAAAGCCAACTTGGAATAAAATAGACAGGGGTAGGTGGAAATGTGGAGTAATCAGTTCAGCCATGAACTTATTGAATGGTGGAGCAGGCTCGAGGGATTGAGTGGCCTACTCCTGCTCCTAATTCGTATGTTCGCATGTTAATGTATTTGGACCATCAACAGAGACCCTCTCCCAGCTTTTATTCCTAATATTTTCCTCACTTTAGCATCACTCTTGGTTTCCAATATCATAATCTCCAGGAACTTCAACTGAATTTACACATTGACAGAATTTTCATGCCAGGAACCTCCTTCCCTGCACCCCTACCAGTTAGCAAAGATCTTAAAAATCAGATGTTAAGGCAGTCACCTTTCCTCTCCTATTATATTTTCTTGCTGCTAATTGTAGGCAGCCATTTCTTTGCAAGAGGAATACAGATTAAGGCACTGGTTAACACATTTAATTTTGCCGAGGTTGTCTGCAGACATTCCATGGTGTGGGTGACTTCAGATGCAGGTCCTGCAGTATTCTTTACTCTTTTCAGTCTAACACTGCCATCCTTGGTCTTAGGCACTGGAAGAAGGTGAGAGAGGAATGTGGTCGTGAGTATCTGTTTTTTCTTGTGAATATTCACCCATTTCTTCACTTGCAGTAAGATACTGGTGTCCCTCTGGTACCTTACTCAAGTGACCATTCCTCATGTGCATGGGGATTTGTGACTTTAGCATTACTTGGCCAATCCTGTAAGGTCATTAAACTGTTTCCAGCTCTGTGTAGTTGTCTGTGGAATGATTGACATAGCATTGACTACCACCCCTCTCAATACTACCTGCAACATCCTTGTATGCCAGAGAGCCAGTCTCTCTTCACCTTTATGTCTGCCAACAGAATCTTTCTAGACATTTCTGAAGCTCTGGGGTCTTGTCCCTGATGCTGCTCCTCCTTCTGCCATGTCAGACCCCTGTCTGCTCTCTCTCTCTCTTTCTCTCTCTCACTCTCAGCCTTCCTCAAATCCAAGTGCATCTGACCCTTTCAGTATCTGCAAGACAATGGGCTGGATTTTTCCCTAGGCGGATGGGAGCCGTCCACCGACTGAAAAATCAGTGGCGAACCCGATTCTGCCTGGCCTCAGGATCCGACCCACATTTTGCGGTTCCCCAGCCTCTAATTGTTCTGAGGCGGGATTTCCACACACTTGAGGCGGGAAGTCCCGCCTAATGGAGCTGCGGCCAGTCAGTGGGCCGGCAGCTCCTAGTCCCAGCAGCGCCACTGGGAGCGGTGGCCACTGCTGGGACTGCAGCCCAGCTTCAAGAAGAAGATGTTGGTGAGCCCCAGAACAAAGGTAAGTTTTTGTTGCCTCGCCGGGGCTGATCGGTCGGGCCCCAGCAAGGCAAGCATGGTCGATTGGGGAGACGGGGGGTGGGGGGTGTGTTGTGTGTTGGGGGTGGTTGGGGCAGCAGGGGCGGCCCTCTGTTGGGCACAGGGTGCCTGATCATGAGGCCCCCCCCCCCCTCCCAGGCCGTCAAGAGAGCTGCCTGCTTTTGTCAGGTGGCTTTTCTTGGGCCTGGGATGCCCGCTTGCCAAGGGTAAAATCCCCAGTTAAGGGCCACTTAAGGGCCTTGATTGGCCTGGGCCTGACGGGCGGTTTTTCGCCACCACTTCCCTGCGTAAAGTGGCGGCGGGAGTGGGTCGGGAAGGGTCCCCCAAGCTTCCTGCTCCATTTTACACCCCCTCCCCCCCGCCACCTTCCAGCTCTTTGGGGGGGTGCGTAAAATTCTGGCCAATATTTCCTTTCTGCCCATTGGCAGTTAACCTATCAGACGGGAGCATACTGCTGAAGATTCACCTTCCTAGAAAGTGCTGTGGGTTTCTGGTATTGCATTGAGAATGGAGTCCACAAAGTCAAGACTGTTTTGAAGAATAGTTCCGTGGATGAGGTATCAGAGGGCTCGTGGTGCTCAGTGTACTGGACCCCGGAGGAAAAGATAATTTAAATAAATAATTATAATGGACCCAAGGAGAAATGGTTTTAGCTGTAACTGCATCTCAAGGTTCAGATGACTGCTTCAAACAGCTCAGGGTTGACTCGCATGGTTTACGGTATTAATTAACCTCTTAGGTTTAACAGCTTACATTCAGTCCTGGGTATCCATTACACTCTACATACTATGCAGGTTCTAGTTTAGTTTTTCATAATCCTCTGTCAGAATTTTTTACATAATTTCAAAACACCTTCAAGTCCAATACCACTGTACACCACTGTCTCCATACTTTATAGTTTTCCTCTACTTTATGTTTGATACCAAAAATTGAGTTCCTTCTCACTTAAAATTATAAAACAAAAGTAGCTGCAGTAGAATGTAAAAATGTAACTGAGTTTTATAGTTCTGATGGTAATCATTACCCTCCTCCTTCTCCGGAGTTTGTTTTGCTCTCACAGTTAATGACCTCATCAGAGTTGCATGATTGAATTTCAGCTTTGGCAGCGATCTATTATCTTCTTCGTCGATGCACAGTTCCCTGATCCAGCAATACATGCTGAAGGCTGTGACTGAAGTTGAAGCAGAGAGGAGGTGGCTTTTGTTCTGCACAATTTGTAACTGTGCTACACTTTTGAAACTCTAGAAATAGACCTTCATGCTTTGATTTACTTGCACTGAAATCAGTGACAGAGTAAAAAACTGTCTGTTTATCCTTTGATTGCCTTTAAATGTGCATTACACCCATTTTTACTGCAATAATCTAATTACTGATTATATATTAGGCATTCATAGTCCAAATTGAGTCTCAGGCTTCCAACCCAGGAGTGAGCCTTTTCGGAAAACATTTTCCCGAGATTTAAATGATTGAGAATAACTTTTTTTATAGATGTTACATTTACTGGTGAATTTTAAGATAGGGCGAAAGGAAAAAGAGGAACTTGAATTTATTCAGCAATATTCATAACCTCAGGATGTCCCAAAGCTCCTCACAGCTAATGAATTACCTTTACGGAGTATAGTTACTGTTGAAAAGTAGGAAAATTTAAAATGGTGACTCAGACTAACTTCGCAAAATTTTTGAGTGATTTGATTGGTTCAACTTCTCACTTTTATTCCCCAGCTGCTCATACTTGATTTGATGTTTTCATATGTGCTTGATAGTTTCTCATTGGCAAGTTTCAAATCACTTTCCCTGCTTTTGATTTGTATGTTACTGACTTACAAAGACTTGATTTGTTCCCTTTTTATGAATATGAAATTTCAATCATCAGCTGGTGGATGGATGAAATATGGCACAGGAAATGTGGCATAATAATGGGAAAAAGGTGCGGTATTTTTATATACTAGCGAGTTAGAGTTTCCAGTTTTGTAAACAAAATTTCCTGTTGCATGGAATTTTGGGGTAAAGTACGTCGTGTGGAAAAGAATTTGGAAAGATGTTTGCTAGAGATCCTCCCAAAGACAGTACCTCAAATGTTTTTGACTGGTTCCTGTAAACTAATGAGCTCAATATCACAGTTATGTACAGAAATGTATTTATACAAATATAATTGTTTTGGAGTTCTTGGGATGAAGAGAAGAATCAACCGTTGTAACAATATAGAGAAACAAATTCTCTTATCACGTAGAATTCTTGGAAAATGGCCAGCAAAGTCCAACCAAATAATTCAGGCTCCAGCCAAGAACTCCAAATTGAACCTGTCGCTTGCATGCAACAAAGGAGTAGGCCTCTCAAAGTAAAGATTTTCCTAGGACTTCCAATATGGTATTGGCAACTGTGAATAAGATTAAGCACTTTATTCAGAATTATTTAATTTTATAAATGCTACTTTTACCATTAAATTTTCAGTTGCACTGAAAGTAACTTCACAAATTTTTTTGCAGCAGTTGGATTGCAGTAATTTCAACAAATCATGTACAAGAATGATATTATTAAAATTTATATTTAAGTACTTGAGGTGTAATGTATAGGCACTTCTCACAATATAGGTGAAATGGATAAAAAGTAAAATAAATGTTTTGTTCCTGGGATAGAGCCCTGCTAGCATTCAGTCCCAGAGATAGTGTTTTTTATGATGCTATGTAGACTGGGTAAACAGCTCCCCATTTCACAAAAGCCATTTCTTTCACAAAACCCGCTGCCGCCTGGCACTGACTGGCATGTCCTTGTCTTAAGTTGTAAAAGGGCTTAGTGCATTGATTGCATTCTGTAGTATGTAATTTGTGAGTGTCTGTGATTTCAGAGTGCTTCTTGTATATTTTACCATGTAACTTATTTGAGACTCTCATTTAGTTTTTTGGGAGTGTCTGTTTATTGGGAGTGTCCGTTTATTGGGAGTATCTGTTTATACAGATTTCACTGCAGTTTGATAAGTTTACATTTCCAATATGGAGCTTCACCCATTGGAAGCATATTTTGGCTTTGGTTGCACACATTCTCCTTGATTTTGTGTGGAAAATCAGGGGCATGCTCCTGAATTTGTAAGTTGCACTGTTAGTGGGAAGAAGCTCCATGCCAGGAGCACAAAATTTAGCCCAGAAATTCTCCCTGAAAAAAATAATGCACCTGTGAAATTGTATTACAGACACAGTGAGAGAAAAACAGTAGGTTTTGACATGTTGGCTTCTGGCTTTTAGTGTCAAGCATTGTTCTCACAGCTTTGCTAGTTCTCTATCTGCTCTTGCAGATACCTAATCATGGAAAATATTGTTTTATTATGTATGAGCAGAGACCTGCAAAACATTTATCGTCAAGTTAGTATACCTAACCAATTCCATCATCTCCTCCACCCCTCCCGTGCCATCCCTCTCATGCCATATCCTCCCTCCCATGCTATGTCTATTCCATGCTGCCCCTCTGATGCCAAGCTCCCCACACCATCCTATCCCTCACATGCCCTCCCTATGCCACTCCCATGCCATCCCTCCAGTGCCAGCTGCTTGATCCCATGCCATTCCATCTTTCACAGGCTATTCCCTCCCTTCCATGCCATCCTTGTCCCATGCCATTCCATCCTTCCCTTACCATCCCTCTCATGCGATCCCCTCTCTCCCATGCCATCCCCATCCCATCATATTTCCAGATTGACCCTGACCCTGCAGTCAAATTAGTAGACTTAACTAATTTCATCATCTCATCCATCCTGACCATGCCATTCCCATCACATGCCATTCCATCTTCCCACGCCATGAGGAAGAAAAGGCTGTTAGCTTCGTCCTGGAAAGTTGGGAGGAAGGAGAAGGATTGTTTTTCAAAGTAGTTTTCAAAATGAGAATCTTTCAACTTACCCTGATAATTCATTGTGCTGTGATGCAACTAACAGCAGGGTGAGAGATAGGACCAGGGAAGAACCGAGCTGAGAGCTGGCTGTATGTTACAAACTGTCAATCAGAGTTAAGTGAAGCTAATTTGAATAGATTACACATATTTGGGTGCAATTAAGTGTGACTGAAAAGTCCTGTAGTGAGTGTGTGACAGCAGCCATTGCCACAGAGTGCACAAGACAGAGGGAACTGTACCAAGTGCCGTGATGTGAATCTCACAAGAAATGCATGAACAGCATTTGCAAAGAACCTATCTGGGGGAAGAGTCATGTGATCCTGCTTCAAACATGCTCATTTTTTTCTTCGTCTGTCAAGGTAGAAACTGAAGATTTTATGTTGGTCAGCAGACACTCATGTATAAATTATAGACACAGGTCCAAATTCAATAGTACTAAGGCAATTAGCAAACTGTCACATATAACTTTTTTGTACTGGAGGAAACAATAGTCAAAAATTCTGTAATAAAATGTAATATGTTGTTGATGTTCTCTTACTGCTTCTTCTTCACAGTGTTTAGTCTTCTATTATCCAAATCCTTGGAGAACACAGGAGAGATTATGTCAATGCAGTGAGCTAATTACAGCAACAGGGTTTCTGTTTGACCATGGGTAATGCTGAAATATTATGCAAATAATGTCCTACATGCCCAGTGAAGCTACCTCACAGGACTACTTGTATTCCAAGCAGCGGAAGCAGTATGCAATATACAAAACTAAGCAATCCCCAAACCAACAGATCAGATCAAAACTCTGCAGTCCTGCTACATCCATTTGAAAATAGTGGTGGACAAATAAACAACTAACAAATATTTCCATCCTCAGTGATTGGGGAGCCCAGCACATCAGTGTAAAAGAAAAAGCTGAAGCATTTGCAACCATCTTCAGCTAGAAGTGTCGAATGGACGATGCATCTCAGCCTCCTCCTGAGGTCCTCAGCATCACAGATGCCAGTCTTCAGCCAGTCCGATTAACTCCACATGATATCAAGAAACGGCTGAAGGCACTGGATACTGCAAAGGCCCTGACAACATTCCGGCAACAGTACTGAAGACCTGTGCTCCAGAACTAGCCATGCCTCTAGCCAAGCTGTTCCAGTACAGCTACAACACTGGCATCTACCCAGCAATGTGGAAAATTGCCCAGGTATATCCTGTTCACAAAAAGCAGGACAAATCCAACCCGGCCAATTGCCGTCCCATCAGTCTACTCTCGAACATCAGTAAAGTGATGGAAAGTGTCATTGACAGTGCTATCAAGCGCCACTTAAACAGCAATAACCTGCTCAGTTTGTGTTCTGCCAGGATCACGAGGCTCCTGATCTCATTACAGCCTTGGTTCAAACGTGGACAAAAGAGCTGAACTCAAGGTGTGAGGTGAGAGTGACTGCCCTTGACATCAGGGCATCATTTGACCGAGTACGGCATCAAGGAGCCCGAGCAAAACTGGAGTCAATGGAATTTGGGGGAAAACTCTCCGCTGGTTGGAGTCATACCTAACACAAAGGAAGACATCGTGGTTGTTGGAGGCCAATCATCTCAGCCCCAGGACATCACTGCAGGAGTTCCTCAGGGTAGTGTCCTAGTCCCAACCATCTTCAGCTGCTTCATCAATGACCTTCCTTCAATCATAAGGTCAGAAATGGGGATGTTAGCTGATTGTATGATGTTCAATACCATTCACAACTCCTCAGATACTGAAACAGCCCGTGTCCATATGCAGCAAGACCTGGACAACATTCAGGCTTGGGATGATAAGTGGCAAGTAACATTTGCGCCACACAAGTGCCAGGCAATGACCATCTCCAACAAGAGAGAATCTAACCATCTCCCCTTGACATTCAAAGACATTACCATCACTGAAACACCCACTACCAACATCCTGGGCATTACCATTCACCAGAAACTGAACTGGAGCAGCTGCATAAATACTGTGGCTACAAGAGCAAGTCAGAGGCTGGGAATTCTGTAGTAAGTAACCCACCTCCTGACTCCCCAAAGCCTCCAATCAGGAGTGTAATGGAATACTCTCAACTTGCCTGGATGTGAGCAGTGCCAGTAACGCTCAAGAAGCTCAACAGCGTCCAGGGACAAAGCAGCCTGCTTGATTGGCACCCCATCCACAACCTTAAACATTCACTCCCTCCACCACTAATGCACAGTGGCAGCAGTGTGTACCATCTACAAGATGCATTGCAGCAACTCGCCAAGGCTCCTTCGACAGCACCTTCCAAACCCGCGACCTCTATCACCTAGAAGAACAAGGGCAGTAGATGCATGGGAACATCACCACCTGCAGGTTCCCCTCCAAGTTCCACACCATCCTGACTTGGAACTATACTGCTGTTCCTTCACTGTCACTGGGTCAAAATCCTGGAACTCCCTCCCTAACAGCACTGAGAGCAGTTCAAGAGGCAGCTCACCATCACCTTCTCAAGGGCAATTAGGGATGGGCAATAAATGTTGTCTTTGCCAGCGACACCCACATCCTATGAATTGAATAAGAACTAATACTGGTTCATAGGAAGCAAGGAATTGCTAACTGGAGTGGTCTTTGGCACTGAGCATGAGATAAATATCTTGTGAAGCTCAGAACACATATCTCCAAAGCTAAAGGCATGATTGGCTTGCCCAAAATATTGTCAAGGAGCAGAAAGACCTCAAGCACTTGCCAGAAATATGTAGACAAAGTGTTTTGTTTGAAAACCTTTCACAATGGGGCACCACAGTGTCACAACATGTTACGGATTGTGATAAGATGTGTTTTGAGCCCACAATTTATTTTGCTCATTCTCAGCTGAGCAATCTTAGCGAGGCCCTTACTGAAGACCAGATGTTTCCGGAAAGGGAAAGTGAGAAGGAGAACCATACTAGATTACTTTTGCATCCTTTCTTCTGGTTAACTATAGAGTCCTGGGAAGTAGATCACCTGTCCTCTGACTGGCAAGCAAAGTACATGGTGTGGGAGATTCTGAAAAGGAAAAAAGAAGAAAAGAAAAAAAAACTCCTTTGAAATTGCTCTCGTGTGGTGAATTCAGAAGAGATTCCATTATGTGAGATCACGTCCACTTTTTTGGCTTTACTGAACAAGTTTCATTATTACCACGATACAGCTTTTTGTACCATTCTGTACCTGCAGAACTGTGCGGTGTAAACATATAAATATAATCTGTCCTCAATGCAGAATTAAACAAGCGCATGGGAAAGGCTTCCTCTGCTATGTCCAGACCGGCCAAGAGAGTGTGGGAAAATGGCGCACTGACACAGAACACAAAAGTCCAAGTGTATCAAGCCTGTGTCTTCAGTACCTTACTCTACGGCAGCGAGGCCTGGACAACGTACGCCAGCCAAGAGCGACGTCTCAATTCATTCCATCTTCGTTGCCTCCGGAGAATCCTTGGCATCAGGTGGCAGGACCGTATCTCCAACACAGAAGTCCTCGAGGCAGCCAACATCCCCAGCATATACACCCTACTAAGCCAGCGGCGCCTGAGATGGCTTGGCCATGTGAGCCGCATGGAAGATGGCAGGATCCCCAAAGACACATTGTACAGCGAGCTCGTCACTGGTACCAGACCCACCGGCCGTCCATGGCTCTGCTTTAAAGATGTCTGCAAACGTGACAGGAAGTCCTGTGATATTGATCACAAGTTGTGGGAGTCAGTTGCCAGCGATCGCCAGAGCTGGCGGGCAACCATAAAGGCGGGGCTAAACCGTGGCGAGTCGGAGAGACTTAGCAGTTGGCAGGAAAAAAGACAGAAGCGCAAGGAGAGAGCCAACTGTGTAACAGCCCCGACAACCAATTTTATCTGCAGCACCTGTGGAAGAGTCTGTCACTCTAGAATTGGCCTTTATAGCCACTCCAGGCGCTGCTGCACAAACCACTGACCACCTCCAGGCACTTATCCATTGTCTCTCGAGACAAGGAGGCCAAAGA
The DNA here is from genome assembly GCF_036365525.1 of Heterodontus francisci. Classification (NCBI taxonomy): domain Eukaryota; kingdom Metazoa; phylum Chordata; class Chondrichthyes; order Heterodontiformes; family Heterodontidae; genus Heterodontus; species Heterodontus francisci. The sequence continues at coordinate 131,610,519 of NC_090375.1, read as the reverse complement.
AAGAAAAATAAAATGAACTACAAACAAAGCAGCAGGTGCCATGCAGTGAATCATCTAGTGAACTCCAAGAACATAATTGAGCTCTTGTTGAATTCCTACTTCAATTCTTCATTAAATAAAAGCTTTAACGTTTCAAGATTTCCACTAAGCTTACAGACACTGCATATTCCTTATGTATTCATTGAATACATCCTATTGGTAACAATGATCTGGAACTTTCCTGTTGTTACGGCTGAGATGAATGTTGTTTTCAAATTGTAGTTCAGTGATCTGTACAATGTGACTCTTGGGTAAATCACAGTCCATTAATTCCATGTGATTACATCCGATTACTCTGTAATTCGCCTGTTTTCAAGCAAAATAAACCAAGGATGCTATCTGAAATAGGAGTAGAAATTTAACACTTACTTTGTTAGTCTATCAGCACAGTGTAATGGGAAAGCAGTGGGGTCATTGCAATCTTTCAGTATTTCCACAAATATACCGGATACTGTTGGAAGATATATATTGTTAGGTACATGAATGAGTTACGCTGTGTGGATTATATGGATAAGGACAGCAGGTGCATCAGACCACAGTCACCTTGAAGTGCTTCACCAATTCACACACCATCTTGACTTGGACTGCCATTCCTTCATGATCGCTGGGTCAATATCCTGGACTCCCTACCTAAGAGCATTGTGGGCGTAAGTACCTTCAGCACATGGATTGCAGTAGTTCAAGGAGAAGGCTCACCACCACCTTCACAAGGACAGTAGATATGGGCAGTAAATACTGCCCTTGCTAGTGAAGTCCACATCCTGAGAATGTATTCAAAAAAACTGATTACAAAATGGACTTTCTCTGTAACTCACATATGCTATAAATTCCCAATGGACAGATAGATGTAAATGTATGATTCATATATTATTGTTACCTAGTAAATCAGATTTAGGAGCCGTCCTCTGTCACGTGATCATAAGTGAGTGAATTTAGTCTTCTGTTATTTGTCTAAGGAAAGAAATAACTTCCACAGGGTAAACCTTCTCCAACACATTTTTGTACATCAGGATTGGGGAATAAGAAAATGTGGAATAAGAAAAGAGCATTTGGTGCATTCCTATCAAAATGCCAATGACAGTTTCTATCACTATGAACCCAGCACACCTAATACCCCTAAGCCGGTGACTAAGCACATATAATACTGTACTGCCAAGAAAATTAAATTGCTATGAAATCTTTTCCTTACCACTTAAGGTAGCAAGTCTCCAGTGTATCTTGTTCACATTTACATATGATCATGTGATACAGGGCCGCTACTCCAAGAGTAATCGTTCATACTAGAACCTACATTTTTGAAACAAAAACAGAAAATGCTGGAAAAATTCAAAAGGTCAGGCAGCATCTGTGGAGAGAAAACAGTCAACAGGCTGAATTTTTACCAGCCCTTTGGGGATGGGCTGGGAAGCGGGAAGGCTAGCAAAATGGTGCGGGAAGGTGTCGGGTGGCGTGTCCAATGTTTTCCTGCCACCACACCATTTTGCCAGTGATGGAAAAGGCGGCAGATGGCCTGCCCTGAGCCCAACTGAGCCACGAGCCACTTAAGTTGCCAAATAAGGGCCTCTTCCTGCCTCCACGGCATTTTGCCTGCATCGGAAGGGCCTCCCGCCACCTCCCTGGTCTCCCCAGGTGGGCTCTGGTGGTGGGGGGGCAACCCTCCTTTTTGTGCACTTGTTGGCCCATGGAGGGGTTCCCTGGTAGCAGTGGCTGCCCCTGTGGCAACTCAGCGACCCCACCCCCATCCCTCGCTGGGGCCTCGCTGACTGGCCCCCGAGACCCAGACCTGACGCATCTGACTTAAAAGGTACACAGCTGTCAATGTGCTCTCATCCTCCAAGTGCTGTCCCAGCAGTGGTCATCTGATTGGGCCGGCAGCTCTTGAGGTGGGCCACTGTCCGTAATAGGGACAGCTATCCTGGCGGCAGCCACTTAACTCACCACCAGTGGCAAAATGCAGCCCCAGGTCTCGCTGAAGCGGGGTGGCACCCCCCCACGGGGTGGCACTCCCCCACCCCCCGCCCTGCTTTCAGCCCGGGCAGCAGGACTCCTTTTCAGGTCAATGACTTTTAATCAGAACATTACGTTACTGAACATTGGTCAGTTACACGTCACAGTTAACATCTTCATGTTACAATACCACAGGAACTTGAAGGTTCCAGAAAACGTTTGATTACTTAAGTTTGTACTTATGCTTATAATCTTCACTCTGCTCTTAATCAGACCTTTGTCCAATGCTTTTGTACGAACATACGAACTAGGAGTAGGTCTGATTAAGAGCAGATTAAGAACTTCAGTCATCCTCTGTATTGCGCTAATACCATCATTAATTAACAGAGCAACCCCTCCATCTTTTCCTAGCTTCCTGTCCTTCCTAAATGCCATGTACCCTTCAATATTCAGGTCACAATCTATGTCATCATGCAGCCATGTCTCTGTCATTGCTATCAGATCATACTTATTTATTTCTATTTGCGCTCTCAGTTCCTCTGTTATGTTTCGAATGCTACGTGCATTCAGATACCGAGCCTTTAGTTTTGTCCTTTTATTACTTTTGTAATCTCTAGCCTTATCTGTTGATTTACTCTTAGATTTGTACACTCTGTCCCTTTTTCAATAAAATTAATCGACACTTATTAGTTGCTTTTGATGGGAGTCTATTCCACAAATTTACTACTTGGTGGGGTTGGGGAAATCTCTGATCTCATTTTCCACTGGTGTCCTCTTGTTTTGCAACAGCATCGCAAGTTTATTAACCTGTTTGTTTTTCACCTAGTTAATTTTAAAAACAATGCAGCTCTCTCAGTCTCTTAAGCCTTTAAATTACAATAAGGACTGTTAACGTGTGGATGATTAATATTAATTTTGACTCTTCCTCTAATGTCTCAAATTTGGAAGTCAAAAAATATATAAAATGTGTAGTGGTGCTCTTGTTTCCTCTCAACAATGGTATCCAAGATGCCAAATTGATCTCATCAAAAGTATTCCAAGTATTTCTCCTGCTGTAAGGTTCTCAATTTTCATCATGTGTGGGGACTAGCAGTCCAGTGAGCACATTCTATTTTGTTGCTTGTGTAGTTGCAGAAAAAGTGCTTTGTAATATTGCCCTGGATAAATTAATATTAAGGATGGACAGGTGGAACTACTACAAGATCCATGCCAGTTTTCCTTGACAATCTGCTTTCATTTCTGTAGTGTGAAGAATGTTATTAGCAAGCCTCCTATTAGAAGTAGTGGCTGGATTGAAGCCTTAGCCCAGAATGTTCCGCTTTGTGAAGCAGATGTTTACTATTTTGTTTTTTTTCCCAGAAAATGTTATTAATATTGCATGCATCTTTCAGGATTTGCACTGTTACATTCATTGGAAAGTGAGGAATTACACCAGTGTTATTGGCCAGGTCTGTGAATAATGGAGGGGGTGCTTCATGGTGGCTGGTTGCATAACTGATAATTAATGAAGTTGCAAGTGAGTTATAGTCACCCTGATAAGTAGAGCTGTAAATCATCACATAGGGAGGTATTAAATTGCATTCAGGATTTACAACACTCCTAACAAAAATAAAATTAAGGCTGTAATTAAAATAATGTTTTCTTGTGACATCCTGCTGTGTACATTAGTGCTGTAAATGAAATCTGTACTGAACTACTGAATATGAAATATATGCAACTCATGAGTAGAACCTACACAATGAACGTGCATCTTACGAACATAAGAAAATACAAGAACGATAAAAGGACTGAAGCTGAGCCCTCTAGTATTCTAATTCTTCCAGTCTGGCATTCAAATGCATTTTGAATGCTCTGAACACATCCATCTCTACCACCCTCCCTGACAGATCACACTTTTTTGTGAAAGCATTCCTTCTGATGTCTGATTTAAATTTACTGGTTATTTGTTTATTCTTACAGCTACCAATCCTGCTATCATCCTCTATTTTAAAATAACATACAGGATTTACTTTGTGTAAGCCATTTAATATTTTTCTATTTCAACAAGTTTTCTCGCTTAATATCTTCTCCCTAGGATGTAGGGATTGAGCTTTTTTAACCTTTTCTCTTAGTTGTCTCTTACACTTGCAGTCATTTTTATTGTCTTCCCTGCATCTCCCCCAGTAGTTGCATATCCCTTTCATAGCACAGCTCCCAGAAATTTACTCAGTACTCCAAGACAGCGCATCTTACAACATAGATTAATACTTATTCTGTTTCCATTAAAGGATATTATTCTAATCCACTGTCACCACTAGTATATTCATACGTTATCAATGTAATGATCAATCAATTGAAAATAAAGTGTTTGCTGAGTTTTAACCCAGAAAATTAACTTTTGACTGATATTGAATACATGAAACAATAAATAGAAATGTAATACTTCAGAAAAAGATTTGTTTCTCTTACTTCATAGAACTGTAACCTCTGAGTCCATAATAAAAAGAAGCACATACACTTATTTTTCCTCAACACTTTACTCCACTCCCCACCCCGTGGTGTAGTGGTAGTGTAACTGGACTAATCCAGACCCCCCCCCCCCCCACCCCTAGGCTAATGCTCTGGGGACATGGGTTTGACTCCCACCATGGCAGATAGTGAAATTTGAACTCAATTAATAAATCTGGAATTAAAAGCTAGTCTAATGATGACCATGAAACCATTGTCGATTGTTGCAAAAACTCATCTGGTTCACTAATGTCCTTTAGGGAAGGAAATCTGCCAATCTCACCTGATCTGGCCTACATGTGGCTCCAGACCCACAGCAATGTGGTTGACTCTTAAATGCCTCCTGAAATGGCCTAGCAAGCCACTCAGTTCAAGGGCAATTAGGGATGGGCAACGAACGCTGGCCGAGCCAGCGACGTCCATATCCCATGAACGAATAAAAAAAACTCCCTTGGATAGGTTCCACCATCACCAGTAAACCTCCAATACCTTCTCCATGTGACCATTTCTTGTGTTCATACCTAGAAACTGAGGGCAGAATTTTAACTACCAAGGGGAGGCAGATTCAGGTGCAGGCGTGGGTTAAAGTTCCCAAAGTGGCTTCAGGTCAGGAATCTGATGTGATCCTGCCCACTTCCAGGTTTAACCCAGGCGGGTTTGTAGGTGAGCAGGAAACCCCAAGGGAGCTGTCTCGTAAGTAATTTCAATATGTAAATCCCCAATTAACTATGGATTTAACCCAGTGTTCTGGCTTTAGTAGTTAGCTCATTGGTTTTCCGACCTGTCTGGAACTCACCAGGGTCATCGAGGTAAAAGCACAGCGGGGAGTGCTTCTTCAGTGAAACTGACAGGCTGGGAAGCCTTCAAATAGTGAAACTGAATAGCTGCAGCCATGCTCAGTTGAGAGGCTGGTGCTCACAGCAACTCTTCTGAGAGTGTGCTCTTACTATTTAACAGGTGATCTCCAACTTCTTGGGAGACAGTTCTCCTGTCTTGGATTTCGCTCACCTTGATCTGCATTGCCTTGCTGTCAGTCTTCACCGAGGCATTAGAGCAGCTAATGCAGCTCTATCTTGGACCTCTGGTGAGGAACAAGAGGAGCAGCAACACCAACAGGAGTAGGAGCAATACCAGCAGCAGCATCAGCTGCCGCCTTCTCAACGACATGCTTTACGACAGAGGAAAAAGACACAAGGGGATGGGACCGATCTCACCCCCAGGGGAAACAGTCACTCATTGGGATTTTCACGGGAGCACTCCCTTAATTGGCATGGAAACAGGCTGTCCGTCCAATTAAGGATGGTGGGCGGGCTCTCGAAACTGGAGGGACAATCAGAGGCCTTCCAGCTTGAGAGGAGCAACAGGCTGTAATGAAATTTAAGTAAAGGAGAGTGTGCTTCAACATGGAGGCAACCGCTCCAACTTTTTCAAATCTTTGATGTGAAAATAGATTCAGCAGCCAAGCCACCACTGTGTGAGGGTGGGAGGGGTGAGCCCCTCTACATGGCAGCATGTGGCTGTTCCTGGACTCAGGCATGCAGGGAGGGCCTCTCGGCCTGCTAGAGTGGTGCCCCCTCCCAGCCTGCAGCCGGGTGCCCATCTCCAGGCACCTAAACTGTCCCCCACTGGTGCAGGAACCTGGAGGCCAACTGGAAAATTCGTATTGGCCTCCTTTAATTGGTCTCAATTTGGCTCTTAATGAGCCTGATCAGATACACACTGCATGTGGATGGGTAGCCCTGCTGCCCCTGATCCCGCCTCAATAAAAATAGCCCGGAGGTGGGTTGGAGCCGGGGAACTGGGCTAATTTTCAGCCTCGCCTGCCTTTGACCCGGCCTAGGCTGGGGCTGAAAATCCATCCCAGAGATCTAGCTCAAAGGTCTAAAGGTAGAGATCATTACTGACATCTGCAGCTTCCTGGAACAAGACCTCCTTCCCAGTAGACCAAGTGGGCACGCAAGATACCTGTCACTGGAGGCCGCCCCCCCAGGTTCTCTGTCTCTCCCTGGAGTTCTGTGCTCCTTTCTCCTGCAAGGAGAGAAAGCAGAGAATTGTGAGTGTAAGAAATAGATTGGGTGGAGAGGAGGGAATGTAACATTTGCAGAGGGTGGTTGTGAAGCATGGGTGTGAGATGGCACAAAGTTGAGGACTGCCAACGTTGTTTAAAAAGGGAGGAAGGAATAATCCGAATAATTATAGGCCAGTTAGCTTAACTTTGGTTGTGGGCAAATTATTGAAATCAATTCTAAGAGACAATGTAAACCTTTATTTAGAAAGGCATAGATTAATCAAGGAAAGTCAACATGGATTTGTTAAGGGAAGTTCATGTCAGACTAACGTGATTGAATTTTTTGAGGAGGTGGTAAGTAGGGTTGATGAGGGCAGTGCAGTGAAGGTGTATATGGATTTTAGCAAGGGTTTTGACAAGGTCCCACAATGCAGGCTGTCAAAAAAGTAAAAGCCCTTGGGATCCAAGGGAGAGTGGCAAATTGAAGCCAAAACTGGCTTAGTGGCAAGAAGCAAAAGGTAATGGGTGACAAGTGTTTTTGCGACTGGAAGGCTGTTGCCAGTGGGGTCCCGCAGGGCTCAGTATTCGTCTCTTGATTTTTTTTTTAGTTTATATTAATGAATTAGACTCAAATGTAGGGGGCATGATAATGGAGTTTGCAGATGATACAAAAATTAGCCATGTGGATAACAATGAGGAGGAAAGCTTGATCAGTGGGAAGATATAGGTGGTCTGGTCTGTTGGGCAGAAAAGTGGAAAATAGAATTCAAGCCGGAAAAGTGTGAGGTAATGCATTTCGGAAAGTGCAACAAGGCAAGGGAAGACACAATAAATGGGAGGATACTAAGTTCTGTGGAGGAACAGAGGAAACTTGGAGTGTCTGTCAACAGATCCTTAAAGATAGCAAGACAGAGCGATAAGGTAGTTGAGAAGGCATATGCCATGCTTTCCTTTATTAGCCAAGGCATAGAATATAAGAACAGAGATGTTATGCTAGAACTGTATACAACACTAGCTAGATCTCAGCTTGAGTACCACTCACGGTTCTGGTCACCATATGACAGAAAAGATGTGATTGCACTGTAGAAGGTGCAGAGGAGATTACGAGGATGTTGCCAGGACTGGAAAATTTTAGCTAAGAGGCTATATTGGATAGGCTGGTGTTGTTTTTCTTGGGACAGAGGAGGCTGAGAGGTGACTTAATTGAAGTGTATAAAATTATAAGGGGCCCAGATAGAGTAAATAGGGACAACCTATGGAAGGAAATGAGCAATGAGAAAGGACTAATAAATAATGTTGTTGTAAAGGCGATTTTAGGGAAGAGTGTCCATAATATAATAGAATTTTACTTTAAGTTTGAAAGTGATGTAGTTCAATCCAAAACTGGGGTCTTAAATCTAAACAAAGGAAACTGTGAAGCTAAGAGGGGTAAGTTGGCTGTGGTAGATTGGGAAATTACATTAAAGGTCTGATGGTAGACCGGCAATGGCTAGCATTTAAAGAATTAATACATGGTTTACAACAAATTTACAGTCCTTTGAGGCACAAAAAAACCCACCAGGAAATGTTATCCAACCATGGCTAACAAGAAAGTTAAAGATTGTATTAGTTCAAAGGAAGAGGCTGATAAAGCTGCCAAAAAGTAGTAAGCTTGAGGATTGGGAGCATTTTAGAATTCAGCGAAGGAGGACCAAGAAACTTATAAAGAAAGAGAAAATAAGATATGAAAGTAAACTAGCAAGAAACTTAAAAATGGACTGTGAAACCTCTTATAGGTACGTCAAAAGGAAAAGATTAGCAAAGACAAATGTGGGCCCATTACAGGCAAAGACAGGGGAACTTGTAATGGGGAATAAGGAAACGGCAAAGAAACTAAATAATTACTTTGTGTCTGTCTTCATGGAGGAAGATTAAAAAAAAACCTCCCAGAAATACTAAAGAACCAAGGGACTGGCGAGAATGAGGAACTGAAAGAAATTAGTATTAGTAAAAATGTAGTACTGGAGAAATTAATGGGACTGAAAGTTGATAAATTCCCTGGACCTGATGATCTACATCCCAGAGTGTTGAAAGAGGTGGCTGTAGAGATAGTGGATGCATTGGTGATCATCTGCCAAAGTTCTGTAGATTGTGAACCAGTTCCTGAAGATTGAAAGGTAGCAAATGTAACCTTACTATTTAAAAAAGGAAGGAGAGAGAAAATGGAGACCTGTTAGCCTGACATCAATAGTAGGGAAATGCTAGAATCTATTATAAAGGATGTGATAACTGGACACTTAGAAAATAATGGTAGGATTGGGCAGAGTCAACATGAATTTATGAAAGTGAAATCGTGTTTGACAAACCTATTGGAGTTTTTTTGAGGATGTAACAAGCAGAATAGATGAGGAGGAACCAGTGGGTGTGGTGTATTTGGATTTTCAGAAAGCTTTCAATAAGGTCCCACACAAGAGGTTAGTAAACAAAATTAGAGCACATGGGATTGGGGGTCGTATACTGGCATGGATTGAGAATTGGTTAACGGACCAGAAAACAGAGTAGGAACAAATGGGTCATTCTCGGGTTGGCAGGCTTTGACTAGTGGGATGGTGCTTGGGCCCCAGCTATTCACAATCTATATCAATGATTTGGATGTGGGGGCCAAATGTAATATTTCCAAGTTTGCTGATGACAAAATACGAGGTGGGAATGTGAGTTGTGAGGAGGATGCAAAGAGGCTTCAAAGGGATTTAGACAGGCTAAATGAGTGGGCAAAAACCCAAGACTTGGGTGTCCTTGTTCATAAGTCACTGAAAGCTAACATGCAGGTGCAATTAGGAGGGCAAATGGTATGTTGGCCTTCATTGCAAGAGGATTTGAGTACAGGAGTAAAGAAGTCTTGCTGCAGTTGTATAGAGCCTTGGTGCGATCGCACCTGGGTTATTGTGTACACTTTTGGTCTCCTTACCTAATAGATATTTTTCCTTATGCTGCTGGGAAGCACCTTAGGACTTCTGCATTTTAAATATATATCTGTATAGCACTATATAAATGCAAGTTGTTGTTGAATGAAATAGCCAAGCTCACTCTTGACCTCACAAAGTTCATGCAAATGCACCTTCTAGCAACATTCACTGAATTGTGATCTGCAGTTGAATTTAAACTGATATCCTCCTCCCTGGCCTAAGAACACTGAGGGTAACTATTATGCCCCAAGTACCACTCCATTTGAGATTCATCTACTGAGTACATGGTTCTTCCTGGTTTGTATGATTCAGTACCTCACCAGGCAATGCTTTATCAGGATCGCTGCAGTATTTTTATTCCTCTGTACTAGAGATGCTGTCTCAGCTGTTAAACTCCAGGAAGCTTGTAATGGAAGGATAATGTGGGAGCCTATCTTTACTCAATTTCGCATTTATTGTAGAGTAAGAGGATTGCAAACATGTAGCTCCTCACTCAAACCCTACCCCAGTCTCAGTGTCTGCTTATGCTCAAGTAAGACCACAATTAACATCCTTCACCTGCATATAATCAAACAATTGATACATAATTAACAGATTAACCGATTCCTTTCTTTTGTAATACAAATTGGATTAACACGCTCAAACAACATTTCAAAAATAAATTCCATATTCTTCTTCTCTTCTTTGGCCTCCTTGTCTCGGGAGACAATGGGTAAGCGCCTGAAGGTGGTTGGTGGTCGGTGGTTTGTGGAGCAGCGCCTGGGGTGGCTATAAACGCCAATACTAGAATGACAGACTCTTCCACAGGTGCTGCAGAAAAAAAAAATTGATTGTCGGGGCTGTTACACAGTTGACTCTCCCCTTGCGCTTCTGTCTTTTTTCCAGCCAACTGCTCAGTCTCTTCGACTCGCCACACTTTAGCCCCGCCTTATGGCTGCCCGCCAGCTCTGGCGATTGCCAGATTATGTACAAAGTATTAACATGCTCAAAGAACATTTCAAAATAAATCAAAGTAAACTCCACATTGGATACAAAGTATTACATTGTGAGACGCCCACCTCTGCCACACCTAACAATTTCTTTGTACTAGCATTTGTCTTTGTGAAACAAGCGGACAGCTGATGATTTGCACCAATCCATTTAAGATTGGAGATTTCCTTTCTCTCCAGCATTTGCTTCGATCTAGCAAGGTCAATATGTAGTCTTTTCTCACTCACACTTTTTGTAGTGTGTACATTGTCCCACCAAGAACGATTATCCACATAACATTCAATGGGTATCCTATCTTCAGTATGTCCCTTTTTCAGAATTTCACCCAAAATATTTGACAAATAGGATTCCATATCCACTGCCTCTACAAGACCTAGTGTTTCCACAGCTAAAGGGCTTTTAATGACCTGTTTTATTTTCTTAGCCTCCCAAGCTAAAGGACAACATTTCCCATTCTCACCCATTAGAAATATTATGAAACCAGCTGCCCCCGAATACCCATCAGCAAGATTACCATGTGAAGCATCACTAAAAATGATTAGCTTCATGTTCTTTGGGTCACCTAAGGAAGGGAACTTAAGGACACATTTCTCCAGATTTAGTTTATTTAATGTTTTATGTGCCCTTAAAACATTCTCAACTTTCGGATGTTTCATCATCGTGCTTAACTCCAGGGCATCAAAACTAGCATCAGGCCTCGGCTGAGAGCACAACCTGTTTAATTGACCAACCAAGCTTTGCAATTGCTCAGTCTCTGCTTTAAATATATCATCTTTCTGTGATGACCGAACACGATTTACTGGGATGGGAATAACACTCTCTAAATAGGATTGTTGATTTTAAGTTATTCCAGACATAGTCTACTTAATATCAAAACCAATATATTTAAAGGCCCCACAAGCCTGTCTCCCAGGACTGGATTTTACCAGCCCCCCGACATTGGGGGTTGTGGCAGGGTGGCCCCGGAAAATACCTCTGGGCGAGGCCTGCTACAGGCCTCGATGCCAAGAAGGCCCCGCCCCATATTATTGACGGCGGCATGGCCTCTTGGCGCACCTCCCCCCCCCTCGCCACTCAGTGATGGGAACCCAATTAAAATATTTTAATTTATTTAAATTACATGAATAAAGACCTACCTTGACACTACGGCTGTCTCGCTCGGACATTCCAGCCGCTTGCTGGATCTCCATTCAGAGATCCAAGGCAGAACATTGACGGGGAGGGGCGGTGGAGTGAAGTTTTCAGAGCGAGGGGGCAGAGAAAACTCTTGCTATTGGTTGAGGGGATGGTAGGAAGGGGTTGAAGGTTAAAGTGAAGAAAGTTCGGGGGAGGAAAAGGTTGGGATTGAGAGTTGATTTTTTTGAGGGGGAGCGGGCAATTAAAAAATTGAGTAGTCATTTGGGGGGGGTGGCGGGAGAGGGGATTGAATTGAAGTTTTAAATTTATTTTTTAAAGACCTGTACCTTAAAAAATTTTAATGGACCTGCATGGCATGAAGCCCTTCAGAAATGGCGCCGACGCCTGTGTGGTGGCGCCGGATGTCATTGCTGGGGAGGGAACACCTGCCCCCTCTACGTCATAAAGGGTGGGCATTCCGCCCCCTCCATGTAAACGAGCTAAATATCGCAGCATCTCAGCGGGGTAAATCCCGGGCGTGCGCCCCGCCACTTTTGAAGCTCAAAGCCAACAATGCCAGCCCGAATCTTAAATTCAGCCCTCATCTTATTAGTAACATATTTTGAAAATCTGCAGTACCACCCCATAAGAAATCATCAACTTGCATTATGAAGATGCCTGAAAGTTTCTCTTTATGATACCAATAAAACATTGAAGGTTCTGCTTTTAATTGAACACAACCAAAATTCAACAAAACAGATCTCACCAAGAAATACCACACCCTGGAAGTATCATTAAGGCCACAGATGCATTTGTTCAGTTTCCATAATTATCCTTCTGCCTCTGCTGCCTCTTTGGGTCGTTTCAGAAACACTTCTCTCTGAAAAGTATCACCTTGCAGAAATGCGGCTTTTATGTTTCACATTTATTGTACAGAGTAAAGGATTACAAACATGTAGCTCCTCACTGAAACTCTCCCCCAGTCTCAGTAAATGTCTGCTTGTTGGTGCTCAAGTAAAACCATAATTAACACCCTTCACCTTCATATAATCAAACAATTGATGCACAATTAACAGATCAGCAACCGTTCGTGATGGGAATTGATATTTTCTTATTTCAGTGATACCTGTGATAATGCTTTTTTTCCTCTTTGTGGGAGTTCCCCTGTATTTTTCCATTTCTATGTCCGTTGGCTTGCTTGAAATAGTTTTCCGTAATTACAAAGCACTTTTCTGCATTTTTTCACAATTAGGTTCCATCTGTTCTTTTTTAAGTTTTCTCTTCCCCAGGAAAGTAGTAAGTGCAGTTGAGAAGATGGGTTACCTCCTCCTAAATACCACAGCTCCAAACTGGCTTCAGGATGCAAGAGAATGGTCCTGGAATGGCCAGCTGGTTGGTATTTCCACCCTCCTTGTGAGGAAGCAGCTGGATGCCAATTGGAGCCTCCCCACAAAATTGCAGCTGTTATTGAGTCTACATTGAGCATAATGTTGGTGATGCCATTGTGGAATCTTTAAGGAGCAGAGGAAGACTTTAGACATTGCGTTCAAGCGCTTTGGATGACATTTCTTGTACTATTACAGGCCAAAATTAATCATAAACAACAATGTATATGAATTGTACAATCAATAGGACGTGTATTGTTGCTCATTAGCAGTTGGTCCAATCCCGTCTCAATTGCTTTGTGTTTCTGGTTACCTGCTCATGGAAAGGATGTCACTGTCCTTGAAAGGGTGTGTTGCCGAGCAATGGATATGATTCCATGCAGAATCAGAGAATGTTTAAGGCACAGAAAGAGGCCACTTGGCCCATTGTGGCTGTGCCGGCTGAAAAACGATCCACACATTCTAATCCCACCTTCCAGCATTTGGTCCGTAGCATTGCAGCTTACAGCACTTAAGATGCATATCCAGACTCATTTAAAATGAGTTGAGGGTTTCTACCTCAACTACCCTTCCAGGCAGTGAGTTCCAGACCCCCACTACCCTCTGGGTGAAAAAGTTTTTCCTCAGCTCCCCTCTAATTTTTCTATCGATAACTTTAAATCTATGCCCCTAGTCACTGACCTATCTGCTAAAATGAACAGGCCCTTCACCTCCACTCTATCCAAGCCCCTCAAAATGTTGTATATTTCAATCAGATCTCCCCTCTGCCTTCTCTGTTCCAAGGAGAACAACCCCAGCCTATCCAATCTTTCTTCATAGCTGCATTTTTCCAGTCCTGGCAACATCCTCGTAAATCTCCTCTGTACCCTCTCTAGTGTAATTACATCCTTTCTGTAATAAGGTGACCAGAACTGCACACAGTAATCAAGTTGTGGCCTAACTAATGAGTTATACAGTTCCAGCATAACCTCCCTGCTCATATATTCTGTACCTTGGCTAATAAAGGAAAGGATTCCATATGCCTTCTTAACCACCTTATCGATCTGTCCTGCTACCTTCAGGGATCTGTGGACATTCACTCCAAGGTCCCTTACTTCATCTACACTTCTCAGTATTTTCCCATTAATCGCGTATTCCTTTGCCTTGTTTGACCTCCCCAAATGCATCACCTCACACTTCTCCGGGTTGAATTCCATTTGCCACTTTTCTTCCCACCTGACCAGACAATCAATATCTTCCTGCAGCCTACAGCTATCCTCTTCGCTATCTACCACATGGCCAATCTTTGTGTCGTCTGCAAAGTTCTTGATCATGCCCGCTACATTTATGTCCAAATCGTTAATATATTCCACAAAAAGCAGGGGACCCAGAACTGAGCCCTGTGGAACGCCACTGGAAACAGCCCTCCAGTTGCAAAACCACCTGTCAATAATTACCTGGTCCAATCTGCACCTTCTCCTTTGTTATCTCTTGCCCAACCCCCACCTCACTTGTTTATAATCTGTGACTTTTCTAATATTTGTCAGTTCCGAAGAAGGGTCACTGACCCGAAACGTTAACTCTGCTTCTCTTTCCACAGATGCTGCCAGACCTGCTGAGTGAATCCAGCATTTCTTGTTTTTGTGTCAATAATTACCCTTTGTTTCCTGTCACTGAGCCAATTTTATATCCACCTTTCTGCATTTCCCTGGATCCCATGGGATTTTATTTTTTTAACCAGTCTGCCACATGGGACCTTGTCAAAATCCATGCTAAATTCCATGTAGACCACATCAACTGCACTACCATCATCTATCTTCCTTTTTACTTCTTCAAAAAATTCGATCAAGTTGGTCAAACAAGATCTTCCCTTAACAAATTGATGCTGACTATCCTTGATTAATTTATGCCTTTCTAAATGACAGTTTATCCTGTCTCTCAGAATAGATTCCGATAATTTGCCCACTACTGAGGTTAGACTGACTGGCCTGTAATTATTCGGTTAGTCCCTCGCTCCCTTTTTAAACAGAGGTACATTAGCAATTCTTCAATCCTCCAGCACTACACCTGTATCCAGTGAGGACTGGAAAATGATGGTCAGACCTTCCACTATTTCCTCTTTTGCTTATTCTTACAGCCTGGGGTGCATTTCATCCGGCCCTGGTGATTTATCAACTTTCAAGGATGATAATCCCATTAATATTTCCTCTCTCCCTCTGTTTATCACATCCAATACTTCCCACCCCTCTTCCTTAACTATGATATCTGCATTGTTCCCCCTCTTTTGTGAAGACAGAGGCAAAGTATTCATTAAGAACCATACCAACATCTTCAGCCCCTACACATAGGTTACCTTTTTGGTCTTTTATGGGCCCTACTCTCTCCTTAGTCATCCTCTTACTCTTAATGTATTGATAAAACATCTTTAGGTTCACCTTGATTTTGCTTGCCAATATTCTTTCATGCCCTCTCTTTGCTTTCCTAATTTTCCTTTTGATGTCACCCCTCCACTTTCTATACTCCTCTCTGCTTTCTGTAGTATTGAGTTCTTGGTGTCAGACATAAGCTTTCCTTTTCTGCCTTATCTTACCCTGTAAGCTCCTTGATATCCATGGGGCTCTAGATTTGGCTGTCTCACCCTTTTTCTTTGTGGGAACATGTTTACTCTGAACCCCTTTAATCTCACCTTTGAATGCTTCCCACTTTTTTAGAATTAGAACATTACAGCGCAGTACAGGCCCTTCGGCCCTCGATGTTGCGCCGACCTGTAGCCGTTTCCAGTCCACTTTTGCTAAATCACTCCTCAGTTTAGTAAAATTGGCTTTGCTCCAATTGAGAGCTCTAACTCTGTCCTTTTCCATAATTATGTTAAAACTGACTGAATTATGATCACTACCACCATAATGCTCTCCCACTGCCACTCCTTCCACCTGCCCATCTTCATTTCCTAAAGCTAAGTCTAAAACGGCACCCTTTCTTGTTGGACTTGCTGCATACTGGCCAAAAATGTTCTCCTGAATGCACCTCAGGAATTCTGCTCGCTCAATTCTTTTCACACTGAAACTATCCCAGTTAATATTGGGGTAGTTAAAATACCCTACCAATACTGCCCTATTGTTCTTGCACTTCTCAGAGATTTGCCTACATATCTGCTCTTCTATCTCCCTCTGACTGTTTCAGGGTCTATATGACACTCCTAGCAGTGTGATTGCCCTTTTTTTGTTCCTTCGCTCAATCCATATGGCCTCATTTGATGAACCTTTCAACATATCATCCCTCCTCACAGCTATGATTGTTTCTTTGACAAAAATTGCCACTCCTCCTCCTTTCTTATCCCCTTCCCTATCACATCTGAAAACCCTGTAACCAGGAACGTTGAGCTGCCATTCCTGTCTCTCCTTCAGCCATGTTTCTGTAATAGCTATGATATCATACTGCCACGTGTCTACCTGTGCCCTCAGCTCATCTGCTTTCTTTGTCTCAAGGATTTATATAATGAGAATAGGGTAAAAAGGTTGGGCTTGTTTTCTTTGGAAAAGAGGTTACTCAAAGGTAACCTCATTATGTTTTCAGATTTTGAAGAGAGTTTATAGATTTCAGACATGTTATTCATCATAGTAAGGATTCAAACACCAGGGGGCATAATTTTTTAAATTAGAAACTAGGGAATAATAAGGGAAGTCAGTGGAACCTTGACACCCAAAGGGAAGGATATTGAAATAGAAGGCATCAGTGGATTCAAGAAATAATTTGATGTGTCTCTGGAGAAAGTAGGGATTGAGAAATATTGTGAGAAGACAGGTAGTAGGAGTCAGTATTTGGAAAAGGGACAAATATATACGAATCAACGAATCAGGAGCAGGAGTAGGACACTCGGCCCCTCGAACCTGTTCTGCCATTCAACAAGATCATGGCTGATTTGATTGTAACCTTTCACCCTCTTGCTTATCAAGAATCTATCTACCTCTGTCTTAAAAATATTCAAAGACTCTGCTTCCACCGCCTTTTGAGGAAGAGAGTACCAAAGACTCACAACCCTCTGAGAGAAAATATTTCTCATGTCTGTCGAAAATGGGTGACCCCTTATTTTTAAACAGTGACCCCTAGTTCTAGAGTCTTCCACAAGAGGGAACATCCTTTCTATATCCACCCTGTTAAGACCGCTCAGGATCTTATATGTTTCAATCAAATCGCCTCTTACTCTTCAGAGGATACAAGCCTAGTCTGTCCAACCTTTTCTCATAAGACAACCCACCCATTCCAGGAATTAGTTTAGTAAACCTTCTCTGAGCTGCTTCCAACGCATTCACATCCTTACTTAAATGAGACCAATACCGTACGCAGTACTCCAGATGTGGTCTCACCAATGCTTTGTATAACTGTAGCATAACCTCCCATCTTTTGTATTCAATTCCCCCCACAATAAACAATAACATTCTATTAGCTTTTCTAATTACTTGCTGTACCTGCATTCTAACCTTTTGCAATTCATACACTTGAACACCCAGATCCCTCTGCATCTCAGAGCTCGGCAATCTCTCATCATTTAGATACTAAGCTTCTTTTTTATTCTTCCTGCCAAAGTGGACAATTTCACGTTTTCCCACATTATACTCCATTTGCCAGATCTTTTCCCACTCACATAACATATCAAAATCCCTTTTTGGCTTCTTTATGTCCTCTTCACAACTTACTTTCCTACCTATCTTTGTGTTATCAGCAAATTTAGCAACCATACCTTCGATCCCTTCATCTAAGTCATTGAGCTGTAAAAAGATGAGGCCCCAGCATTGATCCCCGTGGCACGTTACTCGTTACATCTTGCCAACCAGAAAACGATCCATTTATGCCTACTCTGTTTCCATTTTTTTAAGAGATACAGCACTGAAATAGGCCCTTCGGCCCACCAAGTCTGTGCTGACCAACAACCACCCATTTATACTATTCTTATATTAATCCCATATTCCCTACCACATCCCCACCATTCTCCTACCACCTACGTACACTAGGGGCAATTTACGATGGCCAATTTACCTATCAACCTGCAAGTCTTTAGCTGTGGGAGGAAACCAGAGCACCCAGTGGAAACCCACGCAGTCACAGGGAGAACTTGCAAACTCCACACAGGTAGTACCCAGAACTGAACCTGGGTTGCTGGAGCTGTGAGGCTGCGGTGCTAACCATTGCGCCACTGTGCGAGCCAATTTTCTATCCATCCCAGTATTTTACTCCCCACACCATTAGCTTTTATTTGCTGCAATAACCTTTGATGTGGTACCTTATGTGGTGCCTTCTGGAAATCAAAGTACAGTACATCCACCACTTCCCCTTTATCCACAGCACATGATACTTCTTCAAAGAACTCCAGTAAATTGGTTAAACATGATTTCCCTTTCACAAAACCATGTTGACTCTGCCTGATTACCTTGAATTTTTTTAAGTGCCCTGCTATATAATGTCTTCAATAATAGCTTCTAACATTTTCCCTGTGACGGATGTTAAGCTAACTGGCCTGTAGTTTCCTGCTTTCTGTCTTCCTCTCTTCTTGAATAAAGGAGTTACATTCGCTATTTTCCGTAAGCATGACCCTGAGCTTCCGGTTGCTGGCCATTTCAACACCAAACCCCCCCCCACCCTGCCACCCCCCCTGCTCTCATGCCCACATCTCTGTCCTGGGATTGCTGCAGTGTTCCAGCGAACATCAACGCAAGCTTGAGGAACAGCATCTCATTTACCGATTAGGCACACTACAGCCTGCCGGACTGAACATTGAGTTCAACAATTTCAGAGCATGACGGGGCCCCCCCTTTTTATGTTTAGTTATTTTTTATTTGGTTATTTTATTGTAGCTTTTTTTAGTTTGTTTAGTTTGTTTCTACTGTGCCTATCCACTATTTCTGTTTTTTTTAATGTTTGTGCTTTGGAGTGCTTTATGCTTTACAGTCTAGTCACACCCTCTCTGTACTAACACTTCGTCTTTCAGCACACCATTAACATACTGTTTGCCTTTGTTCCATGATCTTCTGGTCAGTTATTCTCTGTGACCTTGTCCTATCAACACCTCTTTTGTTATCTCTTGCCCCACCCCCCGCTTTACTTGCTTAAAACCTTTTACATTTCTAATATCTGCCAGTTCTGATGAAAGGTCACTGACCTGAAACGTTAACTCTGCTTCTCTCTCCACAGATGCTGCCAGACCTGCTCATTTTGGTAACTCTTTTTAAAATATCTTTAGAAACTCTTTATATTTCTAGCTAGCTTTCTCTCATACTCTAATTTTTCCCTCTTTATTAATCTTTTAGTCATTCTTTACTGCTTTTTATATTCTGTCCAATCTTCTGACCTGCCTCCCATCTTTTTGCAATTATATGCTTTTTCTTTTAAGTTTGATACTATCTTTAACTTTTTTAGTTAACCACAGATGGTGGGTAGTCCCCTTAAAATTTATCTTTCTTGTTGGAATTTAAATCTTTGGGCCCTAATGGACTTTCCCTTTTCCCAAAAAATCTTAAGGAATGAATGTTCATTATCTTTATGTATTAGAATATGGCCATAGATGGATGAATTTATAAATTCCTGGGTTCCGTGCGTTATTCAGTCATTATTCTATAGCTGTGTATTGGTAACGACGACTGTGTTTTGGAAATGCCGCACTATTGGAGTTCAGTTGTATACCACTACATTCATGTACCATGTGCCTGGAGTTTCCGCAGGAGTTCTTCAACTGCTGTAACTTCAATTGAAGTTCAGTGGTTACTGGGGAAACAGCATTAATAGTGAAAAACAGCTGGTAACATTGTTTCCCCAAGCCTTCTACCCTAACTTAGGTATCTACTGGGAGGGCAGATGGATAGAATATGGGAAACAATGGGGATCAGAATTTTTTTGTCCATTCATTTAAAAATTTTGAGTTAGCACATGCACCAATTTCTAACATGTCCCATTTCGGGTGGCGCAGTGGTTAGCACCGCAGCCTCACAGCTCCAGCGACCCGGGTTCAATTCTGGGTACTGCCTGTGTGGAGTTTGCAAGTTCTCCCTGTGTCTGCGTGGGTTTTCTCCGGGTGCTCCGGTTTCCTCCCACAGCCAAAAGACTTGCAGGTTGATAGGTAAATTGGCCATTATAAAATGCTCCTAGTATAGGTAGGTGGTAGGGAAATATAGGGACAGGTGGGGATGTGGTAGGAATATGGCATTAGTGTAGGATTAGTATAAATGGGTGGTTGATGGTCGGCACAGACTCGGTGGGCCGAAGGGCCTGTTTCAGTGCTGTATCTCTAAATAAAAAAATAAATAAAAAACTATGACCGGAGGTCAGGAGAACCTAGCAGAAATTTGGGCCAGTGGAGTCGCAGCAGTTGTGTTCAGGTCTGCAATTCATCCTGCAATGATTTATATGAACGGCATATTCAGTGGGGAGCAGAAGGAGCAGACAGTAAGAGGTCCTGCACAAGAAAGGGAGGAAAAGTGGAAGATGCATGATTTCAGGGATACACATGCTGGCTGGAGAGAACATGGTGTTGATAATGGCCTCCTTAGTATCGGAGTGATGTGTAGCATGGGCAAACCTAATATAATGGAACCTAAGTACATTGTTCAGTGAAAAACTATTGAAATTGGTTGTCTTGAGCAATCACAGTGCTTCAGTAGAAGCATAGAGATCCATTCAAGTGTGAGTGCCAAAATACAGGGACTGTAGAACAGTCACTGAAATTGTTCCTGGAATTTATTCAATGACAAATATTAGAGTAAACTCCCATCTTCAGCCCTTCCAGTGTACAACTTTGTGAAATGGGACATGTTAGAAATTGGTGCATGTGCAAACTCAAAATTTTTAAATGAATGGACAAAAAAATTCTGATCCCCATTGTTTCCCATATTCTATCTATCTGCCCTCCCAGTAGATACCTAAGATCCTTTCCACAAAAGTTATTCCAAAAGCATCAAGCCTCAGCTTCTGTGAGGGTGAATTTTCACAAGGTGGGGGGAGTGGGGGTTTGGTTTCTGCCATTTGTCTGCCAGATAATAGTGTAAACTCCTGTGATCATTCAGGCCCAGTACGCCTTCATCAGGATCCAGCTCCTAAAGCCATATAGAGATCACAACTGGGCATTAGCATTAATACACTTTTCCCATCTCATGATACATTGGCCCAAATCTTGCTGGAGCGAGATATCTCACGGTATGTGCTGTTAGTTATACTTTCTCCTGCACCCTTCAGCTTGTATAGAATTTACCCAGTAACTTGCTGGAAGTGCAAAGGCAATAGGGTATACGCACCCTTCGTGAATGTCAGAAGTATATCTCCTTAACCGGTGAGGTTTAATGACCGAGAAGGAAAAAGCTATGATGGGGGAGGGTGTATTTGAGTCTATTCAGTTACAGAAAGAGAGAGAAAGAAAGATTGGAATAAGAATGAAAGAAAAGGGACAGAATAGAAAAGTTTTTTAAAAATGTAAAAAATTTGACGTTTTTACAATCTCTAACAACTATTTCCTACATGCAGGAATGCAACTCAACAGTTTAAATTGTTCCTTTTCTGGGCCAGAGAGATTGATTGGCATTACATTAACAATTATCACATCATTAACAGGGTACTTAATGCTATTAATTATGAGCCCTGAGTTCCTGTGGTGAGTTTAATAGGCACTTAATGTGTAAATCCAGCAACAACTTAAAGTGCGAGACGCCCTCTACACGAGGGAAACAGCGGAGTGGCATTGGTTGACCAGCAAGATCATGACATATCTCTTCATCTCCTGAACTTGCTGGCTGATATTAATAACGGTGTACATCGTTAACATGCTGTTATTTTTCAGGAAGATTTGGCCCATTATATAAAACATTTTTGTATTGCACGTCAATGATTTTATTGAATTTACTGACAATATTTCCACAACTGCTATAGCATTTAAAAAAAAATAAATCCTTTGCTACACTGCACTTCATGGACCCTCAGACATACAGCTCTTTGTACAAGTTAGGAGTAATTGCTAATTCTATTTCTTTATTTGTTGATACAGGAAGTTCTCTGAGGAAGGGGAGATGGACAAAGTAACAGCAGCTATGGTTCTGACTAGCCTGTCCACCAGTCCACTGGTCCGCAGCCCTCCCTCTGCAGTCCGTGTAGCAGGTACGTTATTAAGTTAGGTGATAATTTTAATTCATTTGCCAAAGGACCACTTCAGAAAAATCAAATCCAATTTGTGACTTCTAACTTCATTTCTAAAGTAACAGTTTTTACAATGCATATGAAATTTAAAGAGATTTGGGGGTGAATTTTGCACGCCACTGCTTACTGTGTAGTGCCTCACTTGATGGAACTAAATATCAAAGAATTGGGCCTAGATGTCAATGCCTTGCAATGCCCTCAATTTTCCAGTGATTAAAATTAATGAACAGGAAATCTGGTGCACTGACTACCGTGCCTGAGTGTCTGAATATTTGTTCCTTTCATCAAGTGGGACTTTTAGAGGGCGTTATATTGAATGTGCAGTGTTTAAAGGATTGAGTTCCCATTCATAGGGCTGCATTTTACCATCTCGGCGGCGAGCTTCAAAGATGGTGGGGGGCACGCCCGGGATTTGCACTGTGGAAAATAATTTTTAAAATCTTTCATGCCCCTCTCTCATCCCCAATAGCATTACATATCATTCCTGCCCTTTCCCCCACAAAATACTTACCTTATGTACCAGGCCTTCCCCCCCACAAAGTTCAGAAACGTTTACCTTTACTCCTTCCCATCACCCCCTCGACCAATCAGGTAAGTTTGACTCCGTTTTTCTCCCCCCTCTCCATCCCACACTGAAATACTGACCTCCTCCCCCTCCCCACCAGTGTCCCACATCGGATCTCCAGTCGGAGATCGGAAGGTGCGGCAGTGCCAGCCACCGACCGTAATATCGGAGCGGGATGGCTGGTGGGATGAGGTAAGTAATTTATTCATTCATCTACATCTTTTAACATATTTAAATAGATGTCCCGTCGCCGAGCAGCAGGGCCTTGCTGCCGCCATTAATATGGGGCGGGGCCTTCCTGGCATGGAGGCCCGTGGCAGGCCTCTCCCGGAGGCATTTTCCGGGCCTCTCGCCATAACCCCCGACATTCGGGACCGGTAAAATTCAGCACATAGAATTGTTTTATATCAGAGGAAGTAACCAGTTGGGCCATCCTGTGTGTACTTGCTCTCTGAAAGAGTTATCTACTTCATCCCATTTCCCTCTGCGTTCCTATTTTTATGTCCTTGGGATGTGACTGATGCAATTATTGCTCATTCTTTGGTGCTCTGAGGCAGTGGTGGTGAGTCTTCCTTTGGAACTGTGTGGAAGTGGCGAGCTGAAAGAAGACAGAGGGTGGTGGTTGATGGCAAATGTTCATCCTGGAGTTTAGTTACTAATGGTGTACCGCAAGGTTCTGTTTTGGGGCCACTGCTGTTTGTCATTTTTATAAATGACCTGGATGAGGGTGTAGAAGGGTGGGTTAGTAAATTTGCGGATGACACGAAGGTCGGTGGAGTTGTGGATAGTGTCGAAGGGTGTTGTAGGGTACAGAGGGACATAGATAGGCTGCAGAGCTGGGCTGAGAGATGGCAAATGGAGTTTAATGCGGAGAAGTGTGAGGTGATTCACTTTGGAAGGAGTAACAGGAATGCAGAGTACTGGGCTAATGGGATGATTCTTGGTAGTGTAGATGAGCAGAGAGATCTTGGTGTCCAGGTACATAAATCCCTGAAAGTTGCTACCCAGGTTAATAGGGCTGTTAAGAAGGCATATGGTGTGTTAGCTTTTATTAGTAGGGGGATCGAGTTTCGGAGCCACGAGGTCATGATGCAGCTGTACAAAACTCTGGTGAGGCCGCACCTTGAGTATTGCGTGCAGTTCTGGTCACCGCATTATAGGAAGGATGTGGAAGCTTTGGAAAGGGTGCAGAGGAGATTTACTAGGATGTTGCCTGGTATGGAGGGAAGGTCTTACGAGGAAAGGCTGAGGGACTTGGGGTTGTTTTCGTTAGAGAGAAGGAGGAGGAGAGGTGACTTAATAGAGACATACAAGATAATCAGAGGGTTAGATAAGGTGGATAGTGAGAGTCTTTTTCCTCGGATGATGATGGCAAACACGAGGGGACATAGCTTTAAGTTGAGGGGTGAAAGATATAGGACAGATGTCAGAGGTAGTTTCTTTACGCAGAGAGTAGTAGGGGCGTGGAACGCCCTGCCTGCAACAGTAGTAGACTCGCCAACTTTAAGGGCATTTAAGTGGTCATTGGATAGACATATGGATGAAAATGGAATAGTGTAGGTCAGATGGTCGGCGCAACATCGAGGGCCGAAGGGCCTGTACTGCGCTGTAATGTTCTAATTCTAATTCTAATTCATGATGCTGATGGTGCTCTCACACCTTCATTGGGTTGGCATGTTGATGAGTTTGACCCATATACAATGAAGGGGTGGTTTGTATCAATGCCAGTCTAGAGGGGAATTTGCAGGTTTTGG
Organism: Heterodontus francisci; assembly: GCF_036365525.1. NCBI lineage: Eukaryota > Metazoa > Chordata > Chondrichthyes > Heterodontiformes > Heterodontidae > Heterodontus > Heterodontus francisci. The sequence goes on along the minus strand of NC_090375.1, from coordinate 131,586,133 downwards.
TGTTCCCAAAACACTGCTGCTCTTGTTCTTTTCAAGGTAGAGTTTGAGGAGCTGGGAGGTCCTATCAGTGTAAGCTTGATGAGTTACTGAAGTGTATCATGTCAATTGGTCACACTGCAGCCATAATGCACTGAAAGCAGAGCAGATCGATATTGAGTTTGTGTCAGGAGAACCTATGAAGCTGACAACTTGGTCCTGTTGTGGCTTCACCCATCCAGGCAACTGGTGAATATTCCATCCCACTCCTGTCATGTGCCTTGTAGATGGTGAAGAGGTATTGAAGGATTAGCAAGAAAGCCACTTATTGCCTCTGCCCTGTCCTTGTAGCCACAGTGCTGATATAGCTGGTCAATGGTGACTCATCCAAGAGAATGAAGGTAGGAGCCATTGAAGATCAAGGGAGATGGTGGGACCTTTTCATGTTGCTGCTGGTCATTGCTTGATACTTCTGCTGCTCAATCATTACGTATCATTTGTCAGTCCGAGCCCGGTTGCTGTCCAGGTACTGTTGTAGACTGGTGTGGGCTGCTGCATTATTGGAGGCATTGTGAATGGAGCTGTAAATTGTTCAGTGAAAATACTGAATTGTATAGAGGAAGAAATGAAGGTGGAGGAGGAACAAAAGGAGGTCAGACTTACATGTCAGCACTGGTGGAAGTTGAGATCCTCTTCCTGATATCCGATGCTCCTTCCAGGATCTGACCAAGGAGATTTGCTTGAGAAGGCTGCGCTTTACAAGAGAGGCCCTAGGCAGACAACACTCAATGTGCTGCCAGCTTCTGCAGTGGCAGTCCACCATGTCAGCTCTCTGTCACCCAAGTGCCTGGGTAGTTAAAGAGAAAGACTTGCATTTATCTAAGTCTTTCACAACCTCAGGATGTTCCAAAGTGCTTTACAGCCCTTTAACAGCTTTGCCAAAAGTGGTCATTGCTGAGTCATAGATGGCGTCTCTGATGTGGGCCCACTTGGTCTCTGCATCCCCTGCAGGAGTGTTTTGAAGGGCTTTTTCAAGTGAATTAAGAAACTTTTGTGACAGCTGTGGGTAAGAAATTCTGTTAGTGTTGATGCACGAGCGGCCATTCTGCTTGGAGTGATGTAGCTTCTTTGGTTTATGTCTAACTTTGCTGCACACCAGGGAGTGGTCAGTGTCACAGTCTGCACTGTGGAAAGTCATTTGATTTGAACGCTGTTTAAAGAGACTCGCCTTGTGATGATGAGGTCCAGCTGGTACCAGCAACGTGATCTTGGGTGTCTCTATGAAACCTGGTGACAGGGTTTAGTGTGAAAGAACGAGTTGGTGATGCAGAGGTTGTGATAGGTACACAACTCCAGCAGTCTTTGTCCATTCTCATTCATCCCTTCCAATGCCTTAGCACCCAAGGCAGGAGGTCCATGAGTCATGGTCGGCCCCAACCCTGGCGTTAAAGACCCCAGCAGGAACAAATGTTTGGTGTTAGGAATGCTACTAATGATATTATGGAGTTCCTTGTAGAACTGATCTTTAACCTCAGGTGGGGAGCAGAGTGTTGGAGCATAGATGCTGAGTAGGTGTACTGGACCAGAGGCGGTGAGCAGTCAGATGCCAGAGCTAGCAGACAGCTATAAAGGCGGGGCTAAAGAGAGGCAAGTTGAAGAGACATAGCAGTTGGCAGGAAAAGAGACAGAAGCACAAGGGGAGAGCCAACTGTGTAACAGCCCCGACAACCAATTTTATCTGCAGCGCCTGTGGAAGAGTCTGTCACTCTAGAATTGGCCTTTATAACCACTCCAGGTGTTGCTCCACAAACCACTGACCACCTCTAGGCGCTTACCCATTGTCTCTCGAGACAAGGAGGCCAAAGAGAAGTAGCTTTGAATTGTAGTCACTGTAGTAATGTAGGAAACCTCATTCGCACATAGCAAGATTTTATAAATAGCAATGAGATAGAGTCATAGAGTTATACAGCACAGGAACAGGCCCTTTGGCCCATTGTGTCTGTGCCGACCATCCAGCACCTAACTATTCTAGTCCCATTTTCCAGCACTTGCCCGTAGCCTTGTATGTTATGGCATTTCAAGTGCTCATCTAAATACTTCTTAAATGTTGTGAGGGTTCCTGCCTCTACCACCTCTTCAGGCAGTGCATTCCAGATTCAAACCACCCTCTGAGTGAAAAAATGTTTCCTCAAATCCCCTATAAACCTCCTGCCCCTTACCTTAAATCTGTGCCCCCTGGTTATTGACCCATCCGCTAAGGGAAAAAGTTTCTTCCTATCTAACCTATCAATGCCCCTCATAATTTTGTATACCTCAATCATATTTCCCCCTCAGCCTTCTTTGCTCTAAGGAAAACAACCCTAGCCTTTTCAGTCTCTCCTCATAGCTGAAATGCTCCAGCCCAGGCAACATCCTGATGAATCTCCTCTGCACCCTCTCCAGAGCAATCACATCCTTCCTATAGTGTGGTGCCCAGAACTGTACACATTACTCCAGCTGTGGCCTAACTAGCGTTTTATACAGCTCCTTCAGAACCTCCCTGCTCTGATATTCTATGCCTGGGCTAATAAAGGCAAATTTCCCATATGCCTTCCTAATCACCTTATCTACCTGTGCTGCTGCCTTTAGTGATCTATGGACAAGTACACCAAGGTCCCTCTGACCCTCTGTACTTCCTAGGGTCCTACTATGCATTGTATATTCCCTTGCCTTGTTAGTCCTCCCAAAATGCATCACCTCACACTTCTCAGGATTAAATTCCATTTGCCACTGCTCCACCCATTTTACCAGCCCATCTATATCGTTCTGTAATCTAAGGCTTTCCTCCTCACTATTTCTGACACCACCAATTTTCATCTTATCTGCGAACTTACCGATCATACCTCCTATATTCACATCTAAATCATTAATGTACACTACAAACAGCAAGGGTCCCAGCACCAATCCCTGCGGTACACCACTGGACACAGGCTTCCACTTGCAAAAACAACCCTCGACCATCACCCTCTGCCTCCTACCACTAAGCCAATTTTTAATCCAATTTGCCAAATTGCCGTGAATCCCATGGGCTCTTACCTTCTTAACCAATCTCCCATGCGGGACCTTACCAAAAAACTTACTGAAGTCAATGTAGACTACATCAACTGCTTTGCCCTCATCTACACATTTAGTCACCGCCTCGAAAAATTCAATCAAGTTAGTTAGACACGATCTCCCCCGACAAAGCCATGCTGACTATCCCTGATTAATCCGCCTCTTCAATTGGAGATTAATCCTGTCCCTCAGAATTTTTTCCAATATTTTCCCAACCACTGATGTTAGACTCACTGGCCGGTAATTGCCTGGTTTATCCCTGCTACCCTTCTTGAATAATGGTACCACATTCACTGTCCTCCAGTCCTCTGGCACCTCTCCTGTGGCCAGAGAGGATTTGAAAATTTGTGTCAGAGCCCCTGCTATCTCCTCCCTTGCCTCACATAACAGCCTGGGATACATCTCATCTGGGCCTGAGGATTTAATGAGATAATGTGAAGTTGGATAAAGAAATCCATGAGTATGATTTCAATGGATTTTGAAAAGCATTTGATAAAGTACTGATTAAAAGACTCAGGGAAAAGATAATAGCATGTAGAATTAAGGTGAATGTGACCACATGGGTAGAGTGATGATTGGAGACAGCAAAGGGTAGTGGTAGAAGGAAACTTCTCAAATTGACAAGTTGTAATCAAGAGGTTGAAGAGCCTGTGACAATTAAATAAAATGTTTTCAGCTTGTTGCAATAGTACATTCCACTTAAGTACTTAACACACTTCACTGCTTAAGTGTTTGTAATTATGATATTCTTGTGTTAATTGCTCTGCGAACAGAATCCACTGAAAGGCAACATGCCTGCTACAGAAGTGTCATATAATACTAAATATTCAGGAGGGAGTAATGTATGTATTCTTGATATTGTTACGATTTTTCAAGCTAGGCATTTGCTTGTTTCAAGCCTCACTGACCCAATAACATCACGAAGTTCCATCTGTGTGTTGGGGGAGACACAGGGATGGTGTCTGATTTTTCACACACTCCCTCAGTAGAGTCCCAGGGACAGGCATCATCTCTTATACATCATTCTCCATCTTAAATAAGATATTCCTACATTCTGTTAATGGGCTATTTTAACACACAGAGACTGACTGTAATTTTATGTCTGTGTCTACCTTTCTACCATTATTTCTGATCTCTGGATTACTAAACTTTCCAGTTGTGTTTGTGGACAGAAACATTTTCACATACAATTTGGAAACTCCCTTGCCCTGGAAACAATCTCGTGCAAATTAAAAAATTATACTTTCTTAGTTGGCTACTGGCAGCTTTGTTGGAACATGAACACACTAGTTAATATATTGCAGTAGTGGCAGAACTATTTTAGGCTAGATTTGTAGATTATTGATAGGATGAATACTACAGTTTTAAATAATAATTAATCTTTGAATTTGTTAAACATTTATATATGGCGAGAGAGAGAGAGAAACAACACTGACATAAAACTTTAGATCTTCAGATATGGTGCAGTCAGTTGTGACAATACAATAATTTACACATACTTGAATCAGTAAAATTGACCGGCAACCTGTTGTAAATAATAGCGTGACATTCTTACTTTTTTTCCATATTGCATTTGATTTACTTCTAAATGTTTGCATAACTGAGAGCAACTTAGCTTTGCAAATGTCAGCACGCCCAGGCTGCCATGGTTTTTTGCCATTCACTGGGCAGTAATCTGGCAGAGTGAACTGCCCGTCCATTATAGAACCTGTCGATTTTCATTCCATTGAAATCAGCAGTCAGTTGAGAAATATATCAGAATAATTCTGTAAAGATTATACTATAATGTAGATTTCAGTTTTTGTGTATTCAATTATAAAGTCATTTCTTCTAATATATTAAATACAGTGACACAGTAAAGAATCTAACATTAATATATTCTTCTAGATGGGTTACATATGTTATAGTTGGAAAAGCTATTAATGTATATGCTTATTTTTTTGCAGATGTTTTAAAATACTTCCAGAGCATAACAAACCACCTTTGCGACGTAAAGTGAAATTTTGTGGAAGAGAGAAATCATATTACAAGAAATTATGTAACATTTTAGCTAAAAAGGGATTAAACATTTGATGATAATGGGTACTGTACAAGGTTTTTAGGTTTGTCAATGGTTATTCTAACGCTGAATTTCCCCTCCCCAGTCCCAAATTTGAGAATCACAGTCTGAAAATTGAATGTTTTTGCCCTCTACTGATTAGGCTTGGATAGTGCTGTAGTGTTGAGAAATAATGTTAACTCGTCTGTCTTGAGACAGCTAGGAAGATAAAATAATGAAAATCAGTCTCAAATGACTTTTAAAATGGCACTGTAGGTTTTCAGCCGTGAAATCTAATTCCACCAAAAATACAACATCCTGTTTTCAAGCCAAGCCATATTCTGTCAGGAGTAACTGAATTTTTAACAGTGTGCTAAGTCATAATTGCTGCTGAATAACCTCTCTGGGCCTGAAAAACTAATTTTAGAAGTGTGGTGTGTCATTTCCTCAATACTATTTAAAATTTCGTGATTTTTAAAATAACAAAAGGTAGTATTTGTTTTATTTTTTAAAGTTTGTGTATGATATTTTATCTTCGTCCCAATCTTTATTTTGCTTTCTGCAAAATGATTAAAAAATCCGTGCTTTTTACTTCCTGGTTTGCTGTCTGTGAGAATTCTTCAGTGTGATTGGTTGACCAGTCTGCTTGACGACTTCACTGTTGCTGGATGCCATAGAGTCTCTATAGATGGCACCAGATTTAAAATGATGTTGGATTAGAAGAAATTGATGCTGTAAACCTGTTACATCCTCGTTGCCAGCTTTTTTTTTAGGTCAACGGCGAGTGCTGCCCCTTCGCTACTGACCACAAATCCCAGCCAATATCTTTAATGCTCGATTCATTGAACTGCTGATTAGGTCAGTCTCAGGATGTAGCAAAGAAAGAAAGAGCTTGCATTGATATAGTGCCTTTCACAGCTTCTGGACATCCCAAAGTTCTGCACAGCCAATGAAGTACTTTTGAAATGCAGTTACTGTTGTAATGCAGGGAATCATGTCATCCAATTTGCACACAACAAGATCCCACAGACAGCACTATGATACTAATCAGATTATCTGTTTCTTTATGCTGGCTAAGGGATAAATATTGACCAGGACACCAAGGAAAATTCCCCTGCTCTCCTTCAAAATAGTGGCACAGGATCTTTCACATCCACCTGAGAGGGCAGACAGGCCTCAGTTTACCATCTCAACCAAATGATGGTACTTCCATCATGGCAACTCTCTCAGTACTGCACTGGAGTGTCAGCCTTGATTTTATGTTCAGGTCTCTGGTGTGGGACTTGAACCCACAACCATCTGAGTAACAGGCAAGTGTGCTACCACTGAACCACGATTTGCAAGGGTAATTCTGTAACTATCTTCAATTTGAATTCATCAGGCTGCTGACTAGGCCACTCTCAGGGGTGACCATGTCTTTAAATCTATATAGAATGTATATTTTTTAATTTCCTGCAAAATTAAGGGAAGTTTTCTACTTATCAATGTTATTACTTTTAAATGTGCTGAATCAGCATCAAGCATCTCCAGGCCACCCCAAAAATGTGTTTTAGTTTAGAGATACAGCACTGAAACAGGCCCTTCGGCTCACCGAGTCTGTGCCGACCATCAACCACCCATATTTATACTAATCCTACACTAATTCCAGAGCTGGCGGGCAGCCATAAAGACAGGGCTAAATTGTGGCAAGTCGAAGAGACTTAGTAGTTGGCAGGAAAAAAGACAGAGGCGCAAGGGGAGAGCCAACTGTGCAACAGCCCCGACAAACAAATTTCTCTGCAGCACCTGTGGAAGAGCCTGTCACTCCAGAATTGGCCTTTATAGCCACTCCAGGCGCTGCTTCACAAACCACTGACCACCTCCAGGCGCGTATCCATTGTCTCTCGAGATAAGGAGGCCCAAAAGAAAGAACACTAATTCCATATTCCTACCACATCCCCACCTGTCCCTATATTTCCCTACCACCTACCGATACTAGGGGCAATTTATAATGGCCAATTTACCTATCAACCTGCAAGTCTTTGGCATGTGGGAGGAAACCGGAGCACCCAGAGGAAACCCACGCCGACACAGGGAGAACTTGCAAACTCCACACAGGCAGTACCCAGAATTGAACCCGGGTCGCTGGAGCTGTGAGGCTGCGGTGCTAACCACTGCACCACTGTGCCACTCTGTGCTTTCACTCTCAAACCTGATATGTGTGAGATTACCTATTAAGTGCCAAATTAAAGACTTTTTGTGCTGCAGGCCCATTGTGACCACATTGCCAGTGGCTGTGAAGGTGACCGTGGCAATGAAGGTGACTGTGGCGATTAACTTTATACATCTGACTTGTTCTAGCTGGAGCTAGAGATATTTGCAACATGCAGTTTGCTGTCCAATGTTATGTAAGGGAGGCTAAGAGGTGATTTGATCAAGGTATTCAAAATCATGAGAGGTCTGGACAGAGTAGATAGAGAGAAACTGTTCCCACTCGTGAAAGGATCAAGAACGAGAGGTCACAGATTTAAAATATTTGATAAGAGAAGCAAAAGTGACATGAGGAAAAACTTTTTCACGCAGCGAGTGGTTAAGGTCTGGAATGCGCTGCCTGAGAATGTGGTGGAGGCCGGTTCAATTGAAGCATTCAAAAAGGAATTAGACAGTTATATGAAAAGCAAGAATGTGCAAGGTTATGGGGAAAGGCGGGTGAATGGAACTGAGGTAATTTTCTTTCAGAGAGCCAGTGCAGATACGATGGGCCGAATGGCCTCCTTCTGCACTGTAACGATTCTGTGATTCTGATTCTGTCACTGAGGCTTTCTGTCAAAGAGAATTGAATACATTTCATTCATTATTCCTGGAGAGAAGCAGGTGGAGTGAGCACGTGGCTTTGCTAGGATTGCACGCTTCCTCATGGTGCAAGGTGCTGTATATTGCATGCACATTGAATTACGGGCCCTATACTGGGACTGAAAGGGATTCCACACACTCAATGTTCAGCTGGCGTGTGACCACACGCAGTGAATCATATAGGTCAGTACCCAGTATCATGACAGCAGTCATTATGCCTTCATTCTGCGGCTGTTCACTGTCACAGCTGCATTTGAGCCACCACAGCAAACCAAAAGGTGACTACTGGGCACCAAGGGCTGACCACATTGCTGATGACTCCTGTGTGCAACCCATGCACATGTGGCAGCTTGTATACAATGAAATCCATGCTGCCACATGAAATAGAGCAAACCATTGACATACTGAAGCAACGTTTCCATTACCTGAACCGAACTGGAAGAGCCCTTCAGAGCTTGCAGAGCAAGTGTCAAGATTCATAGCGATCTCCTGCATGCTGCATAAGCTTGCCATCATGAGTAGACAGTCCTTACCACCAACTATACAGCGAGCAGCTGAGGAACTGGAGCATATAGAGGAGGAGAAAGAACAGGCCATCTAGATAGCCCCTTTCTCACCAGGCTGTCAGTAAAGAACTCATCCAAGTGAGATATCAGTAACTGCAACAGTCCCACACCATACTGTCCTCTGTCACTGACCATTACATCATCCAATTGGCCACAATACAATAATGAAAGTCACCAGAAAATAAACATTCCAAACCAAAAGTTATAAATGAAATTGCATTATGTTGCATGTAAAGGAAAGAAAGACTTGCATTTATAAAGCGCCCTTCATGACCACCAGATTTTACAGTGCTTTGCAGTGAAGAGTGTTCACTGTTGTAATGCGTGAAACACAGCAGCTAATTTTCACACATCAACATCCCACAGACAGCAATGTGATGATGACCAGATAATCCGTTTTTATGATGTTGATTGAGGAACAAATATTGGTCAGAATACCAGGGATAACTTCCCCACTCTTCTTCAAAATGGTGCCATGGGATCTTTTACACAAACCTGAGAGAGCAGACAGAGCCTCAGTTTAACAGCTCGTCTGAAAGACAGCAGCACTCAAGTATCAGCCTTGATCTTTGTGCTCAAGTCCTAGAGAGGGACTTGAAACCACAGCCTTCTGACTTGGAGGTAAGAATGCTGTCAACTGAGCCACAACGGATGCATAAGGCAGTGGTCATCCTTGCATTCCCTCCTGTCTTCTGTGTGTCTCTGTTTGTCCTAGTGCTCCTATACAATGTTACCCCTGTGGCTGTAGCATGGCTGGTGGAGAAAACTTCAGATGGCCTTGGAAGATGACTTCGAGTAGCTCTGAGCCTAGAAGGCCCGGCTGTGGACTGCATCCGCTTGGCATGAATGGTAGCAGTCTGGGCTGGTTGGCTGTCAGGCAATAAAAAGGGCAATGGCAGTGTGGCAGCTTGGAAGGACAAATGTTGTCTTCCTGAGAGAGGACAGCAGGTACATGCTCCATGGAGCTTCTATCACTTCACTGGGCGGCATCTCAACAAATGTAGTAATCTGGTGGAGGGCAGATTGCTGGACTGCTTTGAGAGCCCGACAGCCCTTTTGCACATTGTAATCCACCATCCTGATAGCAGCAATCTGAGCTTGCATGGTATTGAGACTGCTTTCTTTTTCTAATTCATTTTGTTACTTTAAACAGTCGAGTACAGGCATCAGTTGAAACAATTGTCAAGCTAGACCCCCACCTGCCAAGACTGAGACACATTAATTTTGTCATGAACATTGATTCTAAACTGTTACTGGAGTGAAGAAGGCTTGTTAAACAGATCAGCTGTGGCTGGAAAAGACATTTGCATATTAACAGACAGTGTTTGGAAGGACAAAGCAGCCATTCCCTGACATTCAACTCACAATAGACTTTTGATCATTAGACGTTGAAGATGGGGGAGCTCGCATTTCAGGTTGACTGCTAAGATGGCCGAATGCACAAATGGACATGGTCAAACCAGTTAGTCACATGACTAACCTGCTGGGCGACTTGAGTTTTTTGAATTTGTACAAACAGTTTGGGCAGAAAGTCTGTTTGCTCCTGGACTGAGAAGATCTCTCCTGTCTGCTCCCATCTCTTTCTCACAAGCCTCTGAATCCACTGAAGACACATGAACCCCAAGAGAGAAAAGTCTCCTACAGCGAACAAGGTTTAAGAAGAATATTGGGCCCCAATGAAAGGCAAGATCTACAATCATGGACTTTATAGTGAGCTCGAAGAACCGGAACAACTCCTCAGATATTGGTTCAGATTTTTCCACTTTATTTTTCTTCTGCTCTTTTCTGTCTCTGTTTGCATGTGTGTATCGCGTATGCATGCTAACGTGGGTGCATCGTGTATCCTTAGGCGTTAACCGAATTAGAATTTAAGTTTAATAAATTTCAACTTTTCTTCTTTAAACCTAAGAAAGCCTGTTTGTGCTGGTTTCTTTGCCTTATAATTGGAAAGCGGTGAACAAGGATTCACCAAGGGGGAGCTAAAAGCATGGTGTGTTAAAATTAAACCCTGTTACAGTAAAACCAGATGAAGGCTGAAAGGGAACCCTAGACCTCTTTCCCACCTGGTTGTAACACAATACTGAATCAGGTCTTGATTGATGAGACACCACACTACACTATCCAATATGTGCTCTCAGGCACTTCATACCACACGGTTCCAGCATGAGTGCAAGGGTCTTTAATGAGCTTATATTACACAATCTGACATGAGTATTCAGGCACATCACACTACGCAATCTAGCATGAGTACAGCATACCGTGGTTCATTCACAACTCTTACATAATTCTACCTTTGATCTCTACATTTCATGCATGCTACAAGTAAATCACTGTACATCAAAGGTACATAACGTGACAACAGAATGACAACAAGATGCACTTAACCCCTCTCAATCTCTCCTAGTCATTCTGTTATGGTTATTTAGCCCAGTCAAGCTTCTCCAATCGTTTTATTACAGTGAACATCCGAGACCATCAAAGACATGGATGAATGACTTATACACATTCCATCCATTTCTCATCCTTGCATCAGGTCCACTCTCATAGTGCATCTCATGTTCAGCAGAAAGCTGTTTTAACTCATTGTGTACTGATCTCAAAAACAGCCCATATCAAGATATGCAAGCAATGTGAACCCTCTTTCCCACACATGGCAGCAACCTGACCTTGCACAATAACAGACCTTAGATGGTTGCTGCTTGTGGCGCAGTGGAAGTTGTGACATCGGCTATCAGAGGTAGCACCATGGTTGGGTGCACAAATGTGTCCATGGAGTTGGCCACCACTTCCATGTTGGAAAGGATGTGCTGCAGGTTTTACACAAAGCCCTGTGCCAGGTTTGTGCTAGACTCCTCCATGCTCCTTATCATTGACCACAGGCTTTCTGGCAGGCTTCCCAATGCACCAAGCATTTTGTGTGCATACCATCAGTCTTCTTTTGTAGGCTGCCCCATCGAAGTGCTCATCTGAATCCTCTGCAGCAAAACTTGTGTGCAACCTCACCTGCTGGCAAGCTGGCACTCATGCTATCTTTGTCTCCTGCCCTGGCTGCAGCACACTTGTGCCCAGTGACTCACCATGTGCAGATCCCACTTCTATGCCATCCTCTAAATTACATGCAGTGTCAGTATCTGAACTGGTGGCTGCGAGTGTGTAATCGACTGATGGTGCATCTTAACCATCATTGTCTTGCTGTTCTTCCACAGCCTGGGCAGGTTGTACCTCTTGAGTATCTGAAAGGACAAAGGCACAAGGGTAAGGTTGTAGTGTGGAGAGGGGAAAATAAGAGGCTGCATGCCTACACTATCTGCAGCTTGTAAATCAGAAGAGAGTGTGGGATAAAGGGGAGGAGGATTGTGAGAAGGGAGATTAGGTATGAGGTCATCTTTGACGATTTCAGCCCCACTGCTGGCCACAAACTCAACAATGGCCATCCCAATGATGACCAACAGTACCTCCTCCATGGGGATTAGGACAGCAGCCATGTCTGTGCCCCTCTGGTTAGCTCCTGTTTCCTCTGGTTGTGTGCCATTTTGTTCTATAAGAGAGAAAAGTGTGTCAGTGAGTGTAGTGCAATCTTTATGGGTGATGTAGAGTCATAGAATGGTTACAGTACAGAAGGAGGCCATTCGGCCCATCATGTCCATGCCTGCTCTCTGCAAGAGCAACTCAGCCTTTTCCCTGTAGCCCTGCAAATTTTTCTCTTCAGATAATTATCCAATTTCCTTTTGAAGGTCACAATTGAATCTGTCTCCACCGCACTTCAGGCAGTTCATTCTAGATCTTAACCACTCGCTGGATAAAAATGTTTCTCCTCTTGTCACCTCTGGTTCTTCTGTGAATCACCTTAAATCGGTGCCCTCTCGTTCTCAACCCTTCCACATTTGGGAACGGTTTCTCCCGAGCTACTCTGTCCAGATCCCTCATGATTTTTAACACATCTATCAAATCTCCTCTCAACCTCTAAGGAGAACAGCCCCAGCTTCACAATCTGTTCAAGTAACTGAAGTTTCTCATCCCCGGAACCATTTTCATTAATTTTTTCTGCACCCTCTCTAATGTCTTCATATCCTTCCCAAAGTTTGGTGCCAATAATTGGACACATATCCTCCACTCTACCAATACCATCAGACCAACCCTGGTTCAATAAAAAGTGCAGGAGGGCATGCCAGGAGCAGCACCTGGCATACCTGACATCAGGTGTCAGCCTGATGAAGCAACAACACAGGACTACTTGCATATCAAACAGCGAAAGCAGCATGCGATAGACAGGGCTAAGCAATCCCACAACCAATGGATCAGATCTAAGCTCTGCAGTCCTGCCACATTCAGTAGTGAATGATGATGGACAATCAAGCTACTAACAGGAGGAAGTGGCTCCACAAATATTCCATCTTCAAAGATGGGGGAGCCCAGCAAATCAGTGCAAAAGACAAGGCTGAAGCGCTTGCAACAATCATCAGCCAGAAGTGCCAAGTGGATGATCCATTTCAGCCTCCTCCTAAGATCCGCAGCATCACAGATGCCAGTCTTCAGCCAATTCGATTCACTCCATGTGATATCAAGAAACGGCTGAAGGCACTGGATACTGCAAAGGCTATGGGCCCTGACAACATTCCGGGAACAGTACTGAAGACTTGTGCTCCAGAACTTGCTGCGCCCCTAGCCAAGCTATTCTAGTACAACTACAACACTGGCATCTACCCAGCAATATGGAAAATTGCCCAGGCATGTCCTGTACACAAAAAGCAGGACAGGTCCAACCCAGCCAATTACCGCCCCATCAGTCTACTCTTTATCATCAGCAAAGTGATTGAAGGTGTTGTCGACAGTGCTATCAAGCGGCACTTGCTTAGCAATAACCTGCTCACTGGCGCTCAGTTTGGGTTCTGCCAGGGCCTCTCAGCTCCTGACCTTATTACAGCCTTGGTCCAAATATGGACAAAAGAGGTGGACTCCAGAGGTGAGGTGAGAGTGACTGCCCTTGACATCATGGCAGCATTTGACCGAGTGTGGCATCAAGAAGACCTAGCAAAACTGGAGTCGATGAGAATCGCAGAGAAAATTTCCTGCACCTAGTGCAAAGGAAGATGGTTGAGATTGTTGGAGGTTAATCATCTCAATCCTAGGACATCACTGCAGGAATTCCTTCGGGTGGTGTCCTAGGCCCAACCATCTTCAGCTGCTTCATCAATGACCTTCCCTGCAACATCAGGTTATAAGTGGGGATGTTTGCTGATGATCACTGATGTTCAGTGCCATTCATATCCCCTCAGATAATGAAGCAGTTCGTGCCCGCATGAAGCAAGACCTGGACAACATCCAGGATCGGACTGATAAGTGGCAAGTAATATTCACACCACACAAGTACCAGGCAATGACCATCCCAAACAAGGGAGAATCTAACCATCTCCCCTTGATGTTCAATTGCATTACCATTGCTGAATCCCCATCATCAACATCTTGGGGGTTACCATTGACCAGAAACTGAACTGGAGCAACCACATAAATACCTTGGCTACAAGAGCAGGTCAGAGACCTGGAATTCTGTCGTGAGTAACTCAACTCCTGACTCCCGAAAGCCTGTCAACCATCTACGAGGCACAAGTCAAGATGAAATACTCTCCACAAGAAGCTCGACACCATCCAGGACAAAGCAGCCCACTTGATTGGCACCCCATCCACCACCTTCATCATTCACTCCCTTCACCGCTAACGCACAGGGGCAGCAATGTGTACCATCTATAAGATGCATTTCAGCAACTCACCAAGGCTCCTTCAACAGCACCTTCCAAACCTGTGACCTCTACCACCTAGAAGGACAAGGGCAGCAGATGCATTGAAACGCCACCACTTGCAAGTTCCCCTCCAAACCACACACCATCCTGACTCTGAACTATATCGTTGTTCCTTCACTGTCACTGGGTCAAAATCCTGGAACTCCCTTTCTAACAGCACTGTGGGTGTACCTACACCACAAGGACTGCAGCAGTTCAAGAAGGCAGCTCACCACCACCTTCTCAAGGGCAATTAGAGATGGGCAATAAATGCTGGCCTAGCCAGCGATGCCCACAACCCATGAACAACTAAATTTTAAAAAAGCTGAGGCTGAACCAGTGTTTTATAAAGGTTCACCATAATTTCCTTCCTTTTGTACTCTATGTCTCTATTTATAAAGCCCAGGATCCCCCCTTTAGAATTGTATTCTTTATTTTATATTGCCTCTCCTCATTCTTCCTACCAAAATGTATTACTTCACAATTTTCTGCATTAAATTACATCTGCCATATGTCCACCCATTCCACCAGCCTGTCTATGTCCTCTTGAAGTCTACCACTATCCTCCTCACAGTTTACAATACTTTCAAGTTTTGTGTCGTCTTCAAATTTGGAAATTGTGCCCTGCACACCCAAGTCTGGTTCACTAATATAAATCAAGAAAAGCAATGTCCTCATACCAACCCCTGGGAAACCCCACTGTATACTTTACTCCAGTCCGAAAAACAAATGATCACCACCGTCACTCAGCCAACTTCGTATCCTTGTTGCCACTGTCCCTTTTATTCCAGGGACTTCATCTTTTCAAGCCTGTTATGTGGCACTTTGTCAAACGCCTTTTAGAAGTCCATGTACACCACATCAACCGCATTACCCTCATCAACAATCTCTGTTACCTCATCAAAAAATGCAGTCAAATTAGTTAAACATGATTTACCCTTAACAATGCATGCTGCATCAGGTATGAGTCTTAATTAATAGGGGTAGGTGAGTGATGGGTGTGTGGTGAATTGAACAATATTTGAGGGTGGTGGTTCAGTTAGTAGGATGTAGCATTTGAAGATGCATTCACTGAGCTTGACCACTTGTGTGAGGTCATTGAACCTCTTGCGGCACTGCATCCAGGTCTGCTGCACTTGATTCTTGGCATTGACCTTCATGGCTATCTGCTCCCATTACCTTTTGAGCATGTGTCTGAAGGGCCACTTGGTCCCCTGCTTATACAGGATATCTCTCCTCCTTTGCATCTCCTCCAACAAGGCCTTCAGTGCAGCATCTTGAAACCTTGCAGTCCACTCTCTCCCATGTTGTAGTCATTCTTCAGTATTTCCCAGGTCAGAGTCACTTCCTGAATGACTGCCAGCACCTGCTCCAGCCACAATGCACCTCCCCTTTAAGAGGTGCAAGCTAACATTAAGCAGCACAGGCTAGTTTTAAGTGGCGCTGGCCACTCACAATATTGGACTATTGATGATGTGTCCAGGCAGTCGACAATGCGGTTAGTGCTGGCTGGACTCTGAAGTCATTGAAATGAGTAGGCAGCACGAAGTTGGCGTGTTGCCTGCATCGTGATCAACAGGCATGGGTTAATTGTGCATCATGATCCCCGTGCCCACTTTTGGGCCTATCAATTTAGCCACTGGGAAATCAAAATCAAGTGCAGCATTCATGTCAAGCAGTGTTAGAAGATAGGAGACAATTGGAACCAAGCAGGGGAGCAAGCATACGGAAGAAGGTGAAGGAGGGATAGGGAGATGTGGATGGAGAAAGGGAGACCAGAGAGGAGAATAAGAGGGGACAATGGCAGTGGGTGCAAAAAGAGGTGGGTAGCATTGGGTCTGGGCTCATTTTCTTCACAGTGGGTAGGGGGTATAATGGGCACGGGCACGGACACGATGGGCTGAATGGCCTCATCCTGTGCTGTAATTTTTCTGTGGTTTTCAATGGTTCTTTCACAGTGGGCAAGAAGCAGAAGGCGAGGAGCAGGGATAGAGGACCAGAGTGGGAGATAGATGAGAAAGAGGACAGGAAAATGGAGAGTGGGTGGGGGAGAAGTTGAAAACCAGGCATGTCTAGAACAGTCAGCCTATCGGCTCCATCACTTTACCTCCCAGGTGAAACAAATATCACAAGATTACTGGAATGTATGCAATGTCCTGTATGTTATAAATGATGCTTCTGTTGAATGAGAATTTCTGTTCAATTTTGTGTAACAGATCAGAACGGTTCTTGGAAGGAAGGAGCTAACATGTCATCGAGCTACAGCAGCAGTGGCAACTGGAGCTGGGGTGCCCCAAGTGATCAGTCAAATCCATCTACCCCATCGCCACCCTTATTGGCCGACAGCTTCAAACCTTTCCGTGCAGCTATTCAGCCAGATGACAGCATTGACGAGGCAGAGTCCAGTAACCTGTTGTTTGATGAGCCCATACCGAGGAAAAGAAAGGTATGTTTAAGTTACCTCAGATGTAGTTCCCAGTTCTTCCTCTCACTCATCTTCCTCTGTCTTGCAAACTACCACCTAATCTCCAACCTTTTCTTTCCAAAATATTTGAACAGGTTGCTCCCGAATCTGTGTCCATCTCTCCCACAACATGTTGTTTGAATCTCTCCCCAGTCAGATCTCCCTCCCATGTTACTGAGATTATCCTGACATTCTGTGTGACTGTAACTGTGGTGCATTATCAGACTCGCCTTCCTCAACCTCTGCAGTCTTGACACAACCATACTGTTACCCTCCAGAGCCTCTCTTCCATTGTCCAACTCAGCAGGACTGCCTGCATTTGGTTCCTCTCCAGCCGTAGCCGGGTATCTATACAATGGCTTATTTTCCTATTCGAACACCACCACTTTGAGGGCCTCCAAAGATCTATCCTTGGCTTCCTCCTCTTCATCATCTACAATCAGGTAGCATGGGGTGGGGGGCAAGTGGCAGTGGAATTCAATCCCAGTAAATGTGGGTGGTACAATTTAGCAAAAAGAATGTGACTGGAAAAGCTGAGTGATGTGGAAACAAAGAGGGATTTGGCGGTTTAGCTTTATAAGATGTTAAAAGCAGCACCTCAAGTGGATAAGTCAATAAAACAGCTAATGGAATACTCAGTTTTGTCACAAGAGTAAAGGTGAATCTAAATAAAACCTTAGTAAGATCAAGTTGGAATACAATTTGCAGTTTTGTGTTCCACACTACGGGAAGGTTGTTGGGACGATAGAGAGGATTACAGCACATATTCACGAGGATGCTGCCTGGTATGTGCGAATAGAAATACAGAAAGAGAATAGAAAAATTTGGGGGCTGTTTTCATTGGAACAGAGGTGATTAAAAGGGGATTTTATAGAGATGATTAAAATTATTAAAGGATGGGACAAATTAGATAGAAACATTGTTTCCAGTGATTGGGAGGTCTAGACTGAGGAGACATAGATGTAAAATTAAATGTAAGAGATTTAAGACAGAGGACAGGAGCACCTTCTTAACAGAGTGGCTCGTGAGGCATTGGCAGACACTACCAGAGGTACTGATAGAACACCAACATGGGCTATGAAAGCCCTATTTCTGGGATGTAATGTCTATGTGTTTCTTGTTAACACTATCCAGGAACATGGGGTCGACTTCCATATGTACACTGTTGGTACCCAATTGTACGTCTCCATCACCTCTTGGCCTGTCCACTGTTCTGTCAGAATGCTTGTTTGACAATTGATCTTGGGTCAGCCCACGTTTCTCCAGCTAAGTATTAGGAAATAGATAATGAAGTCAGTGTGACTAAGGGGAAGAGCAGGCAGGGAGCAGATGATGAATATAAAGGGACTGGTGGTCTGAGGTGCATTTGTTTTAATGCAAGAAGTGTAGTAGGTAAGGCAGATGAACTTAGGGCTTGGATTAGTACCTGGGAGTATGATGTTATTGCTATTACTGAGACTTGGTTGAGGGAAGGGCATGATTGGCAACTAAATATCCCAGGATATCGATGCTTCAGGCGGGATAGAGAGGGAGGTAAAAGGGGTGGAGGAGTTGCATTACTGGTCAAAGAGGATATCACAGCTGTGCTGAAGGAGGGCACTATGGAGGACTCGAGCAGTGAGGCAATATGGACAGAACTCAGAAATAGGAAGGGTGCGGTAACAATGTTGGGGCTGTACTACAGGCCTCCCAACAGCGAGCGTGAGATAGAGGTACAAATATGTAAACAGATTATGGAAAGATGTAGGAGCAACAGGGTGGTGGTGATAGGAGATTTTAATTTTCCCAACATTGACTGGGATTCGCTTAGTGTTAGAGGTCCAGATGGAGCAGAATTTGTAAGGAGCATCCAGGAGGGTTTTCTAGAGCAGTATGTAAATAGTCCAACTCGGGAAGGGGCCATACTGGACCTGGTGTTGGGGAATGAGCCCGGCCAGGTTGTTGAAGTTTCCGTAGGGGACTACTTTGGGAATAGTGATCACAATTCCGTAAGCTTTAAAATACTCATGGACAAAGACGAGAGTGGTCCTAAAGGAAGAGTGCTAAATTGGGGGAAGGCCAACTATACCAAAATTCGGCAGGAGCTGGGAAATGTAGATTGGGAGCAGCTGTTTGAAGGTAAATCCACATGTGATATGTGGGAGGCTTTTAAAGAGAGGTTGATTAGCGTGCAGGAGAGACATGTTCCTGTGAAAATGAGGGATAGAAATGGCAAGATTAGGGAACCATGGATGACAGGTGAAATTGTGAGACTAGCTAAGAGGAAAAAGGAAGCATACATAAGGTCTAGGCGGCTGATGAAAGA
Source organism: Heterodontus francisci (assembly GCF_036365525.1). NCBI lineage: Eukaryota > Metazoa > Chordata > Chondrichthyes > Heterodontiformes > Heterodontidae > Heterodontus > Heterodontus francisci. The sequence continues at coordinate 131,567,082 of NC_090375.1, read as the reverse complement.
CGAAGCTTTGAAAGAATATCGGGAATGTAGGACCAATCTGAAACGAGGAATTAAGAGGGCTAAAAGGGGTCATGAAATATCTTTAGCAAACAGGGTTAAGGAAAATCCCAAAGCCTTTTATTCATATATAAGGAGAAAGAGGGTAACTAGAGAAAGGATTGGCCCACTAAAGGACAAAGGAGGAATGTTATGCTTGGACTCAGAGAAAATGGGTGAGATTCTAAACGAGTACTTTGCATCGGTATTCACCGAGGAGAGGGACATGACGGATGTTGAGGTTAGGAACAGATGTTTGATTACTCTAGGTCAAGTCGGCATAAGGAGGGAGGAAGTGTTGGGTATTCTAAAGGGCATTAAGGTGGACAAGTCCCCAGGTCCGGATGGGATCTATCCCAGGTTACTGAGGGAAGCGAGAGAGGAAATAGCTGGGGCCTTAACAGATATCTTTGCAGCATCCTTAAACACGGGTGAGGTCCCGGAGGACTGGAGAATTGCTAATGTTGTCCCCTTGTTTAAGAAGGGTAGCAGGGATAATCCAGGTAATTATAGACCGGTGAGCCTGACGTCAGTGGTAGGGAAGCTGCTGGAGAAGATACTGAGGGATAGGATCTATTCCCATTTGGAAGAAAATGGGCTCATCAGTGATAGGCAACATGGTTTTGTGCAGGGAAGGTCATGTCTTACCAACTTAATAGAATTCTTTGAGGAAGTGACAAAGTTGATTGATGAGGGAAGGGCTGTCGATGTCATATACATGGACTTCAGTAAGGCGTTTGATAAGGTTCCCCATGGCAGGCTGATGGAGAAAGTGAAGGCGCTTGGGGTCCAAGGTGTACTAGCTAGATGGATAAAGAACTGGCTGGGCAACAGGAGACAGAGAGTAGCAGTAGAAGGGAGTTTCTCAAAATGGAGACGTGTGACCAGTGGTGTTCCACAGGGATCCGTGCTGGGACCACTGTTGTTTGTGATATACATTAATGATTTGGAGGAAAGTATAGGTGGACTGATTAGCAAATTTGCAGACGACACTAAGATTGGTGGAGTAGCAGATAGTGAAGGGGACTGTCAGAGAATACAGCAGAATATAGATAGATTGGAGAGTTGGGCAGAGAAATGGCAGATGGAGTTCAATCAGGGCAAATGCGAGGTGATGCATTTTGGAAGATCCAATTCAAGAGTGAACTATACAGTAAATGGAAAAGTCCTGGGGAAAATTGATGTCCAGAGAGATTTGGGTGTTCAGGTCCACTGTTCCCTGAAGGTGGCAACGCAGGTAAATAGAGTGGTCAAGAAGGCATACGGCATGCTTTCCTTCATCGGACGGGGCATTGAGTACAAGAGTTGGCAGGTCATGTTACAGTTGTATAGGACTTTGGTTCGGCCACATTTGGAATACTGCGTACAGTTCTGGTCGCCACATTATCAAAAGGATGTGGATGATTTGGAGAGGGTGCAGAGGAGGTTCACCAGGATGTTGCCTGGTATGGAGGGCGCTAGCTATGAAGAGAGGTTGAGCAGATTAGGATTATTTTCATTAGAAAGACGGAGGTTGAGGGGGGACCTGATTGAGGTGTACAAAATCATGAGAGGTATAGACAGGGTGGATAGCAAGAGGCTTTTTCCCAGAGTGGGGGTTTCAATTACTAGAGGACACGAGTTCAAAGTGAAAGGGGAAAAGTTTAGGGGGGATATGCGTGGAAAGTTCTTTACGCAGAGGGTGGTGGGCACCTGGAACGCATTGCCAGCTGAGGTGGTAGATGCGGGCACGATGGAGTCTTTTAAGATGTATCTAGACAGATACATGAATGGGCAGGAAGAAAAGAGATACAGAACCTTAGAAAATAGGCGACATGTTTAGAGAGAGGATCTGGATCGGCGCAGGCTTGGAGGGCCGAAGGGCCTGTTCCTGTGCTGTAATTATCTTTGAAATCCAAAACAATCATCTTCAGACCCCACCTCAAACTCTCAACCTACACTACCGACTCCATGCTCCTCATAGCTGCTATCTCAAGTTGAACAGACTGCTTGCTACCTCGCTGTCCTATTCAAACCTGACCTGAACTCATACTCTGTCCATCACAAAGACCACCTACTACCACCTCCATAACATCCCCCCAACTTTCCTCCACCTTTACCTCAGCCCATATATCAATTAAATCCTCATCTAGACCTTTGTCATATCTAGACTCGACTACTACAATGCTCTCCAGGACTCCCATTCTCCACCCTCTGTAAACCTGTACTTATTTAAAGCTCTGTTGTCCATATCCTATCCTGTACCAAATCACTGTTACCAGTCACCCTTGTCTTCTTGACCTGCATTGACACCCAGTTTCCTAAACATTAAATTTAAAATTCTTACCCTTGTGTTTAAATCCCTTCATGATCTTACCCCTCCCTATCTCTGTAATCTCCTGCGACGCTAGAACCCTACCCAAATCTCCATTTCTCTGACTCCAACCTATTGTGTATCCCCTCCATTTTCTATTCTCTACCATTGGCAGCTGTGCCTTTCACCTATTGGGTTTCACTTTTTGGAATTCCCTCCCAAAACATCTCTCCACCTCCCTCTCCCCCCATTAAGGCCCCCTCTAAAACTCATCCCTTGTCGAAGCTTTTGATCACTCCTCCTTCATTGGTGTGGCATCCATTTCTTTCTTTACGCCTGTTTTAAGTGTCTTTTTATGTTAAAGGTGCTCAATAAATGCACTAAAATAAGAGCAAAATACTGTGGATGTTGGAACTCTGAAATGAGAACAGAAAGTATTGGAAATGCTCAGCAGATCTGGCAGCATCTGTGTAGAGAGAAACAGAGTTAATGTTTCAGGTCTGTGACCTTTCATCAGAACTGGCAAAAGTTAGAAATGTAACAATCTTTGAGTAAGTGAAAGGGGGGAGGGGGGAAGAAGAACAAGAAGGAAGGACTGTGATAGGATGGAGTGGGAGAGATTAAATGACAGAGATGTCATGGAACAGAATGCAAATGGAGTGCCAAATAGTTGTAGCGAAAGACAAAGCACGAGTTCAGAGAGAGTGCTAATGGCAAAATAATGAAGAGCTCTGTACAAAAGCAAAAAACATGAAAAATAAGTTTAAGACTAGCACATGGCTTAAAAAAATGTAAAAAGAAAATATGTAAAAAAAATAAAATAAAAATTATTTAGCAAACAAAAAGTAATGGGGCTCATGGTCTGAAATTATTGAACTCATTATTGAGCCCAGAAGGCTGTAGCGTGCCTAATAGGAAGGGAGGGGAAGATGTATTTGGTGGTGGCATCACGCTGTAGTTGGCAGAAATGACAGAGGATGATCCTTTGGATGTGGAGGCTGGTGGGGTGGAAAGTGAGGACAAGGGGAAACCTGTCATGGTTCTGGGAGGGAGGGGAAGGGGTGAAGGCAGAGTGTGGGAAATGGGTCAGACACAGTCGAGGGCCCTGTCAGCCACAGTGTGGGGAAATCCTTGGTTGAGGAAAAGGGAAGACATATCAGAGGTGCTGTTGTGGAAGGTAGCACCATCAGAACAGATGCGTTGGAGATGGAGAAACTGGGGGAATGAATAGAATCCTTACAGGAGGCAGGATGTGAAGAAGTGTAGTCAAGGTAGCTGTGGGAGTCGGTGGGCTTATAATAAATACTAGTGGACAGTCTATCCCCAGAGATGGAGACAGAGAAATCGAGGAAGGGAAGGGAAGTATCAGAGATGGACCATGTGAAGGTGAGAGAAGGTTGGAAATTGGAAGCAAAGTTGATGAACTTTTCCAGTTTGGGGTGAGAGCAGGAAAAGCCAAAAAACCTTTGTGGGAAAGCCACACCTCCCTCCCAAGCTACTCAACCCTCGCCCTGAACCCACATCTTTCTCTAATTTCTCTGCTATCACCCCTTTTGTCCGCGATTCTGTCCCCCTGCCCGCCCTTGATTCAGTTTCCAATAAACTGCTGACCACCCAACTTCCCTTCCTGGCCCCATGCTAGTTGACATATAAATAGCTACCCCTTCTCATGTACTGTTTGTCTCCTGTTAAAATCTGTAACTAACACCTTGAGCCTCAAAAAAAAAATCCTTGGCCCCTCAATCCTTCTGCAAACTTCTGCTTTTGTCTCCCTCAACCACACCACTTATTTGGGTCATTTTACAAGGTTAGATCCCAGGATGGCAGATTTTGAATGACAAGGAAATGTTTAATCTGTTTTATTTTACAGAACTCCATGAAAGTTATGTTCAAATGTTTGTGGAAGAATTGTGCAAAGGTGCTTAGCACATCTGCAGGGATCCAGAAACATATTCGGACCATCCACTTGGGGTAAGATACAGATCATGGTGAAGGAGCCAAGCTTTGGGGACAGTCTTAGCATTGAATAGCTCTCATACCGTCAATATTGAATTTAGTTAAAAGGATTTAGTCAATCCCATGTAGTGAAAATAATAGATGTTGCAATTTTCTGGTGTTCCAACACATCCATCTTATGCATTGAAAAGAAGCAGATTATACCCACAATCCCTCATACGGTAAGGTTGCTTGTACAGTCCTTAGTAACAAAAAGAAGTATCATGGAGACCAGGCATTTTCACACAGAGTCTCGCGCACTTTCCAGCAAGTTTGAAAGCATTTTTGGCAGAAGTCTCAGAGCAGGTGATCTGCTTGTCCTTCCTCGCAAGAGGCACAACAGAACCATTGGTCATGGCTTTGAAATCTGACAACCACCAGGGAATTAATTATGGCACAGGGTGATCTCAAGAACAAAAGTATATAAGGAGTAGGAGTAGACCATTTGGCCCCTCGATCATGGATGATCTGATCTTGGCTTCAACTCCACTTTCCTGTTTGCCCCCCTCTCGTGAGTGACCCTTGACTCCTTGTAGATGAAAAATCTTGTCTAACTCAGCCTAGAATATATTCAATGACTCAGCCTCCGCTGCTCTCTGGGAAGAGAATTCCAAAGACTAACGACCCTCCGAGGAAAGAAATTCCTCCTTATTTCTGTCTTAAGTGGAAGAGCCCTTATTCTGAAACTGTGCCCCCTAGATCGAGATTCCCCCACGAGGGGAAAGATCCACTCAGCATCTACCCTGTCAAGCCCCCTCAGAATCTTATATGTTTCAAGAAGATCGCCTCTCATTCTTCTAAACTCCAATAGGCACAACCTGCTCAAAATTTTTTTCATAAGACCACGCCTTTATCCCAGGAATCAACTGAGTGAACCTTCTCTGAACTGCCTCCAATGCAAGTATTCTTCTTCTACTTTGGTGTTCTGCCTTTCGGCAGGTTCTTGCCCCATTCTACATCTGCCTGTCTGTGGCCCTTTAGATGCTCATATTGTCCTTTCATCACCATATCTAGCATTGCTAGTCTCTTCCTTCCTCCTTGTCTTGTACCCTCCATTCTACCTTCACTTATCATTTTCAGCAGCCCTTCATGTCTAACGACGTGACCAATTCAGGTATTTTTCCTACTTCTGCTGGTTTCAATGGTGGAATGACTCTGGGGACATGGGTTCGAATCCCACCACGGCAGAAGGTGGAATTAGAATTCAATTAATAAATCTGGAATTAAAAGTTAGTCTAATGATGGCCATGAAACTATTTTCAATTTGTAAAAACCCATCTGGTTCACGAATTTCCTTTAGGGAAGGAAATCTGCTGTCCTTACCTGGTCTGGCCAACATGTGACACCAGACCCACAGCAATGTGGTTGACTCTTAATATCCCCTGAAATGGCGTAGGAAATGGCTACAGAGTCAATAAGGAATGAAACCGGACGGACCTCCCGGCATCGACCTAGGCACTGGAAATGTCAACGGCAAACCCAGCCCTATCGACCCTGCAAAGTCCTCCTTACTAACATTTGGGGGCTTGTGCCAAAGTTGGGGGAGTCCCACAGACTAGTCAAGCAACAGCCTGACATAGTCATACTCATGGAATCATATCTGACAAAGTCCCAGACACTGCCATCACTATCCCCTGGTATGTCATGTCCCACCGACAGGTCTTCCCAGCAGAGGTGGTGACACAGTCGTATACAGTCAGGAGGTAGTTGCCCTTTCAGTCCTCAACATCGATTCTAGACCCCATGAAATCTCATGGCATCAGGTCAAACATGGACAAGAAAACCTCCTGCTGATTACCATCTACCCACCACCCCCCCCCCCCTCAGCTGATGAATCAGTACTCCTCCATGTTGAATTAGAGGAAGCACTGAGTGTGGCAAGGGCGCAGAATGTACTCTGGGTGGGGGACTTCAATGTTAATCACAGTAGCACCACTACTGACCAAGCTGGCCAAGTCCTAAAAGGCATAAGCTGCTAGACTGGATCTGCAGCAAGTGGTGAGGGAACCAACAAGAGGGAAAAACATACTTGACCTCATCCTCACCAATCTGCCTGTCGCAGATGCATCTGTCCATGACATTATTGGTAGGAGTGACCACTGCACAGTCTTTGTGGAGATGAAATCCGGTCTTCACATTGAGGATACCCTCTATCGTGTTGTGTGGCACTATCACCGTGCTAAATGGGATAGACTTTGAACAGATCTAACAACTCAAAACTGGGCACCCATGAGGCGCTGTGGGCCATCAGCAGCAGCAGAATTGTATTCAACCACAATCTATGACCTCATGGCCTGGCATATCCCCCACTCTACCATTACCGTCAAGCCGGGGGACCAACCCTGGTTCATTGAAATGTGCAGGAGGGCATGCCAGGAGCAGTACCTGGCATACCTAAAATAAGGTGTCAGCCTGGTGAAGCTACAACACAGGACTACTTGCATGTCAAACAGCGAAAGCAGCATGCGATAGACTGGGCTAAGCAATCCCACAACCAACGGATCAGATCTAAGCTCTGCAGTCCTGCCACATCCAGTCATGAATGGTGAAGGACAATTAAACTACTAACTGGAGGAGGTGGCTCCACAAATATCCCCATCCTCAATGATGGGGAGCCCAGCACTTCAGTGCAAAAGATAAGGCTGAAGCATTTGCAACAATCTTCAGCCAGAAGTGCCGAGTGGATGATCCGTCTTGGCCCCTCCTGAGGTCCCCAGCATCACAGATGCCAGTCTTCAGCCAATTTGATTCACTCCACGTGTTATCAAGAAGCAACTGAAGGCACTGGTTACTGCAATGGCTATGGGCCCTGACAACATTCTGGCAATAGTACTGAAGCCCCTTGCTCCAGAACTTGCTGCACCCCTAGCTGAGCTGCTCCAGTACAGCTACAACACTGGCATGTACCCTGCAATGTGGAAAATTGCCCAGGTATGTCCTGTACACAAAAAGCAGGACAAATCTAACCCGGCCAATTACTGCCCCATCAATCTACTCTTGATCATCAGTAACGTGATGGAAAGTGCCGTCGACAGTGCTATTAAGCGGCACTTGCTTAGCAATAACCTGCATGGTGACGCTCAGTTTGGGTTCCGCCAGGGCCATTCAGCTCCTGACCTCATTACAGCCTTGATTCAAACATGGACAAAAGAGCTGAATGCAAGAGGTGAGGTGAAAGTGACTGCCCTTGCCATCAAGGAAGCATTTGACTGAGTATGGCATCAAGAAGCCCTAGGAAAACTGGAGTCAATGGGAATCGTGGGAAAACTCTACGCTGGTTAGAGTCATACCTAGCACGAAGAATGATGGTTGTGGTTGTTGGATGACAATCATCTCAGCTCCAGGACATCATTGCAGGAGTCCCTCAGGGTAGTGTCCTAGGTCCAACCAACTTCAGCTGCTTCCATCAATGGCCTTCCTTCAATCATAAGGTCAGAAGTGGGGATGTTCGCTGATGATTGCACAATATTCAGCACCATTCGTGACTCCTCAGATACTGCAGCAGTCCATGTAGAAATGCAGCAAGAGCTGGACAATATCCAGACTTGGGCTGATAACTGGCAAGTAACATTCTTGCCACACAAGTGCCAGTCAATAACGATTTCCAGCAAGAGAGAATCTCACCATCTCCCCTTGACATTCAATGGCATTACCATCGCTGAATCCCCCACTATCAACATCCTGGGGGTCACTATTGACCAGAAACTGAACTGGAGCAGCCACATAAATACAATGGCTACAAGGGCAGGTCAGAGGCTAGGAATGCTGCAGCGAGTAACTCACCTCCTGACTCCCCAAAGCCTGTCCACCATCTACAAGGTGCAAGTCAGGAGTGTGATGGAATACTCTCCACTTGCCTGGATGGGTGCAGCTCCAACAACATCCAGGACAAAGCAGCCCGCTTGATTGACACCCTAACTACAAAACATTCACTGCCTCCACCACTGACGCACAGTGGAAGCAGTGTGTACCAAGATGCACTGCAGCAACGCACCAAGGCTCCTTAGACAGCACCTTCCAAACCCATGTCCTCCACCACATTGAAGGACAAGGGCAGCAAATGCATGGGACCACCACCACCTGCAAGTTCCCCTCCAAGCCACATACCATCCTGACGTGGAGCTATATTGCCGTTCCTTCACTGTCGCTGGGTCAAAATCCTGGAACTCCCTTCCTAACAGCACTGTGGGTGTACCTACACCACATGGACTGCAGTGGTTCAAGAAGGCGGCTCACCACCACCTTCTCAAGGGCAATTAGGGATGGGCAATAAATGCTGTCCTAGCCAGTGATGCCCGCATCCCATGAATGAATTAAAAAAAAGCTCTCTGGGCTGGATTTTCATTATGGAGGCAGGAAACAGGAACCGGCTCTGGTTTGGGGTCAGAAGCTTGCCTGCTGTGGAAAACTGATTCAGATTGCAATTTTCAAAAGTGTAATCCTCTAATTGGTATGGAGACAGGTTTCCTGTCCACTTAGAGCCAGTGGAATTGAAAATGGGAGTGGGTCAGATCAAGGGTGGGGCTCATGTACACTCCTACAGCAGCCACCACTGAGGCAGCTGGTTGTCCTGAGGGAGAGATCTGCCTTCCACAGCACCAGGGAGAAGTGAAATATCACAGGGGAGCGGGAGGCCTGGCACTAGGGCAGGGCGGATCCTCACTTCATTGATGCCAACCTGGATCTCATGCTGGAGGCCATGAGGGGGAAGAGGGAGGTCCTCTTCCCGGATGGTGGCAGGAGGAGGCCACCTTGTCGTGGAGCAGGGGCACTTCTCTGTTCAGTTATCCCCCTCTGCCCCCTCTTCCTCCTCGTTTCTTACTTCCTGCTCCTCCCCCCTTTGAACTGTCTCCTTCCAGAGCCTCACTGTCCTTAAGATCCACACCTGCCTGGAGAGTCGTGTTATCGAGAGCACAGCAGACCACCACAATGACCAAGACCCTAGCAGGGGGATGTTGGAGGGTATCACCCAACTGATCCAGGCACCAGAATCACATCTTCACAGGCCTGATGGCCTGTTCAGTGGTTGGCCTGCTGAGCAGGTGGCATTGGTTGTTTCACCTCTGTGCCTCTGTCTGGGGCTCCCGTAGAGGGATTAGTAGCCATCTCTTCAGGAGATTTCCCTTGTCCCCTTGGATTCATCTACACACCTTCGGCGATGGACTGAAGATCTGAGGCAGGCTATACTGACGGAGGATGAAGGAATCTTGGCAGCTGCCAGGAAAGTGAGCGCACACATGAAGGAAGCTCTTGTTGTGGTTGTGATCCATTTGGACATTGAGAGAGCGGACTTTCCTGTTGATGGATCTCACTGGCCAGTCACTGGGTGCTTTGATGGCCATATGGGCGCAAGCAATGATGCCCTGCACCTGGCGGAATCCACGGGTGGAGGCTGAACCCAATGCCCTCTGTGCCTGCACAGGCCCATCTGTGTCAAAGTGGATGTAGTCACTACCCTCCTGAAAAGGGCATCCATGACCTACCTGATGGCATGATGAGTTGCCGACTGCAAAATGCCACCTAGGACCACAGCTGATCCCTGGAATGACACAGTTGAATAGAAATGTAGGGCGATGGAGGCTTTGACGGCTGCAGGTAAGGGACTGCCATGGAGGCCTTGACACCTCAGATCATTGTGGATCAGAGCACATCGGTCTGAGACCGTGTACGGCACTGGCGCTCTGTCATTTGTAGGTAACTGACTCGGGCTGTGCACCCAATGTTTTGAGTAGCATCGTCGTCCCCTTGCAGCACCCCCTGCTCCCAGCTGTTCTCCTCTGGCCTCCTGCTGTCCAGAAGGTTGTATCTGCCGCAACTTATCCTGGTTGCTCTATCCAACGTCAGAGTAGCCTGTTCCCATCTGAACTCCCTCACTGGGCTTTGTGCATTCACCAGGCCTTCCACTTCCAACCCTAGATTCCCAAGTGATGCCAGTGGTCTCATGTCCTCTCCGATTTCCTGCTACTCATCATTGAAAAAAGGAAGTCTTGTAGCTGCAGCAGTGGTCATTCTGTGGCACTTTTGAAGCAGCTGAGCTTTTTTTCGGGGCAGTTTTTAATCAGGCCTTCCCATAGCCCTCATGGCCCCCCGCTGTGTTCACGTCTTGAACACCCTGTCATATTCTCCCATGGCGTCCTCCATGTTCCCAGCCTTTGAAAATTAGAAAGTGCTGCTGACAAGCCTGTTAATAATCTCTTCATTGAGCTCATCAGGCAATTAATTGGAAGCGTGCACCCAACCCATTCCCTTGCTGCCTGCGTCCCTTTAAAAATAGCTTTGCGTTCCGGAGGTGGTGTGTCCCAGCGCTGACCTCTGAGAATGCAATCTTTAAATCATGCTAGCCTCCAGACCTGCACTCAGCGGGCTTTGAAAACTCGGCCCTTTGAGTCCTCACAACTTTCTTTCCCACCTATCTTTGTATTGTCAGCAAATTTGTCTACAATACGCTCTGTTCCTTCATCCAGGTCATTAATGTAGATAGTAAATAATTGAGGCCTCAGCACTGATTCCTGTGACACTCCACCAGTTATAGTTTGCCAACATGAAAATGGCCCATTTATCCGACTCTCTTTTTCCTGTCAGTTAACTAATCCTCTATCCATGCTAATATATTATTCCCAACACCATGAGCTTTTATTTTGTGTAGTAACCTTTTATGTGACACCTTATCGAATGCCTTTTGGAAATCCAAATGCACCACATTTATTGGTTCCCCTTTATTTAACCTGCTTGTTACATCCTCAAAGAACTCTAATAAATTTGTCAAACACAATTTCCCTTTCATCAAACCTTGTTGACTCTGTCTAATTGCATTATGATTTTCTAAATGTCCTGTACTACTTCCTTAACAATAGATTCCAACATTTTCCCAATGACAGATGTTAGTCTAACTGGCCTATAGTTTCCTGCCTTCTGTCTCCCTCCTTTCTTGAATAGGGGCTTGACAGCAAGTATGTTTCACATTAAAGCATATTATTTGGTCGTTAGAAGTAGACTGAGTCTGCCAAAAATCAACTACCTTTGGGAATAACTCATAATGATCTTTATGACTGTTTCAGTACAGCTTCAAATCTGAAAATGGTCTCTGACATATAGGTGTTAATATAATTGTAATGAAATGTTAACATTTTATTGTACACTTTTAATAGTAATAGATAACTTCGCAACATTTAAACTGTCATATTGTTGTTACTTTAAGTTCACTGTAATGTGGTACCTGATTATACAAAATTATACAGTTAACTGGATGTATAGTGGAACTGATCTTGTGCAGCATAACGGAGGGGATTCCCACAATGAATAACGGAAGCTGGCAGTTAACCAAGAATCTCCGCATTTTGTCTTATACATATGATGTTCTAGACCCTAGGCACTGTTAATGAAGACAAATATAATCATATTGCAAAAGAAGCATGGCATGCTCGTTTTATTCTCCAAGGAAAGGAATCAGAATCACAGAACCATTACAGTGCTGAAGGAGGCCATTCGGCCCATCGTGTCCACACTGGTCACAAAATAGAATTAACAAAAGAAACATTATTGGGCTGTGAAAGAGGTGATGTTTCTGCTAGGCTTTGTCTCACAAAGATTCTGGCAAGAAATTAGGAAGGCAGATAATAAGAATGTTGATAATGAGATTCTGTGATTTATTTTTTGTTCAGATTTTGCAAGTTTCTGAATTATGCTGGTCACTTGTACCTTGGGACCAAGGGTCTGGCATTGCAGATAAGCCTGTATATCACGGAGTATAACAGGCAGCCGATCCACAAAATTGAAAGCAAAATATTGTAGATGCTGGAAATCTGAAATAAAAATAGAAAGTGCTGGGAATACTCAGCAGGTCTGGCCAGATGTGTGGAGAGAGAAACAAAGTTAACTTTACAGGTCAATGATCTTTCATCAGAAGTGGAAGTTGTTAGAGATTAACAGTTTTTAAGCAGGTAGAGAGCCAGGTAAAAAGGGTGGTGGGGTGTGGTTGTGGTGGTGGTGGTGGGATAGACAGTTGAAGAGGCAGTTTGGATTGATGAAGATTGCCAAAAGGTTAGAGGCCAGAGATAGAGCAGCAGGAGCAGAGCGGGAGAAAAAATCGAAAAGTGACCTCACAGTGACGTCACAATCAGTAGAGAGCGCAGGGAAACAGAAAGCCGCCCAGAATAAGCTTTTATTTTAATTTAATCCAAATCAATCAAATATGAAATAAGACTTGATTGATTCATTAATATTAGTTTTAGTTTAGTTTAGAGATACAGCACTGAAACAGGCCCTTCGGCCCACCGAGTCTGTGCCGACCATCAACCACCCATTTATACTAATCCTACACTAATCCCATGTTCCTACCACATCCCCACCTGTCCCTATATTTCCCTACCACCTACCTATACTAGGGGCAATTGCTAATGGCCAATTTACCTATCAACCTGCAAGTCTTTGGCATGTGGGAGGAAACCGGAGCACCCGGAGGAAACCCACGCAGACACAGGGAGAACTTGCAAACTCCACACAGGCAGTACCCAGAATTGAACCCGGGTCGCTGGAGCTGTGAGGCTGCGGTGCTAACCACTGCGCCACTGTGCCGCAGGTCAATGAACGCAGGTAAAGTAAAAGCTAAGGCGGATTTTATAATTTATCGTACAGAGTGAGAAAGAGAGAGAGACTAGCAGGGAGAGTATTGGTTCAAATTAGGACCTGGGAAATTAAAAATATTCCATTGGGTAGTGTAACAGTAAGTGTAATAAGAGTATAAGCACAGAGCAGGACTAGTTTAAACAGGTTAAGGATTAGATCGTTAAAAACAGGACTAAGTGCGACCTGAACAGAGTGCTGGGAGTTTGATGAATTGAAGGAGTTGGGTGAGGAGGGGAAGGAGGTACTCCTTTGCTTTTCCTAACTTTTTCACCCTGTAGGATTTGGTTCTTACTCTACTACAGGGGAAGAAGCTAGCTGTTTGGTGAGTATCTGGTAAGTGGTGAAGGTCTATTCTATTCTTAAGGTTTAAAATAGTACAGAAACTGGTGGTAAGGTTAATATATATGAAAAAGGAAAATAAATAATTGAATTAAATAATTAAGTAGTTAATTGAAACACATTAAGGTTGGCAGTTCAGGTGATGTGTCATGGCTGCAGCAAGTCAGAGCGCATGGATGCCAGTGCGATCCAGGGCAAACACCTTTGCAGTGAGTGTTTACAGCTTGAGGTGCTTCGGCTCAGAGTCATTGAATTGGAGGCTGAGCTGCAGACACTATGACACATCAGGGAGGGGGAAAGTTACCTGGACACTTTGTACCAGGAGGTGGTCACACCCCTTAGGATAGCATCTTCTGATTTGTTTCATGCTCAGGGACAGGAGAGTGTGGATGCAACTGAGGCAGGTAAGGGGTCCAAGAGGGCAGGAGTGCAGGAGCCTCAGCCTTTGCAATTGTCTGACAGATTTGAGGTTCTTTCAGCTGGTTTGGATGGGAGTGGGGGCTGCAGGGTGGTTGAGCTAACTGACCATGACACCGTGGTACAGGAAACCATTCAAGTGGGGGGAGCAAAAAGGAGTGTAGTGGTAGTAGGGGACAGTATAGTGGGGGAGATTGGCACTGTTATCTCCAGCAAAGAGCGAGAGTCCAGAATGCTGTGCTGCCTGCCTGGTGCCAGGGTTCGGGACATCTGCTCAGGGCTGGAGAGGAACTTACGTTAAGAGGGGGAGGATCCAGTCATTGTGGTCCATATACATACCAATGACTTAGGCAGGACAAGGAAGGAGGTTCTACATAGTCAGTATGATGAGCTAGGCACCAAATTAAGAAGCAGATCCTCAAAGGTAATAATCTGTGGATTAGCCATTACAGAGACATGGTGCAGGATGACAGAGATTGGGACTTGAACATTGAAAGGTACATGATATTTAGGAAGGTCAGGAAGCCAGGAAAAGGTGGAGGGGTGGCTCTGTGAATTAATGATGGTATAAGCAGGTTAGAGAGAGATGACCTAAGTTTAGGAAACCAGGATGTAGAAGCAGCTTGGGTAGAGATGAGAAATGATAATGGTTACGTTACTCATGGGAATGGTGTACAGGCCGCCTAACAGTAACCACATGGTAGGACAGCGTAGGAAGGAAGAAATAATGGGAGCTCGTCAGAAAGGTATGGCGATACTTATGGGGGATTTAATCTACATATAAACTGGAAGAATCAGTTCAGCCAAGGTAGCCTAGATGAGGAGATCCTAGAATGTTTTTGGGATAATTTCTTAGAACAGCACATTCTGGGGCCAACCAGAGTGCAGGCTATATTAGACCTGGTATTGTGCAATGCGATAGGATTAATTGATGACCTCATAGTGAAGGCGCCCCTAGGTAGCAGGGATCATAATATGATTGAATTTTACATTCAGTTTGAGGGAGAGTAGAATGGGTCCAAGACTAGTATTTTAAACTTAAATAAGGGCAATTATGAGGGCATGAAAGCAGAGCTAGCTAAAGTGAACTGGTAAATTAGGTTAAGGTATAGGTCAATAGAGATGCAGTGGCAGACATTTAAGGGAATATTTCAGAATACATGGAATAGTTACATTCCAATGAGAAAGAAAAATTCCAAGGGTGGGACCATCCGTGGTTAACTAAAAAAGGTAAAGATAGTATCAAACCTAAAGAAAAAGCATATAATTGTGCAAAGATGGGTGGCAGGTCAGAAGATTGGACAGAATATAAAAAACAGAAAGAATGGCTAAAAGATTGATAAAGAGGGAAAAAATTAGAGTATGAGAGAAAGCTAGCTAGAATTATAAAAACAGATAGTAAAAGATTCTATAGATATTTTAAAAAGAAAAAAGTTAACAGAGTGAGTGTTAGTCCTATAGAAAGTGAGTCTGGGGAATTAATACGGCAAAATAAGGAAATGGCATATGAATTGAACAGGTATTTTGCATTGATCTCAAGAAAATTACAATCACTAGGGAAGTGGTACTGAGTAAATTGTTGGAGGTGCGGGCTGACAAGTTCCCTGGTCCTGATGGACGTCAACCTAGGGTCCTAAAAGAAGTGGCTAGTGAGAGAGTTGATGCATTGGTTTTAATTTTCCAAAATTCCCTAGATTCAGGGAAGGTTCCAATAGTTTGGAAGATAGAGAGGGGAACAGAAAGCAGTAAACTACAGGCTAGTTAGCTTAATATCTGTCTTAGGGAAAATGTTAGAAGCTATTATTAAAGAGGTTATAGCAGGGCACTTAGAAAAATTCAAGGTAATCAGGCAGTCAACATGGTTTTGTGAAAGGGAAATCATGTTTAATCAATTTATTGGAGTTCTTTGAAGAAGTAACGTGCAGTGGATAAAGGGGAACTGGTGGATGTAATGGACTTAGATTTCTAGAAGGCACTTCATAAGGTACCACATCAAAGGTTTTTGCAGAAAATGAAAGCTCATGGTGTAGGGGGTAACATATTGGCATGGATAGAAGATTGGCGAGCTAACAAGAAACAGAGAGGAGGCATAAATGGGACATTTTCTGGTTGGCAAGATGTAATGAGTGGTGTGCCACAGGGATCAGTGCTGGGGCCTCAGCTTTTTATAGTTTATATAAATGACTTGGATGAAGGGACTGAAGGTATGGTTGCTAAATTTGCTGATGACACAAAGATAGGTAGGAAAGTAAGTTGTGAAGAGGATATAAGGAGGCTACAAAGGGATGTTAATAGGTTAAGTGAGTGGGCAAAAATCTGGCAAATGGAGTATAATGTGGGAAAATGTGAAATTATCCATTTTGGCAGGAAAAATAAAAAAGAAGCATATTATCTAAATGGTGAGAGATTGTAGAGCTCTGAGATGCAGAGGGATCTGGGTGTCCTCATGCATCAATCGCAAAAGGTATGCAGGTTCAGCATGTAATTAGGAAAGCTAATAGAATGTTATTGTTTATTGCGATACAAAAGTAGGGAGGTTATGCTACAGTTATACAGGGCATTGGTGAGATCACATTTGGAGTACTGTGTATAGTATTGGTCTCCTTTTAAGGAAGGATGTAAATGTGTTGGAAGCAGTTCAGAGAAGGTTTACTAGACTAATACCTGGAATGGGTGGGTTGTCTTATGAGGAAAAGTTGGACAGGCTAGGCTCGTATCCGCTGGAATTTAGAAGAGTAAGAGGCAATTTGATTGAAACATATAAGATGTTGAGGGGTCTTGACAGGGTGGATGTGGAAAGGATGTTTCCCCTTGTGGGAGAATCTAGAACTAGCGGTCACTGTTTAAAAATAAGGGGTCGCTAATTTAAGATAGAGATGAGGAGACATGTTTTCTCTCAGAGGGTTGTGAGTCTTTGGAACTTTCTTCCTCAAAAGGTGGTGGAAGCAGAGTCTTTAAATATTTTGTAAGGTAGAGGTAGACAGATTCTTGATAAGCAAGTGGCGAAAGGTTATCGAGGGTAGGCGGGAATGTGAAATTGAGGTTACAGTCAGATCAGCCATGATCTTATTGAATGGCAGAGTAGGCTCGAGGCCCCGAGTGCTAATTCGTATGTTCGCAGGTTCGTATGTACAAAAAAAGCAGAGTTGGGTGCTGGCAGCATCAAGCATGCAAGCTCTCACAAGAGATGCGATTTCTCAGCCAAAACTAGCCTTGCTTGTGATCTTGCGAGAGGGCTGTAAAATCTCGTGATTTTTCTGCTGCTGACATTTGCTCGGGGAAGCTGAGTTGGGACCACATCAATTCAGCCTCTCCCTGTGATAAGGCATGTGTTCAGCAACTTCACCATATGTGCAATCACGAGACTGGATATGAATCCGATCACTTTATCGTGCAGCTTGCTGCTAAACCAACCAGTTGCATCGTTGCTGCATTTTAATTTTAATCCAAATTTCAAAGGTTATGCTTGATCAATATTTCTACACATGAGTAAATGGCAAATGGCTTGGCACATTGGAACTATATACTTGCTTCAGGTCTGGATCATTATTCAGAGTCAGTTGTTTTGAGAAAAAAATGTTTGACTCAGATTCATTGGATTCACAACCAGACTCTGCTTATTCAGAATGTTCACTTTTTGGAGAACCGCAGAGGGTAGGGTGGTGGCAGTGTGAGGGCAGGGGGGATGGTGGAGGGGGCATGGGGGGAATAAAACAGTTCCTCCCTTATCAGTTAAGTTTTCTAACCTACCCTCCAAATGCAAGTATCTGCTTGAAATCTAGCTTTATTCCGAATATAAATCTAGCAAATTTAATCTAAAACCTGGTTAAATTTTGCCAGTGTTGTTTGAACATCTTTATCCCACTCTACTTTGCTTCCTGTATCAACATAGTTATTTTGTGCTTTCTCAATAACATTACCTCAATGCTGTATGCAATGATTCCTCTACCTTCACAAATCTGTCTTATTCCATTATTTTCTTTAGTCTAATTAGAATTGCCTTCAATTTTGTCAATTTGTATTAGAAGGGAAAAGTAAATTCTAATTGTTTCATTTTTTTTTTTAGCAAATCAAGTATACAGGGTCTGGAATTGTACCATTTCAAAACACTCATCTATTTATGAGCACTGGCATCAAACAATTCTGGAATTTTATTTTAAAAATCTGTAGTTAATCAGCTGCTTTGTAAGCTCCTTTCCTCAATAATTTTAACATATCATCCAACATGTATTCCATAATTCTATAATCTCTTCAGTCTGTCCTGAAAAAATTTCCATCTTTGAAATGATTCAGACACCTAAAAAAGGGCAGCTCTGAGCTGCAGACTGCACTTAATTTATAATGAGTATCTGTCAGTTATTATTGACATGTTTGTAATTACTTAACTACCACTGTCATATTTTGAATAACACAGATTTGGACATGATAATCGTTACTCCAGTGTAGATAAATGTATTTTTAATGTGTTAATGCATCCATGCATCACATGGGTTAGATTTCATCCTACAAGGAGGCAGCAGTTTCAGCCAATAATGACTGTGGCGGGAGGGCGGATCCTCCCTTAAACACGTGCGTGGATAACAGGCAGGATATTTTAAAAGTTTTCTTTAAAGCATTTTCAGATGCAGTAATATAGGACTGGATTTTACCAAGTCCCCGACGTTGTGATCTGTGGCGGGGAGAGGACTTGAAGATGGGTCCGGATGAGGCCCGCCACGGATCTTGATGCCGGAAGGGCCTGGCCCGATTCTTCCAGTGGCAGCGAGGCTCCATGGCAGCAACCCCCCACCCGTCCCTACTAGCACGCCCACATCTTCAATTCCCCGTCCGGTGAAAGATGGAGTGACACTGGTGGGGAGGGGGAGGAGGTAAGATTTTCAGTGCAGGGAGGGGGAACAGGGTACAGCATGGATACCCGACCTGAACCCGACGACATGTGTCAGGTTTAGGTCGGGTCAGGTCACCTGAACTGCCAACCTTAATGTGTTTTAATTAACTACTTAATTCGGGCTCGGGTCGGGTCGGACACAGTGACAGCCAGGTCGTCAAGGCGGGAAACACTCGACACTAGTCTGCAGTGAGCGATTCCATCGAAGGTACGGCACAACCTCTTTAATATAACCAACTTTATTCCGGTGGTTGGGTCGGGTCGGGCACAGGAAAAAATGAAAGGACGCGGTCTGGGTCAGGCTCAGGTCGGATGTGGTTCTGTCGGGCTCGTGTTGGGTTTTATTTGCAGACCCGAACAGGCCTTTAGAACGGGGTCAAATACACGTAATGGGTGTAGGGATGGTGGGAAGGGTTGAACTTCAAACTTGGTGCTGTTTGTGAGGGGGATGATCAGTTGTAAAAGGTAAGTGTTTAGGAGGGGGAAGGGCAAATAGTTAATGTAATTGTTATTGGGGAGGGGGTGGGAAAGGGGCATAAGAAATTTATTTCTTTAATTTTGGGGGATATGTGTTTAAAAATTTAAATTAGGTGGCAGGGCTGCCCTTTAAAAATTGCGCCAGTGCCTGCGCACAGGTAGCTGACGCCATTGTTGGGGAGGAACAACCCACCCCCTCCACGAAATTGTGGGGGGTGGGGGCTGCCCAGGCTATTTAAATGAGCTGCCGCGCTTGAGATTGCGGCGGCTCTTTGAGCTCGCCGGCGGCAGGCTCTTAAAATCCAGCCCATAGTTTTTGTAAAGCACTTTGACCTGTTAGAGATTAAATAAGCCACTAATAAGGTTTATAAACCAATTGTCAATCAATATTAGTTTATGATTAAAAAAAAGAAACTCATCATTTTTATATCAAATCTCTTGATTTTTAAGAGTTTATCACGATTTATGAGTTGGTGAGGTTGGCATTACTGCAACGTAAATGTGGCAGCTTATGTATGATTATCATGCTTATACCTGCTATTGCCAGGGATGGTGAGCATGAGAAAGGATCCAGAAATAACTTCCTGTTGTACATTGGAAGTGACTGTAAAGCTGTGGGCAGAAAAGCTAGAATTGGTGTAGTGCCAGGTAAGATTGGAACCAGGAGAGAGCCACACCACAGAGTTGGACTGCATAGGAGATGTGTTAGAGAGTGATGGATTGGTCCACTATGTTATCCCAAGCAGAGAAGTTGAGGAAGGACAGAACCATGATCACAGACACTCAACATATTGCTTGTGACTTTTTGACCCAATGTGCTCTCAGTGCTGTGAGTGGAATGGAGGCTAAAATGCAGGATCTTGAACAAGGTGTAGCGGGACTATAGTTGCAAAGCAACAAACTACTCCAGGACTTCGGAAAGAAAGGGAAGGTTGTAAATAGGATAGTACTTCCCAGGAGCAGAGAAACAAGTAATGAACAAGCTGTTATATGAACATTGAATTGAATCTTAACTCCCAATATGAGTGGGTTGGGGTTGTGTCAGAGCTTAAAATGCAAACATTCTGGAGCAGGAACCGAGACTGCCTCGAACCTGATTTTAACAGAGACAGGATGAAGGGTCGGCGACCAGTCTGCTCCTGGGAAGTACGTTCATCATTTAAATATTATAATAAGGCTGCGTGCCTTCATTTTAACAGTCATTCTGTTTTTAACCACGGGCCTCTGGGTTTCCCGGGCCTCTGGGTTTCCCAGACCTCAGGAAATGTTGCCACTTAAAGGAGGTGAGAAGGGCTGACACTGAGTTAAGTGCCTTTACAGCACTACTTGTGGGCCAGGAGGAGCACAAGTGTTTCCTCCAGGTCCAGCAAGCCACCGAGTAACTACCCCTGCTTGTACTCTGTCTGCGCTCTTCCCTGAAACGCCATTGGAGCCTCTGCCACTATCGGATCAGGATCCCCTGCCCTGCCATCTGACCCTCCCCCCGCAATTGAGAACCTTCTGGGCCATCATTCGACCCTCCCCTGGTGATTGGGACTCTCACTCTCTGTCATGATCTCTCATGATCTCTCTCTCTGTCCCCCATCTCTCTCTGTTCCCCTCTCTCTTCCTTCTCTCTCTCTCTGTCCCCCCCCCCCCCCACTCACTCTCTCTCTGGCCTCCCCCCCCCCTCTCACTTTCTCTCCCCCCCTCTCACTTTCTCTGTCCCCCTCTCTCTGTCCCCTTTCTCTCTTCCCGCCCTCTCTCTCTCTCTCTCTGCCCCCCCTCTCTGCCCTCGTCTCGCTCTCTCCCCTCTCTCTGTCCCTCTCTCTTTGTCTGACCCCTCTGTCTCTCTGCCCCCTCTATCTCTCTCTCTCTCCCCCTCTTTCTCTTTCTCCGTCCCCCCCTTTCTCTTTCTCCATCCTGCCCTCTCTCTCTGTCCCCTTTCTCTCTCTGCCCCTTTCTCTCTCTCTCTCTGCCTCTCCCTGTCTCTCTTTCTCTGCACCCCCCTCCCTCTCTGCCCCTCTCTCTTTCTCTCCCTCTCTGACCAATGCTGAGAGCGGGCACAGCAGTTTCCGAACTTTGGACAGATTCATGGTTTTCCAGTGGGCTTTTAAAAAAAATTTGAACCCACCGGAAAACCACGAATCTGTTGGAAGTTCGGAAACCTCCTACTTTCAGCACCTAACAGCTGTGAATATGGAAAGGACTATTAATAAGAATTAGATAAAGATCTGAGCTTAGAAATTCCAATTCAGCTGTGAGACTTACTGTTGTGATTTTTTTTAAACCGGTCTGGCCGGAAAGAAGCCAATGTGAAATTTCTCATATAAAAACAAGAAATGCTGGAAATACTCAGGAGGTCTGGCAGCATCTGTGGAGAGAGAAGCAAAGTTAACGTTTCAGGTCAGTGAGCCTTCAACAGAACTAGCAGATATTAGAAATGTAAAAGGTTTTAAGCAAGTAAAGCGGGGGTAGGGCAAGAGGTAACAAAAGAGAAGGTGTTGATAGAACAAGGTCACAGAGAATAACTGACCAGAAGGTCATGGAGCAAAGGCAAACGTTATGTTAATGGTGTGCTGAAAGACGAAGCGTTCGTATAGAGAGGGTGTTAATGGACTGAAAACTGAACAGCCTGGCCCCAAGCACAACATGAAAAAAACAGTGGGTAGGCACAAACTAAAATAAAATAAACACATAAAAAAGAAAAAAGAAAAAATAACTGAAAATAAAAAGGGGGGCCCATCATGCTCTGAAATTATTGAACTCAATGTTCAGTCCGGCAGGCTGTCGTGTGCCTAATCGGTAAATGAGGTGCTGTTCCTTGAGCTTGTATTGATATTCACTGAAACACTGCAGCAATCCCAGGACAGAGATGTGGGCATGAGAGCAGGGGGGAGTGTTGAAATGGCCTGCAACCGGAAGCTTGGGGTCATGCTTTCGGACTGAGGTGTTCTGCAAAGCCATTACACAGTCTGCGTTTGGTCTCCCCATTGTAGAGGAGACCACATTGTGAGCAGCGAATACAGTATGCTAAATTGAAAGAAGTACAGGTAAATTTCTGCTTTATCTGAAAGGAGTGTTTGAGGCCTTAGATAGTGAGGAGAGAGGAGGTAAATGGGCAGGTATTACACCTCCTGCAATTGCAGGTAAAGGTGCTGTGGGAAGGGGACGCGGTGGTGGGGGTAATGGAGCAGTGAACCAGGGTGTTGTGGAGGGAACGATCCCTTCGGAATGCTGACGGGAGGGGAGGGGAAGATGCGTTTGGTAGTGGCATCACGCTGGATGTGGAGGAAATGGTGGAGGATGATCCTTTGGATGTGGAGACTGGTGAGGTGGAAAGTGAGGGCAAGGAGAACCCTGTCGCGGTTCTGGGAGGGAGGGGAAGGGTGAGGGTAGAGATGCGGGAAATGGGCCGGACACGGTTGAGGGCCCTGTCAACCACAGTGGGGGGGAATCCTGGGTTGAGGAAAAAGGAAGACGTATCAGAATCACTGTCATGGAAGGTAGCATCATCTGAGCAGATGCGTCGGAGACAGAGAAACTGGGAGAATGGAGTGGAATCCTTACAGGAGGCAGGGTGTGAAAAAGTGTAGATGAGAAGGGTCACTGACCTGAAACGTTATCTCTGCTTCTCTCTCCACAGATGCTGCCAGACCTGCTGAGTATTTCTGGCATTTCTTGTTTTTATTTCAGATTTCCAGCATCTGCAGTATTTTGCTTTTATTTTAGCAAAGTTTCTCATCCCTGAAATTACCAGTCACAGTGCTCAAAATTTTTTACCACGGACACTGGTATCCATGTACGGACACATTGCCGTCCCCTGGGTGGGGATATAAAGAGCAGGAACCCAAGGCCCGAGAGCAGCAGCAGCGAGAGCAGAGGCAAGAAGTGGGGATATAAAAGCATGGCGACCAGAGAATTTGAGAAAATGGGGGGAAACAAAAAACATCAAAGTATGATGTCACAGGAAAGCAGGTAAGCAATTGGTTGGTATTACTCTTTTTTTCTCTTTTATTCCTCTCTAAACTCAGGCAATGATTTAAACTAAGAGCCAGGAAATTAAAATTTTCAATCGGAGTAAGTAAAACAGTAAATTAATTAATAATAAGAGTATTAGCACAGAGCAGCTTCACCTAAGTGCAGAGTGCAAGGGAATTTGGTGAGTGTGGGAATTCGGTGAGGTGGGGATAGAAGGTGCTGCTTGATATATAAAAAGTAAATGTAAACAAATAGGATTAATTTAGGACTCTGGCCTAAGTTACGATAAAAACCTAAAGCATATAACTAAATTTAATAAATTAAACAAGGTTACTACCTAGATTAAAAACTATAAATAGACAATTGAGTAATATTTCAAAACTTGAAAATCTAATTAGTTAAATAACATATAAGAGATGACAGGGCAGTTGATGTGTTGCACTTGTAGTCTGTGGGAGCTGGTGAACACCAGTGTGATCCACAGTAACCACATCTGCAGTAAGTATCTGCAGCTCGAGGAACTTCGGCTCAGAGTTGACGAGCTAGAGTCTGAGGTTCGGACATTGCGATGCATCAGGGAGGGGGAAGTTACCTGGACACTTTGTTCCAGGAGGCAATCTCATTAAGTACTTCAGATTTGGTCCGTGATCAGGGACAGGAGGGTGTGACTACTGTTATGATCCCCATGGCGATCAACAAACCAAAAGAACCGAATTTACTGAATGTTCCCAATACAAAAAAACAAATTGGCAAGATTTCACTTTTATAACTTTTGCTTTAACAATCAAACCAAAATCAGCATAAATTAAACATGAAATAACAGACAAATCATGGTCAATATATATATTACAAATCTCATGGATTTGCTGGGAAGTCCACTCAGCATGTATGGCATCAGTTACAGCTACAAAGTTCTTCAAAGCTCTGAACTTCCTCACTTAGATCTCCAACTCCTTTCTTCCAAGATTCAGTTGCCAATTCTGATCCGACAGCAGTTCCCCTTCACCCTGCACATGGGTCCAGTATTTACCAAAATGGCGTATGAGGAGAGATTGAGTTGGTTAAGATTATATGCGCTGGAGTTCAGAGGAGTGAGAGGGAATCTCATAGAAACCTATAAAATTCCAACAGGACTTGACAGGGTAGATGCAGGAAGGATGTTCCCGATGTTGGGGGAGTCCAGAACCAGGGGTCATAGTCTAAAGATATGGGGTAAACCTTTCAGGACTGAGATGAGGAGAAATTTCTTCACCCAGAGAGTGGTGAGCCTGTGGAATTCGCTACCACAGAAAGCAGTTGAGGCCAAAACATTGTATGTTTTCAAGAAGGAGTTAGATATAGCTTTTGTGGTGAAAGGGATCAAAGGATAGAGGGGGAAAGCGGGAACAGTTGGATGATCAGCCATGATCATAATGAATGGTGAAGCAGGCTCGAAGGGCCGAATGGCCTACTTCTGCTCCTGTTTTCTATGTTTCTCCGGAACCTCCTCAGCGCTGCTCACGACAGTCTTGATGGTGTGGATCCACCAGTATTACCTTTATTTGAGCCCTTCAATGACAAACCTGTGAACTGTATGGTTAATCAGATACCTTAAGTAACAGAAACAGCTCCTAGATCCAGCCTTCACTTTCTTCAGCCTGCCTGCACTCCACGCCTTGTGATCTGAGCTTGAATGGCTCTGTATCTTTTTTTAATCTGGTTCCAACCAGTTTCTGTTTCCCAGAAAACTGAAGTTTTAGTTTCAGTTCCTGTCTTCAATAAAGCAAGCTTTGAAATCAGGGTCGTGCACCTAACAGAACATTCAACAAGTCATCTGTTCAGACAACAGCTCGCACGCACTCCTCCACTGGTCCCGCAAAACCATGGATACCATCACACTACCGAGTGAGGCAAGTATGGGGATCCAAAAGGTAGCATTGAAGGAGCCTCAGCTCTTTTGCTTGTCCAACAGGTTCTTGCAGCCTGTGTGGGCAAGAGTAGGGATTGCAGGGAAGGGCAATTCAAGTTGGGGGAGTGCAATGGAATTTACTAGTGGTAGGGGACAGTATAGTTAGGGAGGCAGGTACTCTTCTCTGCAACCAAGAGCATGAGTCATGCCTGCTCGGTGGTAGCATTAAGGTTATCTCCTCAGGGCTAGAGAGGAACTTGGAGTGGGAGGGGAAGGATCCAGTCATCATGGTCCACATAGGTACTGAGAGCATAGGTAGGACTAAGAAAGAGGTTCTGCTGATGGACTATGAGCCGAAAGGAGCGAAATTAAAAAGTGGAACCACAAAGGTAATAATCTCTGGATTGCTACCTGACCCACAAGCAAATTAGCATAGGGTAAATAAGATCAGAGATTTGAATGCATGGCTCAAAGATTGATGTGGGAGAATGGTTTTCAAGTTATGGGGCACTGGCACCAGTACTGGGGAAAGAGGGAGCTGTTACATTGAGATGGGCTTCATTTGAACAGTGCTGGGATTTAGATGGGACTTTAAACTAAATAGTGGGAGGGCGGGGGGGAGGGCTCAGGTGAGGGAAAATTTAGAAATTTAAAGAGAAAAGACAAGGCAGTAGTGCAGGATAGAAATATGGTAATGGTAACCAGAGTAACAGGAAGAGATGGAGTGTACAAACATAAGAGCACACTAGAAAATAGGGTCAGAGTTGGGAAAAATGGTCCAAAAAAAATTAAATTAAAGGCTCTTTACCTGAATGCAGGCAGAATTTGTAACAAGATAGATGAATCAATGTCACAAATAGAAATAAATGGGTATGATCTGATAGCCAATAAATAGACGTGGTTACAAGGTGACCAAGGCTGGGAACTGAATATTCATGGACACTTGACATTTCAGAAGGACAGGCAGAAGGGAAAAGGAGGTGAGATAGCGCTGTTAATAAAGGATGAGATTAGTACTATAGTGAGAAATGATCTTGGCTCAGATGATCAAGATGTAGAATCAATTTGGGTGTAAACAAGAAATAGCAAGTGAAAGAAGTCATTGCTGGGAGTAGTCTGTAGGTCCCCTAAGAATCGCTACACTGTAGGACAGAGTATCAATCAAAAAAGTGGGCTTGTAAGAAAGATACTGCAATAATCGTCAGAGACTTCCATCTTATAAATAGGACAAATCAAATTGGCAAAGGTAGCCTTGAGGACAAGTGCATCGAATGTATTTGGGACAGTTCCTTGGGACAATACATTGTGGAACCAACAGGGAACAGACTATTTAGATCTGGTAATGTGTAATGAAACCGGATTAATTAATGATCTCTTTTAAAGGCTCCTCTAGGAAAGAGTGAGCATAACATGATCGAATTTCACATTCTGTTTGAGGGTGAGAAACTTGAGGCTGAAACTAGTGTCTTAAACTTAAATAAAGGTGTGAAGACAGAGTTGGCTAAATGGGACTGGGAAAATAGATTAAAAGGTAAGGCAGTAAGATAAGCAATGGCGACATTTAAGAAGGTATTTCATAATTCTCAACAAAGGGTTTATTCTAGTGGGAAAGAAAGACTCTACGAGAAGGATGTACCATCCGTGGCTAATTAAGGAAGTTAAGGATAGTATCAAATTAAAAGAAAAGGCATACAATGTTGTGAAGATTAGTGGCAGGCCAGAAGATTGGGAGCATTTTAGAAACCAGCAAAGGATGACTTAAAAATAAAAAAGAGGGAGAAAATAAATTATGAGAGTAGACTAGCAAGAAATATAAAAATAGACAGGAAAAGCTTCCACAAGTATATAAAAAGGAAGAGAGTAACTAAAGTAAACATTGTTCCCTTAGAGGATGAGACTGGGGAATTTGATTGTCCAATCTATAAGAAGATGAAAGTCTCGGACGATTATTGCAGTGTCTTTCTTACAAGCCCACTTTTTTTGATTGATACTCTGCCCTACAGTGTAGCTACTCTTAGGGGACCTACAGACTACTCCCAGCAATGACTGGGGAACAAGGAAGTGGCAGAGACTTTAAAGAAATATTTTGTATCTGTGTTCATGGTAGAAGACACTAAAACATCCCAATAATAGTATAAAGTCAGGGGGCAAAAGGGAGGGAAGAACTTAAATCAATCATTATCACTAGAGAAAATTTACTAAGCAAATTTACGGGACTAAAGGCTGACAAGTCCCTGGGACCTGATAGCCTTCATCCTAGGGACTTAAAAGCAGTGGCTTCAGAGATAGTGGCTGCATTGGTTGTAATCTTGCAAAATACCCTAGATTCTGGAAAGGTCCCAGCTAATTGGAAAACTGCAAATATAATGTTCCTATTCAAGAAAGGAGGGAGCTAGAAAGCAAATAATAACAGGACATTTAGAAAATCATACTACATTCAAGCAGAGTCAACATGGTTTTATGAAAGAGAACTCGTATTTCACAACTTTATTAGAGTTATTTGAGGATGTAATGAGCAGGTTGGGTAAAGGGGAACAAGTAGATGTAATGTATTTGGATTTCCAAAAAGTATTCGATAAGGTGTCACAGAAAAGTCACTGCATAAGAGCTCATGGTATTGGGGTAATATATTAGCATGGATAGAGGATTGGCTAACCAACAGAAAACAGAGAGTCAGGATAAATGGGTCATTTCCATGTTGACAAACTGTAGCAAGTGGGGTGCCACAAGGATTAGTGGTGGGGCCTCAACTATATAAAATCTATATTATTGACTTGGATGAAGTATTGTAGCCAAAATTGCTCATGATGCAATGATAGGTGGGAAAGTAAGTTGTGAGGATGACATAAAGACTAGAATTTTATTGATACTGCGTGGGTCCCGACATCGGGGCCAAATACAGCTCCCGAGCCAGTTTGGGCCAGTAGCATAACTGCAGCAGCTATTTTACAGGAGGTGGCCAATTAGGAGGCCACCATCAGGACCGCCATCCAATTAAGGGTGGAGGCCTGCCTCTCTGAACTGTCAGCCCAATCAGAGGGCCAGCAGCTCTGCAGCCTTTGTAGCACCACTGATGGAAGTGGCCGCTGCTGAGGCTGCAAGGAGAAGTAGAGGGTGCCTCCATGTTGAGGAGTCCTTGAAGGGCCAGTAAGAAATGTTTTGATGTGCCAGGGCCAGGCAGGCAGGACCCAGCACTTGGAGGGGTAAACCCTCCAGCGGTGGTGCCAGGCCATGGGTGCCGCCATTGCTGCCAGTGGGCCCCTCTGTGTGCCATGGAGCCTCCGGAAAGGTAGCGCCTCCCTCCCAGGAAGCTGCTGGGAGGTCTGCTCGATGTAGCTGGCAGTCTCCCCACACGCCGGGGGCATTCTGAGGCTCATATAATCCAGGCGGCCTGGTAAAATGGCAGTCAATAGGCCCACTTCCCTCCCGACGCCTTCTGTCACCACCTTACCACCCATCTCACCTCCCAGCTGTCTCCAAAGGCCTGGTGAAATTCAGCCCAAAGTGTCTGCAAAGGGTTATAGATAGGTTAAGTAAATGGGCAAAAATTTGTCAGATGGGGTATAATGTGGGAAAATGTGAGGTAATCCACTTCTGTCAGGAAGAACAGAAAAGCAAAATATCATTTAAATGGAGAGAGACTACAGAATGCACGGTACAGAAAGATCTGGGAGTGCTTGTACATGAATCACAAAAGGTTAGAATGCAGGTACAGCAAGTAATTAGTAAGGCAAATGGAATGTTGGCATTTATTGCAAGGGGGTGTAGTATAAAAGTAGAGAGGTCTTGTGACAACTGTACAGGGCATTGGTGAGACCACAACTAGAGTAATGTGTACAATTTTGGTCTCTTTATCAAGGGAGAGATACACTTGCATTGGAAGCAGTTCAGAGAAGGTTCACTAGGTTGGTTCCTGGAATGAAGGGGGTGTGTTATGAGGAAAGGTTAAGCAGGTTGGCCTATGCTCATTGGCATTTGGAAGAATGAGAGGTGATCTTGAAATATATCAGATTCTGAGGGGTCTTTACAGGGTAGATGCAGAGAGGATGTTTGCCATCGTGAGGCAATCTAAAGCTAGGGGTCATAGTTTCAGAATAAGGGGTCACCCATTTAAGATGGGGATTAGGGGAATTTCTTCTCTCAGAGGGTCATAAATGTATGGAATTCTCTACTCCAGAGAGCAGTGGAGGCTGAGTTATTGAATATATCCAAGACTGAGATAGATTCTTAAACTATTGGGGAGTCGAAGGTTATGGAGAATAGGCAGGAAAGTGGAGTTGAGCCCAAGATCAGATCAGCCAGCCACGATCTTGTTGAATGGCAGAACAGGCCAAAGGGGCTGTGTGACCTACTCCTGCTGCTATTTCTTATGATCAGGTGAGTACAATTTAAAAATCAAGTAAAATTAGTCCTGGGGCAAGCGGTCTGAGTAGTGAGCTCATATGTGAGAGAAAGCCAAAGGAAGACTGCAGATATTGTTTCATTTAAACTGGGAGCTGTTGATAATGACAGGTCCCTAAAAATAAATCTAGTGCAATATTTTAATTTTAATAATGTAAAATTGTTCATAAATTAAAAATTATTAATGATTTTACACCAATGCACGGGGAGAATAAAGTGTCGTGGTAATGTTAATGAACTAGTAATCTAGAGGCCCAGGCTAATATCCTGTACACACAGGTTGCAAATAGTGGAAATTAAAGTCAATTCATTAATAAATTCAATTAATTAATAAAAATCTGGAATTGAAAGCTAGTATCAGTAATGGTGCCATGAAACTATCATCGATTGTCATAAAAACCCATCTGGCTCATTAATGTCCTTTAGGGAAGAAAATCTGCTGTCCTTACCTGGTCTGGCCAACATGTGAGTCCAGACCCACAGCAATGTGGTTTGACTCTTAACTACTCTCTGAAATGGCCTAGGAAGGGCAATTAGGGATGGGCAACAAATGCTGGCCTTGCCAGTGATAACCACATCCCATGAAAGAATTAAAAATAATGTAAACCAGTTAACACATTTTCACATTGTAATAATTGCTCCTTTTTAACTACATTTTTAGCTATACTTCTGATTTCATTAGAATCAATTTGTATTTTTTGCTAAAAATTACTGTGAAGTGTTTCAAAGCGATGAATACAAATCCAATTTACAGATTGACTGCTTCAGTTTACTGAGAGTAGGTTATCTCAGAATGGAACAGAGAGATTGAAAAGGATTTGAATAGTGGAGAGAAAATATATTGTAGTCCATCACATTCTTTTGACTAATCAATTAAATACAGTTAGACTTCTGAAATTACGGTCAAATTAATAGTCCAAGTAAGATAGACTTCCTGCGATTTTCATTTGTTAACTTTTAACTCTGGCTTACGTTTTTTTCCAGAAAAATATTTTACAAGAGCTCCCACTTGACCTAATCAAAATCAACAGACTGAACATTCATACATCTTGCACCTTTTCTTTAGTGGGTTGTTGAGTGAATGACTTTTCAAACTGCTTCCATTAGTCTTCACTATGTGCGTGTGGGGAGGGGTGAAGTTGGAGTACTTGGGAATTTTGTTCACTCCTACGTTTCTTTTGTTCTATTCAAATATAGCTGGCCCATTCTGTTAAACCAGGTGAAAAAATTGATTTTTTTTCCTTGCATGCATAAGTGGCAGTAAATGAAACAAAACTCTCATCTGAATTCCTTTCCAATCATTAATTGGTACTGGTCTGTAATGTCAGTAATCATGACTATGTCATTGGAAAGGCAAATTCAATGCTAGGGCAGAGCAGTGCAAGTTTTATGTAACAATATTAATAAGGGGGGATTGTGCAGAGTGATCTGCATTATTTATGTTAAACCCGGTCTCCGATCATCACTGGACATTAAGTGTCCATTTATTTTCTCCCTACAGACGCAGTGTAGATTCAGATTGCAGTGATGGTGAAGAAGACTTCTACTACCAAGAGATTAAACTGAACACTGATTCTGTTGCTGAGGGTTTGGGTAGCCTTTCTCCAGTGTCACCATCTGTGGCTTCACCGCCTACACTCTGCAGCTTGGATGCAGGACGATCTGACGCCACCGTCGTAAGAACCGAGACCAAACCTACCACTCCACTGAGTCGGTCGGCACCAACGTGCCTCTACCTCATCCACACTGACCACGCTTATCAGGTACTAATATGCACCTCAGGTTAGTTACCATAATTTGCTGAAGTTTCAGTGATTAATCATGTGGGAAACCTATTATTAAAATGATAGAGGTAAGTTTTATGATTTAACTCTGCCAATGAAAAGTTAAGCACAGTAGGTGTACATTTAAGAATTTGAGCATGTTAAGCCAGTGGTTCACACAAATTTCCCAGTGATAATTCAATTATTCTTTCCTCAGATGGAGTGAATGTTTTCATGTGATAGGGTTGTTTCATGTGTGGCATGCTTTTAAGTTTGATTATTACTTTAAACCTAAGAACAATAGGAATTAAGAGAGAGTGATTTGACGCAGAATATTCTTGCAGGGGTAGTATTTGCTAGAGTGGTTGGGGAGGGTTTAAACTAAAATGGCACGGAGATGGGAACCTTTGCAAGGAGTCAGAGGAGGGGGGATCAAAGACAAGAACAAAAGACAGTAAGGGGATTAGGAAAAGTGATAGGCAGAGAAATCAAGGGCCAGAATCAAACAGGGACACAGTGAAAAATATTGGGAAGAGGACAAGTAATGTTAAACAGACAAGCCATAAGGCTTTGTGCCTTAACACGTGGAGCATTCACAATAAAGTGGATGAATTAATCGTGCAAATAGATGTAAACGGGTATGATATAGTCGGAATTACGGAGACATAGCTGCAAGGTGACCAGGGATGGGAAATGAACATCCAGGGATATTTAGTATTTAGGAAGGACAGACTAAAAGCAAAAGGCGGTGGGGTTGCATTGCTGGTTAAAGAGGAAATTAACGCAATAGTGAGGAAAGATATTAGCTCTGATGATGTGGAATCTCTATGGGTAGAGCTGAGAAACACTAAGGGGCAAAAAACGTTAGTGGGGGTTGTATATAGATCCCCAAACTGTAGTGGTGATGTTGGGAATGGCATTAACCAGGAAATTAGAGATGCATGCGATAAAGGAGCATCTGTAATTATGGCTGACTTTAATCTGCATATAGATTGGGCAAATCGAATTAGTCACAATACTGCAGAGGAGGAATTCTTGGAGTGTATATGGGATAGTTTTCTGGACCAATACGTTGAGGAACCAACTAGAGAACAGGCCATCCTAGACTGGGTATTGTGTAATGAGAGAGGAATAATTGACAATCTAGTGGTACAAGACCCCTTGGGGATGAGCGACCATAATATGATAGAATTCTTCATCAAGATGGAGAGTGACATAGTTGATTCTGAGACAAGGGTCCTGAATCTTAGTAAAGGAAACTACAAAGGTATGAGGCGCGAGTTGGCCATGACGGACTGGGAAACGTTACTTAAAGGGATGATGGTGGATTGGCAATGGTAAACATTTAAAGAGCGCATGGATGAACTGCAACAATTGTTTATCCCTGTCTGGCGCAAAAGTAAAACGGGAAAGGTAGCCAAACCATGGCTTACAAGGGAAATTAGAGATAGCATTAGATCCAAGGAAGAGGCATATAAATTTGCCAGGAAAAACAACAGACCTGAGGATTGTGAGCAGTTTAGAATTCAGCAAAGGAGGACCAAGGGATTGATTAAGAAGGGGAAAATAGCGTACGAGAGCAAGCTTGCGGAGAATATAAAAACTGACTGTAGAAGTTTCTATAGCTATGTGAAGAGAAAAAGATTGGTGAAGACAAATGTAGGTCCCTTACAGTCAGAAACAGGGGAACTTATTATGGGGAACAAAGAAATGACTGACCAACTAAATGCATACTTTGGTTCTGTCTTCACAAAGGAGGACACAAATATCATACCAGAAATGTTGGGGAACACAGGGCTTAGTGAGAGGGAGGAACTGAAAGAAATCAGTATTAGTAGAGAAATGGTGTTGGGGAAATTGATGGGATTGAAGGCTGATAAATCCCCAGGGCCTGATGGTATGCATCCCAGAGTACTTAAGGAAGTGGCCCTAGAAATAGTGGATGCATTGGTGGTCATCTTCCAAGATTCTATAGACTCTGGAACAGTACCTACAGATTGGAGGGTAGCTAATGTAACCCCACTATTTAAAAAGGGAGGTAGAGAGAAAGCAGGGAATTATAGACCAGTCAGCCTGCCGTCGGTAGTGGGGAAAATTCTAGAGTCCATAATCAAAGATTTTATAGCAGAGCAGTTGGAGAACAGTGGTAGAATCGGACAGAGTCAGCATGGATTTACGAAAGGGAAATCATGCTTGACAAATCTACTAGAATTCTTCGAGGATGTAACTAGTAGAGTTGATGAGGGGGAGCCAGTGGATGTGGTTTATTTGGACTTTCAGAAGGCTTTCGACAAAGTCCCACATAAGAGATTAGCATGTAAAATTAAAGCGCATGGGACTGGGGGTAGTGTATTGCGAAGGATAGAAAATTGGTTGGCAGATGGGAAACAAAGAGTAGGGATGAATGAGTCTTTTACCCAATGGCAGCAGTGACTAGTGGCGTACCGCAGGGATCGGTGCTAGGATCCCAGCTATTCACAATATATATTAATGATTTAGATGAGGGAACTAAATGTAATATCTCCAAATTTGCAGATGACACAAAACTGGGTGGGAGGGTGAGTTGTGAGGAGGATGCAGAGAGGTTTCAGGGTGATTTGGGCATGTTGAGTGAGTGGGCTAATGCATGGCAGATGCAGTATAATGTGGATAAATGTGAGGTTATCCACTTTGGTAGCAAAAGCAGGAAGGCAGATTATTATCTGAACGGCTATAAACTGAGAGAGGGGAATATGCAGCGAGACCTGGGTGCTCTCGTACACCAGTCGCTGAAGGTAAGCATACAGGTGCAACAGGCGGTAAAAAAGGCAAATGGTATGTTGTCCTTCGTAGCGAGAGGATTCGAGTACAGGAGCAGGGATGTCTTGCTGCAATTATACAGGGCCTTGGTGAGGCCACACCTGGAATATTGTGTGCAGTTTTGGTCTCCTTATCTGAGGAAGGATGTTCTTGCTATAGAGAGAGTGCAACAAAGGTTTACCAGACTGATTCCTGGGATGGCGGGACTGACATATGAGGAGAGATTGAGTTGGTTAGGATTATATTCGCTGGAGTTCAGAAGAGTGAGGGGGGATCTCATAGAAACGTATAAAATTCTAACAGGACTTGACAGGGTAGATGCAGGAAGGATGTTCCCGATGGTGGGGGAGTCCAGA
Source organism: Heterodontus francisci (assembly GCF_036365525.1). Classification (NCBI taxonomy): domain Eukaryota; kingdom Metazoa; phylum Chordata; class Chondrichthyes; order Heterodontiformes; family Heterodontidae; genus Heterodontus; species Heterodontus francisci. The sequence continues at coordinate 131,532,845 of NC_090375.1, read as the reverse complement.
ACCAGGGGTCACAGTCTAAGGATACAGGGTAAACCTTTCAGGACTGAGATGAGGAGAAATTTCTTCACCCAGAGAGTGGTGAGCCTGTGGAATTCGCTACTACAGAAAGCAGTTGAGGCCAAAACATTGTATATTTTCAAAAAGGAGTTAGATATAGCTCTTGGGTCTAAAGGGATCAAAGGGTATGGGGCGAAAGCTGGAACAGGTTACTGAGTTGGAAAGATCAGCCATGTTCATAATGAATGGCGGAACAGCCTCGAAGGGCCGAATGGCCTACTCCTGCTCCTATTTTCTATTTTTTTATTTTTCATTCTCTTTCACATCGTGGTCTGTATATGTAATTTTCATAAGTCTGCTATATTCACTTTTACTGCCTTACCTGCTACGACCTTCCTAACATTCATGTGTTAATACAGCATCTTTTACAACTGTTCCTTCATGTCCATATATTTCCCGGACTGCTACCTGACAGTAATGGTCATGACTCATCTTTGTACTCTTTGTAAATCAAGTAATTTCTTCTAGACATGTTGCAAGATCCTTTGAGTCATTGATGTTGTACTTATTCACTGGTAAATTGCTATTATTAGTTACTTCTTAGCATAGTTAAGGATAAATCTTCGCTGCTAGAAATCAATTTTGCAGTGTTCCATTAAAGCATTTACCAGTGCTCCCAAGGGCTAGACCTAAAATTAGCCTTTTCTCAATCTTTACTGAATTAATCTTCCAATCCTTCACAGCAGGGAAAATGAACATGAGTGTATAATTGTTAAATAGCTTATTAGCTATATGAAAAACATTGCTACAAATGTGTTGTTAATGTTAATTTTTCATTTCCACAAATGAAATCACATTTTTGGGATTTGTACCTTTCCACAATACAATCATGTCAGTTGCCAAGAAAAGTCGATGTTTCTTCCTATTTTACAAAAAAAGCAAAAATATGGCTGAACAGGGTGCATTTAAAAATTCAAACTCCCAGCATTGGAGCACGTGGACCACAGATCTTTTTCCGCCTCATCAGCCTTGTGATGTCTCTGCTGATCCTCCTTGGCCTTAAGTTTGCATTGCTCCCTCTTCCTGCAGTCTGCCTTCGTCCCATTCTTGCTCTCCTTCCCCTTCGTGTTGTTCTTCTTTCTCTCCACCCTTCTCTTTCTCTAGCAGAATCTCTCGCAACTGAAATTCTTGCTCCTTTAGCTGGAATTCTCTCTTCCTTACTTTTTCTTCCCCCCACTAAACATGCCATTTTAATTGCTCCCTCTTCTAATCTCATTACTACATTAGGTATTACTGCATCTGTTCCATTCACTTTTAAATTTTAAATGCTGAATCACCTTCATCACTGCAGTAACTCCGTTACTCAGGTAGCTTCTAGCAGTTGCTTCAACTTTCAGCCCTGTCTTACATTCGTCTTGAGTACGGCGATCTGAGTAATGAAGGATGTAGGAAAAAATAAAAGTGAAAAGCAGGAACATACTAAAGAAGATAAGATGAAAGGCATTAAAAAAGTAAGATTACTGAACAGAGAGAGGTAGGTTTGAGGTATATGTACATAAATGCACAAAGTACTATGAATAATATAAAAGCATTAATCGTGATGTGGCTTCGGCTGGGGTAGGTCTGGGAGCTAAACACTCCTGGTTACAAAATACTCAGAAAGATAGAATAAGGAGAAAAGACAAAGGATGGCTTTGTTAATCAAAGATTCATTGGAGCACTAGAAAAGGATAGCAAGGAAGTTGAATCTGTTTGGTTAAAATTACTTTACAGGTGGAAAACGGGGAGTTGCAGATCAGCCCAATTTTCCTTTCCACTGACATTCATGATTTATTCACGGCCACAAGTTTTCCGGCTGTGTCCAAAGTGGAAATTACTCCCAGAATGTTTTAGTCCAACAAGGAAAGAAGTAGTACTGGATCCAATTCTAGGAAATGAACTGAGGCAAGTAAGTAATGTAAGGATAAGGAAACATCTCGGAAACAGTGACTCAAACAGAATTAGGTTCTATGGAAATTTGGAAAAGAGAGGGAACAGTTGAAGATAAATGTATTGAACTGGAAAAAAACAGCTTCAGTCACATATAACGGGGACAAACCCAAATAAATTAGAAATAAAAATTGGCAGATAAGATACTGGATGAAAAAGGGAAATTTTAGACAAGAGATGATAGGTGGAATCTTCCCTGTCTCACTGAGGTAGGTTTAAATGCAGGACTGGGAGCAAGATTGGAGATAAGGCCGTCGGGTCGGCACTTCAATATATTCCCACCTTCCAGCAATCTTGCCGGAGGCAGGTGAACTACAGCGGCGGCTACCCACCTGGTAGCAGCGGGGTAGCCACTTGGGCCAATTAAGAGACTAATGAGGGGGATGGGGAGGACTCCACTGGGACCTTCGTGGTGTTGGAGCGACCCCCCCCCCCAGCTGAGTGCGGAGCCTGACAGAGCCATGGAGGCAGTCTTTTAGCTCCATGCCCCAATGACGGAGCCACAAGGATGAAAGGCCGCACCTGTGGCCAAAATTAACCCTCCAGAGGGGTTTCTCCTCCATTTCAATGGCCCTACCGGTTTTGGGACTCTTTAATGTTGCAATTTTATTCACACTTCTGAGGGAACCTCCAATTTGAGGCACCCTCGTCTTTCCCTGCTTCCTGAACTGCACTCATCTCTCCTGTTGGGGCTGCCAGCTGTCCTGAGGTGCAGTCCCTCTGATTGGGCCTGCAGCTTCAGGAACCCACCTGCCATCCTTAATTGAACGGTAGATGAGGAGATGACCAATTAGGAGGCTGCATCCCAGTAGATAGCGCCAGAGTCCACACTGCAGACCCGTGTGGGGTCTGGACCTGGAAAGGGTCCCAACACCTTAAAATAAACTATCATCAGCTGATTCTGCCCAATGGGTACAAATTAGATATATCCCTTGTCACGAAAACGTGCAAGGTCGAATGATGATTTTTTAATCCACCAGCTGGAAACCTGAGAATATTAAGCTGGTAGAGCCGAACCACTCGAACCTTGCAAGCTTAATACTCTGCTGACTGTGCTTACTCAGTTAAACCTGAGGAAGGAGAGAGAACTTTCTGGAAAGAACAGACAGAAATCTCCTACAGGTACACAGTTAAGACAAGTTTCTGGAAAGAACAGACAGAGATCTCTCTCGAAGGAATTCAGTCACATTGCTGTCTCCAGGAGAACCACTGAATCAGCGTCCACCTCTTCAAACCAGAAGCCTCAGGACCAATGAATTCAGCCTGAAGCCAGCCAAGGCACCAACTTCCACAGACTGCACACCCCTTTTATTTCTATGGACTCTAATTCAGCCAATCTATCTTTTCCCATTCTGTAACCTATTTGTGTGTGTGAGAGAGAGAGAAAGTTGGAGCATATTTAATTATTTTTACTTAGATCGGTTTAAGTACAATAAAGTTAACCTTTTTCTTTGTTAAACTCTAGAAAACTTGTCCAATTGGATCTTTTTGTGATCATGGCACGTAAACAAGTTAAACACTCACTGAATTGGCAAGCATATCCACTTAAAAAGGAAATAAATCTGTTGTGGCCAAACAAGGAGAGGGAAAAGAGGGGAGCCCTTCGACCCCTTCTCATCTGATTGTAACAGAAAATCGGGGGCTCTACATCCGCAATCAAACCCAAAGACAAATGTGAAATTGGAATCAGGAAACCAAATTGATCCCAAGCAATAATCTTTTAAAATACTTCAATACAGGTTTTATTGTGGTTCAGTGCTAGAGTACTAAAACGTCCACATTCGAGGCCAGTACCTTCCTAGACCAGAGGGAAGTAACTTGGGACAGTTTAAAAGCCCTATCCGTTGAAATGTTAAGGAGTATGGCTCGGCATTTAGAGATAAATATCAGTCCAAATGCTGGGAACCGTGATCCTAAAACTTGTGGCCAACCATTTAGAAATTGAAACTGAAGAATCGGAGACAGGCATAGAATCTGTAGTAGACAGGCTAGCATTACCTAGATACAACTGGAACAGCAGAAACTAGAGCTAGAATTCCAAGAACAGAAGTAGAAATCCAGGAAAGAAAGAGCTATCCAGAACGGGAAGCAGGGAAGAGAGTTAAGGCAGCTCAAACGGAATAGGGGAAGACCCAATATACCCAGTGAAGGCACCGCTAGTGAGGGAACTGTCCCTAGTTCAGGACTGAGTGCTGAGCTCTTAAAGTTCTCCCATTTCATACCAAACTTTGATGAGGGGTATGTGGAAGCATTTTTCATCTCATTTGAAAAGCTTGCAAAACAGTTGAAGTGGCCAGCGGAGGGCTGGACCCTGCTACTGCAAAGTAAATTAATAGGAAAAGCCCCTGAGGTTTATTTCCTATTGTCCGACGAAAGTTTATCAAACTATCAGATGACGAAAGATGCTATCCTGAGTGCATATGAGCTGGTACCGGAGGCGTACCACCACAAAATTCTGAACTCTCCAAAAATGGCCAGAACAAACTTACATCGAGTTTGAAATAGTTAAGCAACTCACTTTCGACCGATGGATATGGACGCTTAAGATAGAGACCAACAATGAAAATCTCAGATTGGTGATCTTCCTCAAGGAGTTCAGAAATTTGATTCCCCTTTCCATTAAAACACATCTGGAGGAACAAAAAGTTTCAAGAGCCAGGCAGGCAGCATCTGACTGATGATTATGAGCTTGTCCACAAGCCCTTGCCCCAAGGGAAACGCTTCCCTAGTCACCTCCAAAAACCTGAAAAGGATAGAAGGTGGGAGGGTGATAGGAAGATGAACAGCCATGGGGAAGAAGGGAGAGCTGGAAACACAGGGGCCTTCCTCAGGCCAAAAAAGATGCTGAGAACAGGCATTTTTTATATATTCGTTCATGGGATGTGGCGTCGCTGGTTAGGCCAGCATTTTATTGCCCATCCCTAATTTCCCTTGAGAAGGTGAGCTGCCTTCTTGAACCGTTGCAGTCCATGTGGGGTAGCTACACCAACAGTGATGTTAGGGAGTTCCAGGATTTTGACCCAGCGACAGTGATGTAACAGCGAAATAGTTCCAAGTCAAGTTCGTGTGTGGCTTGGAGGAGAACTTGCAGGTGGTGGTGTTCCCATGCATCTTCTACCCTTGTCCTTGTAGGTAGTAGAGGTCGTGGTTTGGAAGGTGCTGTCGAAAGAGCCTTGGTGAGTTGCTGCAGTGCATCTTGTAGATGGTACACACTGCTGCCACTTTGCATCAGTAGTGATCGGAGTGAATGTTGAAGGTGGATGGGGTGCCAATCAAGCGGGCTGCTTTGTCCTGCATGGTGTCAGGCTTCTTGAGTGTTGGAGCTGCGCCCATCCAGGCAAGTGGAGAGTATTCCATCACACTCCTGACTTGTGCCTTGTGGATGGTGGACAGGCTTTGTGGGTTACTCGCCGCAGAATTCCCAGCCTCTGACCTGCTGTTGTAGCCACAGTATTTATGTGGCTCTTCCAGTTCAGTTTCTGGTCAATGTTAACCCCCGGGATGTTGATAATGGGAGATTCAACAATGGTAATCTCATTGAACATCAAGGGGAGATGGTTAGATTTTCTCTTGTTTGAGATGGTCATTGCCTGGCACCAGTGTGGCGTGAATGTTACACGTCACCTATCAGCCCAAGTCTGGATGTTGTCTAAGTCTTGCTGCATCTGGACACAGGCTGCTTCAGTATCTGAGGAGTTGCGAATGGTGCTGAACATTTTGCAATCATCGGCGAACATCCCCACTTCTGACTTTATGATGGAGGGAAGGTCATTAATGAAGCAGCTGAAGATGGTTGGGCCTAGGACACTACCCTGAGGAACTCCTGCAGCGATGTCCTGGGGCTGAGATGATTGACCTCCAACAACCACAAACATCGTCCTTTATGCTAGGTATGACTCCAACCAGCGGAGAGTTTTCCCCTGATTCTCATTGACTCCAGTTTTACTAGGGCTCTTTGATGCCATATTTGGTCACATGCTGCCTTTGATGTCAAGGGCATTCACTCTCACCTCACATCTGGAGTTCAGCTCTTTTGATCAAGGCTGTAATGAGTGACACTCAGATTGGTGATCTTCCTCAAGGAGTTTAGAAATTTAATTCCCCTTTCCATTAAAACATATCTGGAGGAACAAAAAGTTTCAAAAGCCAGGCAGGCAGCATCTGACTGATGATTATGAGCTTGTCCACAAGCCCTTGCCCCAAGGGAAACGCTTCCATAGTCACCTCCAAAAACCTGAAAAGGATAGAAGGTGGGAGGGTGATAGGAAGATGAACAGCCATGGGGAAGAAGGGAGAGCTAGAAACACAGGGGCCCTCCTCAGGCCAGAAAAGATGCTGAGAACAGGCATTTTTTATTTCCATTGCAACAATGCAGGTCACCTTTGAGCTGACTGCTGGAAGTTACGGGAAATTAGTTAGGGTACACAAGACCAGTGCAGGAAATAGGGCCCTGATGGAGAGCACAACAAACTAGGCTGAGGCTGTTACTGCAGCAGTAAGACCCCGTAAATATACTGCTGTGAGTGCAGGAGAACTTAACAAAATCCCTGAGAATTACCAGAATTTTGTGTCTGAAGGAAAAGTGACCCCATACCCCTCAAGTGAGGCAAGTAAGCCATAGTCATACTTAGGGATACAGGGGCCACCCAATCCCTTCTGCTGGGAAAAGGCATGACCTTTCCCCCAGAGAGTGCTTTGAATGCCAAAGTATTAGTGAATGTTATTGGGCAAAGGTATATGCCCATATCTTTATATCAGATGTACCTGGAGTGCAACCTTATTTCAGGACCGGTAACCATGGGGATTGCCCCTAGTTTACCAGTGGACAAGGTCGACCTGCTCCTTGCAATGACTTGGCAGGGGTGAAGATGGTAGCTTCCCCAGTGATCTTAAAAAGGCCGAAAGAGGTCAGGGAGACAGCGCAGTTACAGGAGAAGATCCCTGGCATTTTTCCTGACTGTGTAGTGATCCAGTCCATGGTCAAACAAGCTCTATCGGCAGAGGCTGAACTGGCCCTGCAGTTGGATGACCCTGCTGTCTGGTTATCCAAAATCTTCTTTGGGAATTTAGAGGAACCAAAGGATGGGTTAAACAGGCCTTCCTTTGTCGAGGCTCAGCAAGCCGACCCAGTGTTAAAAAAGTTAGCACAGGCTGCCCAAACTGAACCTGAAGCAGGAGTTTTAGAGTGCTACTATTTAAACGATGAGGTGCTGATGAGGAACTGGTGACCTCCTCACAGACCTGCAGACGAAGGGTGGGCAGTGACTCACCAGGTAGTGGTGCCGCCGAGGTACTGTAGGGAAATGCTGAGGATGGCCCATGAAGTTCCAATGGCTGGACATGTTGGTATCAGAAAAACACAAGCCTGCATCAGACAGCATTTTCACTGGCCACAACTCCACAAGGATGTGGTGGAGTTCTGTAAAACTTGCCACACTTGCCAGGTTGTGGGGAAGTCCCAATCTGCAATAAAACCTGCACCCCTAATTCCCATACGGGCTTTTGGGAAACATTCAGCAAAGTGTTGGTAGATTGTGTGGGGCCCTGCCAAAAACAAAAGGGGACAAACAAGCACAGATCTGTCAGGCAGACAGGAAAGAGGAGGGTGAAAGGGACAATGAGGACGAGTTAGAGGCAGAGCTGGAGGATTCCCAAATTGAACCCCCTACCGTCCGGTTAGCTAACACCGAAATGTTAGGGAGATTAGACACTGTACTCTCCTATCTAAACACAGAACAGAGAGGAGTCCTAACAAGGTTGCTCACAGCGTTTAAAGAGATCTGCAGGGAGAAACCAGGGTGCATAGCCCTAGCCCTACACGATGTGAATGTAGGAGAGACCCCTCCCATAAAACAAAATCCCTATCGCCTAGATGCCGAATGAAAGCACAGTCATGGCAGTGTGAGATTGAAAAGTGAATGTTTGAGGATGAATGTGGGTGTACAGTTTCTTTTTAAAAAATTTTTACAACTTTATAATGAAATGCACCTGTCGTCACATTTCATTCCGCGTGGTGTGGAGGTGTCATGAAAATGTGCTAAATCAAAGGATGTTTTTTTTAATCCACTGGCTGGAAACCTGAATATTAAACTGGTGGAGACGACCCACTCAAACCTTGCAAGCTTTGAACCCTGCTGACTGTGTTTACTTACTTTAGCCAGAGGAAGGAACTAGAGAGAGAGAACTTACTAGAAAGAACAGACAGAAACCTCCTTCTTTCGAGACACTTTCGAGAACTTTCCGGAAAGAACAGAGATCTCTCTTGAAGGAATTCAGTCACATTGCTGTCTCCCGGAGAACCACTGAATCAGCATCCATCTCTTCAAACCGGAAGCCTCAGGACCATCGAATTCAGCCTGAAGCCAGCTGAGTCACTAACCTTCACAGACTATATACCCCTTTTATTTCTCTGGACTCTAATTCAATCAATTTATCCTTCCGCACTCTGTAACCTATTTGTGAGTGTGTGTGTGTGTGTGAAAAAGTTGGAACTTATTTTATTATTTTTACTTCGATCAGTTTAAGTGCAGTAAAGTTAATTTCTTTCTTTGTTAAACTTGAGAAAACCTATCCGAACTTTTTACGATCACGGTGCGTAAAGAAGTTAAATACTCACTGAATTGGCAAGAATATCCACTTAACAAGGAAATAAATTGTTCTGGTCAAACAAGGAGAGGGAAAAGAGGGGAGCCCTTCGCCCCCTCCTCACCTGATCGTATCACCCTACAAGAATTAAAGGGATGTGCAGCAAAATCTTGGTTGAATGCGGAAATTAATGGACTTCAAAGAGTTACATAACAAATATAGAACAAATGACGCAAAAGAAAATAGCATAGAGTACACAAAATATAGAGGGGAAGCAAGAGATTAGAAAGGCTGAAGGAAGATGTTGAGAGTCTGGAGGGGGAATGTAAAGGGAAATAGTAAAGGATTTTATAAACACTTTAAAAAGTAGTTGAAATAATTTTGCCCAACCAAACATTCATCTGCTTCCCAAACACATTAAACATTGTAACAGAAATCCTGCTGCTGGCAGAACCACAGATTGGCTGGACAATGTTTATAAGGACTATTATAATCAGACCCACCGGCCGTCCATGTCTCCGTTATAAAGACGTCTGCAAACGCGACATGAAATCGTGTGACATTGATCACAAGTCGTGGGAGTCAGTTGCCAGCATTCGCCAGAGCTGGCGGGCAGCCATAAAGACAGGGCTAAATTGTGGCGAGTCGAAGAGACTTAGTAGTTGGCAGGAAAAAAGACAGAGGCGCAAGGGGAGAGCCAACTGTGCAACAGCCCCAACAAACAAATTTCTCTGCAGCACCTGTGGAAGAGCCTGTTACTCCAGAATTGGCCTTTATAGCCACTCCAGGCGCTGCTTCACAAACCACTGACCACCTCCAGGCGCGTATCCATTGTCTCTCGAGATAAGGAGGCCCAAAAGAAAGAATTAGAGTGATGAAGCATAGTCCGCCAATCAGCTTCGTGTGTCTTTTGTGCGGAGGTTTTTGCATACTGATAGATTCCGGTGTGCATTTGAGCAAAATGTTGCTATATTCCCAGGCTTGAATTCAGGTTTTGGTTTTTATGAATCACTGTTGGCTTCTGAATTTGTCAGCAGAATTGAAATCCCTAAGATGTTTAGCTGACATTGTTTAATCTGAAATTAGTTAAATAACATTGATTGTTGCCTGGGTGACAGAGCAGGTTGGCAGTAGTGTCCTTCAACTTTGGGATTTGGGATTGAATCTATACCAAACTGCTGGAATGAAAATCTTTCCTCTGCAGATTGTAATACTAGACTGCTCGAACCTTTAGAACTGCACTACATTGTCTAGATTTTACCTGTGTATATAAGTTAGCAACGTGCATACAAAATAATCGTTAGGACATAAAAAATCCTCTGAACGGGAAAAGGCCCGTCTCTTTTTCAGTGATCCATCCTACCTACCTGCCTTCTTACCACTATTCCTCTCCTGAGCAGAAATATATCCAGTTGCCTTTTGAATCTTTTTATACAGCTGGATTCAAAGGCCTCTCTTGAAACTTATTCTATAAATCTATCACTGTTCGGGTATTAAAGGTTCACCGTGACTTCCCCTCTTACTACCAACTGTGTACCCTGGTATTTGAGCCCATAACCTCCATCCACCTTTCCTCACTCCAGCTGATGATCCTTTCAATTTTTGCTGAGATTGGCTACCTCCCAATTTATACTGCCTTGGTGGGTGGGAGCAGGAACCGATGGTAGTCAGCTGGGCCGAGACTAAAATAGTGTTGGGCTTGTAACTTCTGATTCTGATTTGCATATGCAGGAACGTGCTGCCTATTTCTGACAGGAACTTCAGCCACCTGGATGAAGTTGCGACTGAACGTTGGGACAGATGGCAAGTTGGCATGACTGTCCCTTGAGTTTATATTCATCCTGCTTTTTTAAGAAGGGCTGTAGCAACAGGACATTCTGCCCATAGTGTCAAAATATGCAGCTCATCTGTATTTTCTAAAGCTGCTTTTCTTTGTGTGCGATGTATGCTAGTTCTGCCTATTCTCAAAGTGTAGGTCTCACTCATGTAACTAGCTGAACACCCAATGTAAAACAGCTGAGAGTCATTTCAACCAACAATCCAGGAAACTTGTTAAGAAGGATCTTCCCAGCAGCTAGTTTTAGTGAGCCTGGGTGAGTTTATGTTCAGCTTAAAGCTGCATGCCCAAGACCAGCGCTTTCAGAAACAGGTGGCAGTGACACACGTCTCACAGGATATAAAAGGAGCATTTTGAATATACTGCAATACTTGAGCATCAGACTTCTGTCTCCAGAGGTGCTTTTTAAGACACGTAAACAACAGAACTCCCTTTACAGGCAAAACCTGGTATCTGATCATTAATTTACTCCACAGTCACAAGAATTAAACACATATTTTCCACTGACTCTTAAAAAGCAGGACCCTATGGAATATTTTGACACAGTGTGAATGTAGTTGTGTATAATTCTAATTGTAACACACAATACATAGTCTCTTTGTAACTGTACTGATAAAGCACACTGGTACTAAAAGGTTTCAGCTTCTTCCTGGGCAATATGGTCCCCTTACAATACCACTTTTTCCAACAGGCCACGGCACCTGTCAACATTCCTAGATCGAAATTCACACCTAACAGTAATGGATTCAGCATCTCTTGGCAATCTCCACCAGTTACCTTCACAGGCATGCCAGTAAGTATGAGGAGCTTAAGGTGTAATAGAGACCTGAGGTCTCAGGGCAATGAAGACGTGGAGCAGCTGGAGACATCAAAGCATTGCATAAAATGCAATTCTACTTAATACAGTTCTAACATTGTTTCAAAACCATAGTGCAGCTTTCAATAATTTTGTGTTATTGATAAAATTTGTGATGGTACATTATTTCCAGAAAACTGAACTTAAACATTTTGTGGAATTTTCACATAGACTTTCCTGATCTACAACTTTGACAGAACCCCCAGAAAAACATTATGAGTGGCTAAAAACAGATAATTATGCAGTTTCTCCAGGAATTCTGCCAAAGTTATCCCAAAGTAGATGGGCATAACCCTGTGGAATATAAGGGTCTAAGGCATGGATTTTCTGATCATTCAGACAACTGGTGAAACCTTCATTTAAATGTATGCAGTGAATGTACATGCATTTTGCGCAATTCATGTTTGGAATATAATGTGTTCATCATGTTCATATACAGTGAACATTCTAGGAGACTGTTGTGCTAACAGGAAGTGAACGTTTCAAGGGGGCCCAATATATATCTTCATGTACTTGGATTTTTGCAGCCTAGAGGGAAAGAGTGTACTAGGTCCATTTTTTGCTGTGTTTTTTTTCTCCATTCTGTTTCTCACACAAAGTTTTGGCACTGAAATTTATCATTCTACCATGGATATTCCTATTGAAAAAAAGAGGAGAAACTAAGAAGAAATATTTCTATGCCTCCACTCTTACTTTAGAATCCAAATATCCTGGCAGAGGATTTGTCAGAGGTATGGCATTGCCAGTGGCTGTCATTGCCCTTATGTGTCTTAGTCTTATTCCTGAGTGCCTGGAGGCAGATCAGCAACCTAAGTCAATCTACAATGCACAGATTGATTAAGCAAGTGGATATTTCCTTATTTGGCATAGCAAACACAATGTTATTATATCCCCAGCATGAGAATGTATTTTTTTCAAGTAATATGATTCTCCAAAGACCTTGGCATTATTCATTGGCACCCAGGTGGTTTTACAAGTTCCTACTCACTTTTCCAGTGCACACATGAACTGCAAGATTTATCAGTCCCATCAATATTCAGCTCATCAGTGACCATCCCGAGTAGTAGTCATAAGGCATTTATTTTAAGGCAATCCACAGTGCCTGTATTATTTGATCCTTAAAGGAGGGTTCCAAGGTTGGCTCCAGGGAGCCCAAGGCCACCTTCATGAGTCAAAGATCATGATACTTCTCTGAAAACAGAAGCCAAGAAATACATATGATGCAGCTACCAGAATGATCATACATGTGCACAGTAGGCATCTTCATAGAATCATATAAATATACAGCACTGAGGAAACCATTCGGCCCATTGCAGCTCTGCTGATAACGGCAGTCATGCTGAGTCCCAAACCCCACTTATTGTCTATAATGCTGTAGATCCCTCATCCTCAAGTACCTGTCCAATTCTTTTTTTAAATTATTTATGAAATCAGCTTCCACCACCATTTCAGCTAGAACATTCTAGCATCACCCCATCTTTTTCCAATGATTTTGAATCCGTGATCTCTAGTTATTGACCCACTCACCAGAGGGAATATTTTTTCCCTATTTACTCTATCAAAATCTCTCATCTTGAAAACCTCTACTAGGTCACCTCTTAACCTTCTCTGTTCCAAGGAGAACAGTCCTAACTTTCCAATCTTTCCTCATAACTAAAGTTCCTCATCCCTGGTAACATCCTAGTAAGCCATCTTTATACCCTTTCAAAGGCCTTTATGTCTTTCCTGAAGTGTGGTGCCAAGAATTGTCCACAATATCCCAGCTGAGGCCTAACCAGTGATTTATAAAGTTCTAGCATGATCTTTTTGCTTTATATGCTATGGCTTTGTATTGCCTGTAGTTTTGGCGCAGCATACGCCAAATACCACCTTATTGAGACATTAGCGCAGGCATTACATGCATGCACTGAAAGCAGGCAGATTGACGTCAGTCAACATTTAATACTGATTTGACACCCGACATGCCATTTTTGTTCTTGTCGCTCTAGTCAATGCCCTCTTTTAAACACACTCAGCTGGAAATGTGTTCAACAGCATGAGGGACCCTACATCAGCACTGTTAAAAGGGATCATTATCCAACTTGCACCTCGGTTGCTTATTACTTTCTGCTGACTCTTGCTGAGTTTTTGGAAGTCATGAGTGTTTGGAGAAGTTCAGAAAAGTTGGTAAAGTCTGCACGGGGTGGTGCTGGGCAATGGGAAGGTGTTGGTTGCTACTGCCAGGACCCTGAGCACATCACTTGCTCCCAGTCATGGGACTTTAGTAGAAGTCCCCCTTGTGCTTCAGCATCAGAGGGAGATAAAGCAGAGAAAGCAAAGAAGACAAGCTGCTTGCAGGGAAAGAAGGGTTCTCAGCTGGTGGCCTTCTCCATCTAGCGTCTTCCAGGAGTACTTCTCCGACCTGCACCTAAGCCAGGAGCAATGTGTTTGGCAGATGCGCTTCACGAAGGAGGTGATCACTGAACTGTTAGAATCGGACTTGCTGTTTCAGAGCAGGGTGAGGACAGTGTTGCCAGTGGCCATGAAGGTGACATCACCCTCGATTTCTTTGCAAGTGGATTCTTCCAGGCTGGAACAAGTGAGCTAACATCTTGCAGTTCACAGTCATTTGCTGCATCTGGAGGTCACAGAGGCTCTGTATGCCAGGAGATGGGACTTAATTCTCTTTTCTCTAAACAGAAAGGAGCAGGTTTTGCCAGAATACTGGGCTTCCCCATGATGCAGGGTGCATTCAACTGCACTTCTGTGACTTTGCAGGCGCCACATCTCAATGGTGAGATGTACCGAAACCGCAAAGGGTCCCACGCGTTCAGTGTGCAGTTGGTGTACTACCACACCCAACACATCATGTTGATGAATTCCCGCTATCCTGGCAGCAGTCACGATGCATTCATTCTGTGCCAGGCCACTATTCTAGCAATCTTTCAGTCACCTCTTTGAACCAGAGAGTGGTTGCTTTGTGATAAGGGATATGCACTGTACACCAGGCTGATGACTCCCCTCCACAAACTAGCCACATGTGCCAGCTGCCATGAGGAATAGCATCAAACAGACAATCAGAGTGCTGAAGCAATGGTTCCACTGACTGACCATTCTTGAGGAAACTTTCAGTACTCGCCAGAACAGGTATCCTGATTCATGACAGTCTGTTGCATCCTCCACAACCTGGCCATCATGAGAGCACACCTCTTTCCAACATGGGTTCAGTGAGCATCTCAGGAGGAGAAGGAGGAAGGGAGGAGTCAGTTGGCACATCCATGTTCTGGACAGGCTTTCTGTGAGTGCATCATTGGACTCCATTTCCCCTGAATGAAACCCCGGATCCCCATTGCTCAACACTTTCCCCACCTTACCATCCCTCTTTGATAGACTATCATAGCACCCTCTTGGCCACAATCCTGAAATAAAAGCCACCACAAAGCAATCATTCCATACCAACTTTATCCAGTAAAACATCCAATACTCCATATAATACTCAACTAATCACCCTTGTGCAATCCCTTAGTGCCTGTCTTCTGGATGCCTTTGCCTGGCCTAGTGCTCCTACAGTGCTAACCTAGTGGCTGCAGCATGGCTGGTGGAAGGCTGCGGACTTGCACTGTTGGAGACTGCAGATGGCTTTACAGGAACCCCGCGAGCAGCTCTGGGCCTTGAGGGCCTGGCATCGGACTGCACCACCTCAGCTTGGGGGGCAGCAGTCTGAGCTGGCTGGCTGACAGGCATAGGAACATAGGAGCAGGAGTAGGCCATTCAGCCCATCGAGCCTGCCTGGCCATTCAATACAGTCATGGCTGATCTTCCACTTCAATACCTTTTTCCCACACTATCCTCATATCCCTTTATGTCATTGGTATTTAGAAATCTGTCAATCTCTGCTTTAAACATACTCAATGACTGAGCTTCCACAGCCCTCTGGGGTAAAGAATTCCAAAGATTTTGAGTAAATAAATTTCTCCTCATCTCTGTCCTAAGTGGCTTCTCCCTTATTTTGAAATTGTGTCCCCTGGTTCTAGCCTCCACAACCAGGGGAAAACATCTTACCTGCATCTACCCTGTCTATCCCTTTAAGTATTTTGTATTTTCAATGAGATCACCTCGCATTCTCTGACACTCTAGAGAATACAGGTCCAGTTTCCCCAATCTCTCTTCATAGGACAGTCCCACCATCCTCGGAACAAGTTTGGTGAACCTTCGTTGCACTCCCTCTATGGCAGTAATATCCTTCCTAACGTCAGGGGACCAGGTGCAGTCTAAGCAAGGTTCTATACAATAGAAGCAAGACTTCACTACTCCTGTACTCAAATCTTCTTGCAATAAAGGCTAACATGCCATTAGCCTTCTTAATTGCTTGCTGCACCTGCATGTTAGCTTTCAGTGACTTATTGACGAGAACACCCAGGTCCCTTTGTACATCTACACTTTCTAATCTCTTACCATTTAAGAACTACTCTGCACATCTGTTCCTCCTACCAAAGTGGATAACCTCACATTTTTCCACATTATATTTCATCTGCCACGTTCTTGCCCACTCTCTAAGTCTGTCCAAATCCCCTTGAAGCCACTTTGCATCTTCCTCACAACACACATTCCCACCTAGTTTTGTGTCATCCGCGAACTTGGAAATGCTACATTTGGTCCCCACATCCAAATCATTGATATATATTGTGAATAGCTGGGGCCCAAGCACTGATCCCAGCAGTACCCCACTAGTCACAGCCTGCCAACATGAGAATGACCTGTTTATTCATACTCTCTTCTTTTTGCCTGTTAACCAATCCTTAATCCATGCCAGAATATTACCTCCTATCCCATGTGCTTTAATTTTGCTAACCAGCCTCCTGTGGGGGACTTTATCAAAAGCCTGCTGAAAATCCAAGTATACCACGTCCACTAGCTCCCACTTATCAATTCTGTTAGTAACACCCTCAAAAAACTCCCAATAGGTTCGTCAAACATGATTTCCCATTCATAAATCCATGTTGACTATACCCAATCAGGTCATTATTATCCAAGTGTTCATTTATTACGTCCTTTAGAATAGATTCTAGCATTTTCCCAATGACTGATGTAAGACTAACAGGTCTGTAATTCCCTGTTTCCTCTCTCCCTCCCTTCTTAAATAGTGGGGTGACATTTGCGACCTTCCAATCTGCAGGAACTGCTCCAGAATCAATAGAATTTTGGAAGATGATCACAAATGCATCTATTATCTCCATAGCTACCTCTTTCAACACTCTGGGATGTAGAATATCAGGTCCTGGGGACTTATCAGTCTTCAGCCCCATTAATTTCTCCAATTCATCCTTCTTACTAATACTAATTTCCTTCAATTCCTCATTCCCCCTAATCCCTTGGATCTCTAATTCTGGGAGATTTCTTGTATCTTCCTCAGTGAAGACAGACACAAAGTAATCATTTAGCTTCTCTGCCATTTCTCTATTCCCCATTATAAATACTCCTTTCTCTGCCTGTAATGCACCCACATTTGTCTTCGCCAAGCGTTTCCTTTTTACATACCTACTGAAGCTTTTACAGTCCGTTTTTATATTTTTGCTAGCTTACATACATATTCTATTACCCCTTTCTTTATCAGTTTCTTGGTCCTCCTTTGCTGTATTCTAAAATCCTCCCAATCCTCAGGTTTACTACTATTTCTGGCAACTTTATAGGCCTTTTCTTTTAATCTTATACAATCCTTAACTTCCTTTGTTAGCCATGGTTGACTGCCTTTATTTTTGGGGTTTTTGTGACTTTAAGGAATGCATAGTTGCTATAAACTATGTAATAATTATTTGAAGACTATCCATTGCCTATGTATTGTCATACCTTTTAATGTATTTTCCCAATCCATCTCAGCCAATTTGCCCCTCATACCTTCATAATTTCCTTTCTTCAAATTTAGCACCCTGGCTTCAGATTGAACTACCTCACTTTCAAACATAATGTAAAATGCTATCATATTATGGTCACTCATTCCTAAAGGTTCTTTTTCAACAAGATTATTAATTAGCCATTTCTCATTGCATAATACTAGATCTAAAATAGCCTGTTCTCTAGTCAGTTCCTCAACATACTGCTGTAGGAAACCAGGTCTGGCGGCAGGCTGAAAGTAAAAAGGGAAGAACCAGCAAGCAGAGCTGTGCAGCCAAAAGAGAGAGAGAGAGGGAGTAACAGCTGCTTTCAGATCACCGATACAGCAAAAGGCTGCTAAGATTTGAACCCAGTTTGAAAGTCCCGGTTTGCAGAGGAGAAAAGACCAACAGGGTCACCAGAGATTGCCTTACTAACAGAAAACCAGCCGAGTGTGCTCAGAAGAAGTGAGGGAAGAGGACATTGGCTTTGCGAAGGACTGGGAGATCCAGCCCACTGCAACTGGGAGGAGTTTGGAACTTTTAACTGCAAGAATACCTTTTCGATGAGAACATTGTGTAATGCATAAATGTCATGTGAGGTTTTCATGGGTGTTAATAAGTTAATGGGAAAAAAAACGTTCTCTGTAATTTAGTGTATTAGCTGCCTGCTATATAGTGTTTAGTTAATGGTGATTTTGAGATAGTTGTCTCTACTGAGGATGTAACATCAGTTTGAGCTTCCACTGTAGGACTCAGACATTGGATGGATTCTGCTTGTGCTGCAATTGAGGCTGAAACATTGGCCATCACAGGTTTCATCATAGTCAGTTCTGCAAGTGTTCTCATGGAGTTGGCCATCACTTCCACGCTGGGAGCGGTGGCCACTGCTGGGACTGCAGCCCAGCCGCCTGTTAGCCGGGATCCAAGGTGAGGTTTGGTTGCCTCGCCGGGGGTAATCGGTCGGGCCCCGGCGAGACAAGGGTGGTCATTTGGGAGGAAAGGGAGAGTCTTGGTTCCTGGGGGTGGTTGGGGAAGCGGGGACAGCCCCTCAATCGGGCACCCTGTGCCCAATTGTCAGGGCTCACCCCAGGGGCGCTGAGAGGCTGCCAGCTTTTACCGGGTGGCCTTTCCTGGCTGCAGGACGCCCGCTTGCCATGCGTAAAATCCGCGTAGAGGTGGGCAAATGCCCTTAAGTGGCCGTTAATTGGCAACTTAAGGGCCTTGATTGGCCTGGGGTGGGCGGCCCATTTTTCGCCCCCCACCCCGGTCCTATGTAATGTGGGGCGGAGGCGGGAGCGGGTCAAGAAGAGCTCCTGGAGTATCCCGCTCCGTTTTAGGCCCCCCCCACCCACCCACCACCATCTGGCTCGTTGGGGTGGCGTAAAATTCCGGCCATAGTTTATTTAATGTAAAGTGGTTAAATGAATGGTAATCAGTGCAAAGCAGTATATGGTACAGTAATTATATACTTTTCTCCTCTCTGATACAAATCTAAACAGTGAAGAGCACTTTTCCCAGAGCTATCTCTCAACATATTTTGGATCATGAAAATAGATATGCACTTCCTATATGGTGAAACACCATCACAGAGACAAACTAGCGCCAATTCATGGCGGGCTATCAATTGACTGTTGAGTTAATGATAGACAGTCTAATATAAACCCCTGGCCAGAGTTGACTTTCAATAGGAATACAAAGAATCATTTATCTTGCCCCCAATCACAGGCTCGACTCAATTGTCAGTAAACAGTCTGTACTCCAGAACGACAGTCACCTAGGAGATTTTAAATTAAATGGCATGATTAGTTTCATTCAATTGTGCCACATATATTGAATGATCTGCTGGACAGGTCCCTGTCCACATTCAAAGGCAGCAATCATACCACAAATACTATGGACTCCCAGAACTCTGCATGTCCCTGCCTTGCTCTGAGGTGCCAGTATAAGCCAAACTGTAATGCAGATTCTCTCTACTTGCAGAAAACAATGAGCAATAAATGATCTTAACTGTCTAAATTGTGGTCAGCAATAAGGAAAATTGTCAGTTAGCAATGATCCTTCTAATTGTTTTCACAGTTGACATGCTTAAGCTAAATCATGTGATATTTCAAATGTGTGTATCCTTAAGAGTTGTAATGGTGGGTTTCACAATACCTAACTATAATTACATGTAACTCGAGACCCATTATTATCATTAATTCATATGGGGTATCAGGTTTTTAAATGAGCACTCGGGGTGAAGATAAAGTAGGCTTTGGATTTCGGCATGCATGTAATTGCAATAGTTTCGTTATAGCTCCAGTCCTCTCATTGTTCTATATGCACATTGTACTCTTATCTGTTGTACATTATGAACTCATAACATAAGCTGGGGCATAGTCCAGTGTTTGTTGCTTTTTACCCTGGAACAGCATAAACAAAGAGAAAACTGAACACTGCTCGCATCATACCAAGTTCCACCCTTCGTGTGACTCCTGGTACTACACCTAAATCTGGCTCCTAATTGCTGAATACTGCTGTTTTGGTGGATTAACTCTGTTCTACAAGAATTGCTGATCTTATAAAACGTCCCACTGCATAGTTCATGCCTCTTAATATATGGGTGTGGCAAGGAAAAGAGGAAGATTGTCAACTGGAATTCAGAAGGTTGACAAAATTGCCAGTATGAACTGAAAGGGGAGGAAATTGTCAGCGTTAATTGAGGGAGAAGGATTCATGAACTGTAAATGGGAGAGAAGGAAGAGTGTTTCCATGAACTTGGGGGAGTTTGTTTCTTTATCTGGGTACTAGGCAGGTGAAGACAGACAGCAGGTCATAAACTGTGTCACTTACATCAGAACATTGGAGCAGGACAACGCCATTCGCCCCATCGAGCCTGCTCCACCATTCAGCTAGATCATGGCTGATCTTCTAACTCAACTCCATTTTCCCACACTATCCCCATAACCCTTGATATCTAGAAATCTATCAATCTCTGTCTTAAATATACTCAGTAATTGAGTCTCCACCACCCTCTGGAGTAGAGAATTCCACAGATTCACCACCCTCTGAGTGAAGAAATTCCTCCTCATCTCAGTCCTAAATGGCTTATTTCTTATTCTGAGACTGTGTCCCCTGGTTCTAGACCCCCCCAGCCAGGGGAAACATCCTTCCTGCATCAACCCTGTCGAGCCCTGTAAGAATTTTGTATGTTTCAATGAGATCACCTCTCATTCTTCTAAACTCTAGAGAATACAAGCCCAGCTCCTCAATCTCTCCTCATAGGACAATCCCGCCATCCCAGGGATTAGTCTGGTGAACCTTAGTTGCACTCCCTCTATGGCAATTATATCTTTCCTTAGGTAAGGAGACCAAAACTGCACACAACACTCCAGGTGCAGTCTTGCCAATGCTCTATACAATTGCAACAAGACTTCTTCATTTTTGTACTCAAATCCTCTTGCAATAAAGGCCAATATACCATTTGCCTTCCTAACTGCTTCCAGCACCTGTATGTTAGCTTTCAGTGCCTTATGAACAAGGACACCCAGGTCCCTTTGGACACCAGTCTCTCACCATTTAAGAAATATTCTGCATTTCTGTTTTTTCCTACCAAAGTGGATAACTTCACATTTTTCCACATTATATTCCATCTACCATGTTCTTACCCACTCACGTAGCCTGTCTAAATCCCCTTGAAGCCTCTTTGCATCCTCCTCACAACTCACATTCCCACCTAGTGTCATCAGCAAAGTTGGAAATATTACATTTGGTCCCCACATCCAAATCATTGATGTGGATTGTGAATAACTGGGGCCCAAACACTGATCTTCGCGTTTCCCCACTAGTCACTGGTTACAGAAGTTATCTGTATTGATGAACGCCAGGAAAATAATCTAGTTTAAAAATACTGCAAACATAATAATATATTGTGTGCAATGCTACTGTTATACGTCGACTGCCTTTGTGTTACTGAGCCAGTAGGTGATTAAGGGTAACGAGAGAAACAAAAGGAGGATACTTGCCGAGTGAGGGGAGCACTCTTCTGAACTTTCCTCTGTATGCATCTTCCACACACCTGAGGCCAAATATGCTAAGGACCGTCTCCTCATATTGGGTTAGATGCTTTAATCATGATGGTCCCTCATCATCTGTGAGCATTTATTCCCACTGGATATGAACAGCCTTTTTCTGGACATTGAGATGCTAGAAATCCAGTCCTGTGGCAAGTGGACATCCCTCTGTGTGTGAATGCAAACCTACACAGCATGCATATAGCTTCAGTTGCAGATGCCAGGAGCTAACTGCTTGCTGTAGCAGCCTGCACTTTTCAACAGCAAGGTCTTCATGGACACTTCGAGGCTTTTCCTGGGACTGAGGAACACTTGTGGCCATCAAAGATTTTTAATTGTGAGTAAGCTTGGCCTACGAACACAAGATCAGAGTGGTCTCAAATAGGAAACTATTCTGGCTCACATTAAAGGTAGAACCCTAGTGTGAGTTAGAATGTTGACTTCCCTCCTGTGCTTCAGAACATTTTAAACAATCTCCTCAATCAGTGCCACACTTCAGATCTAAAAATACAGTTTCTTGCTTCTAACATCTGGTTATTTTCTTCAGAAAAGTCCTTATTTGGACTGTTATCACTATTAGCACAACCTGAATCTGCATATGCTTGATGCTGTTTGATATCTTTCACAGAATTGTCAAAAGTTCCCGAATGCTGATAATTAAAACCTCTACTGACTTATCTAGACAGTAACAGCTATTTTCATCATGTTAATACAATGATATATTTACTTTGTGCCCTTTTCATATCATAGCTTTCTGCTCATTGTTTTCCATGTCCAGAATGGTGTGGTAACTGCATTCACTTTGTCTGCCTGTTTTGTGGCTCTTCAGCAAAAGCTTCCTATATGACTCCACAAATGTTCACAAGTGCCTGCATGATATCATGGGTACAGCATTGGCGCTCTGATGCGACGTAGAGCTATTTTAAATTGCTGAGCAGCTCTTCTAAATGCATTTAAATATAGTTAATTGCAATTTAATGATAGGATCTCGGTTGTGTCAACTGCAGACGGTGCTCATGTGCCTTCAGCTTTACGTTTGTTATTGTCTCAACAGGGAAGCAGTCCTGAGTATTGCTGCATGGGAGAAGAGGGGGCTTCGGAGACCGTTGTCAGACAGTGTTGCTGTGGGCACGGGTTTCGGGGTGTCAGGAGCTGAGCAAGCAGGAATTGGGGTCTTGGAGGCTCTGCAAGGAGAAATTGGTGTCTTGGAGGCTCTGCAAGGGGATTCGGGGTCTCGGGCTCTGCAAGGGGATTCGGGGTCTCGGGCTCTGCAAGGGGATTCAGGATCTCGGGGCTCTACAAGGGGGTTCAGGGTCTTGGGGGCTCTGCAAATGGATTCGGGGGCTCGGTCTCTGCAAGGGGATTTGGGATCTCGGGGCTCTGCAAGTGAATTCGGGGTCTCGGGCTCTGCAAGGGGGTTCAGGGTCTCGGGCTCTGCAAGGGGATTCAGGGTCTTGGGGGCTCTGCAAGGGGGTTCGGGATCTCGGTCTCTGCAAGGGGATTCGGGATCTCGGGGCTCTGCAAGGGGGTTCAGGGTCTTGGGGGCTCTGCAAGTGGATTCGGGGTCTCGGGCTCTGCAAGGGGGTTCGGGATCTCGGTCTCTGCAAGGGGATTCGGGATCTTGGGGCTCTGCAAGTGGATTCGGGGTCTCGGGCACTGCAAGGGGGTTCAGGGTCGGGCTCTGCAAGTGGATTCGGGGTCTCGGGCTCTGCAAGGGGGTTCGGGGTCTCGGTCTCTGCAAGGGGATTTGGGGTCTCGGGCTCTGCAAGGGGGTTCAGGGTCTCGGTCTCTGCAAGGGGGTTCGGGGTCTCGGTCTCTGCAAGGGGGTTCAGGGTCGGGCTCTGCAAGTGGATTCAGGGTCTCGGGCTCTGCAAGGGGGTTCGGGGTCTCGGTCTCTGCAAGGGGATTTGGGGTCTTGGGCTCTGCAAGGGGGTTCAGGGTCTCGGTCTCTGCAAGTGGATTCGGGGTCTCGGTCTCTGCAAGGGGGTTCAGGGTCTCGGCCTCTGCAAGGGGGTTCGGGGTCTCGGTCTCTGCAAGGGGATTTGGGGTCTCGGGCTCTGCAAGTGGATTCGGGGTCTCGGGCTCTGCAAGGGGGTTCAGGGTCTCGGTCTCTGCAAGGGGGTTCGGGGTCTCGGTCTCTGCAAGGGGGTTCGGGGTCTCGGTCTCTGCAAGGGGATTTGGGGTCTCGGGCTCTGCAAGTGGATTCGGAGTCTTGGGCTCTGCAAGGGGGTTCGGGGTCTCGGTCTCTGCAAGGGGGTTCAGGGTCTCAGGCTCTGCAAGGGGATTCGGGATCTCGGGGTTCTGCAAGGGGGTTCAGGTACTTGGGGGCTCTGCAAGTGGATTCGGGGTCTTGGGCTCTGCAGGGGGGTTCGGGGTCTCGGTCTCTGCAAGGGGGTTCAGGGTCTCAGGCTCTGCAAGGGGATTCGAGATCTCGGGGTTCTGCAAGGGGGTTCAGGTACTTGGGGGCTCTGCAAGGGAGTTCGGGGTCTCGGTCTCTGCAAGGGGATTTGGGGTCTCAGGGACTCTGCAAGGGGATTCAGGGTCTTGGGGGCTGTTTGCCCCTTGCCTCTGACGTTTTCCAAATTTGGAACCAGTTGCCGTTTAAGAGTGTCTAGCAAGAGCACTTGCTGCCAGATATTCCACCCTCTGCCTTCCATGTGTTGTTTCCTGGATATATGATTTATGTTCCAGGAGCATTGAAAATATGTATTGCTTTAATGTCAGCCATGTCTGTGTGACCCAGAACTCCCTTTGTGTCTGTTCACCTACAGATTTTGCTGGCACTCCAGAACCTAGCACACTACGTCTCTGTCCCTTTCTCATTCAATATCAACACCTGCTCAACTCCTCCTCCCCTCACCTGCTTTTCAGCTCTTCTGCTCAGCAATTGCACCTCCTCTCCCAAATTCCTACCTCTTTGTACAAAGGCACAGTTAAAATTCTCAACCGTGTGTTTAATTCCTTGCATGGCTTTGCCCTATCTCATTTATGTAAACTACTCCTGCCATCCAACATCTACCTCCCCTTCAATTAGACAGTTATATGAAAAGGAAGAATGTGCAGGCTTACGGGGAGAAGGCGGAGGAATGGAACTGAGGGAATTGTCCTTTCAGAGAGCCAGTGCCGACACGATGGGCCAAATGGCCTCCTTCTGCACTGTAACAATTCTGTGATTTCCCCAAATTCTCTGGTTCTCTGGCTCCAGTCCCTTGTGCATATGCTCCCTTTCAGTTCACCTTTGGTGGCGTTGGGATCTAGATCCCAATCTCTGCAGTTCCCTGCCTAAACCCCTCTGTATCTCCATCTCTTTCCTGAAGGCCCTCCTTTAAACCACTGTCTTTGGTCACCTTTCCTAACTTCTCCTTTGGTTCAACAACTTTTTTCCTCACACTCTCTGTGAGGTGTCTTGCGATGTTTTTCTGTCCTAAAGGTGCAGTATAAATGCAAGTTGTTGCTATTTTAAGTAAAAAGTTGCTAGTCTCTTTTAATCTGTCGCACATTTTAAATCCTGCAGCCGCTCCCAAAATGTGGAGCTCATAATTAGTGACATTCATAACCCCAGGAACTCGATTTCAATATTAATATTAGGCTGACTCGGGAACTTCTCATCAGGAAGGCATGTAGTTGCACTCTGCCTTATTTCTGCTTCAGATTTTGCCCAGTGAAAAATCTAACCTTATGCCCCGATGTTAACCCGGGGAGTGGATTTCTACAGGTGTTCTCTCACTCATCTTTTGCAACTTTGGCATAAAGGCTGTAAGGAACCCCAGAAAAAAATACATTTAACACTTTTCCCAAGGTTACCCATGGCTCTCCTGCTGAAGTTACAGCGGACGAACAGGTGAACAACCTGCCTTGCAGAACTTCCCCCTCCCCTTAATGCTGTTCTTCTCCGGCCTTCTCAGGCATTTTGCTCAGGTGGGGGAGGATTGTATACATTGCTTAACATTTTTAGTGTTATTTGTGCTTATCGCATCTGTGCTCAGCATTAAGCATAGGGATGGGAAATTAGATTCAAAGCCAATAATTTCTGCCATTTTATAATTTGATTTGGTTTCTCTTCTTTTCAAAAATAAACTAAATTAATTTTAGGCAAAGGGCCCTTATTTCTGTTGGTCCTGCAGTGTTCAATATTACCTAGGGCCTCGAGCCTGCAATCCCACCTCTTGCCATCACAGATTTCTATTGTTCCTTAAATAATTCTATGGTTTTTGCTTCCACTTTTCCTACTGGAACTCCATTCCCTGTTGATCACTTTTTGTTTGAAGAACTTCCAGAGATCAGTTGTAAATTTACCACTTCAGACTGCCGTATGATATTATCACTGAATTAATTTGTGTAAAATATTTTTTAAACCTTTTGTTATGTTTATTTTGGTATGGAATTCCAGTCAGCAATTTTGTGTTGCCTCCTGTATTATTCTGAACGCAGTTAACACATTATTTACATTAGCCACTGGATTTAATTATATCTATCAAGTTCACTCTGCTGCTTGGATTATTCTTTTGGGCCTCCTTATCTCGAGAGACAATGGATATGCGCCTGGAGGTGGTCAGTGGTTTGTGAAGCAGCGCCTGGAGTGGCTATAAAGGCCAATTCTGGAGTGACAGGCTCTTCCACAGGTGCTGCAGAGAAATTTGTTTGTCGGGGCTGTTGCACAGTTGGCTCTCCCCTTGCGCCTCTGTCTTTTTTCCTGCCAACTACTAAGTCTCTTCGACTCGCCACAATTTAGCCCTGTCTTTATGGCTGCCCGCCAGCTCTGGCGAATGCTGGCAACTGACTCCCACGACTTGTGATCAATGTCACACGATTTCATGTCGCGTTTGCAGACGTCTTTATAGCGGAGACATGGACGGCCGGTGGGTCTGATACCAGTGGCGAGCTCGCTGTACAATGTGTCTTTGGGGAGGGATCCTGCCATCTTCCATGCGGCTCACATGGCCAAGCCATCTCAAGCGCCGCTGACTCAGTAGTGTGTATAAGCTGGGGGTGTTGGCCGCTTCAAGGACTTCTGTGTTGGAGATATAGTCCTGCCACCTGATGCCAAGTATTCTCCGAAGGCAGCGAAGATGGAATGAATTGAGACGTCGCTCTTGGCTGGCATACGTTGTCCAGGCCTCGCTGCCGTAGAGCAAGGTACTGAGGACACAGGCCTGATACACTCGGACTTTTGTGTTCCGTGTCAGTGCGCCATTTTCCCACACTCTCTTGGCCAGTCTGGACATAGCAGTGGAAGCCTTACCCATGCGCTTGTTGATTTCTGCATCTAGAGACAGGTTACTGGTGATAGTTGAGCCTAGGTAGGTGAACTCTTGAACCACTTCCAGAGCGTGGTCGCCAATATTGATGGATGGAGCATTTCTGACGGCCTGCCCCATGATGTTCGTTTTCTTGAGGCTGATGGTTAGGCCAAATTCATTGCAGGCAGACGCAAACCTGTCGATGAGACTCTGCAGGCACTCTTCAGTGTGAGATGTTAAAGCAGCATCGTCAGCAAAGAGGAGTTCTCTGATGAGGACTTTCCGTACTTTGGACTTCGCTCTTAGACAGGCAAGGTTGAACAACCTGCCCCCTGATCTTGTGTGGAGGAAAATTCCTTCTTCAGAGGATTTGAACGCATGTGAAAGCAGCAGGGAGAAGAAAATCCCAAAAAGTGTGGGTGCGAGAACACAGCCCTGTTTCACACCACTCAGGATAGAAAAGGGCTCTGATGAGGAGCCACCATGTTGAATTGTGCCTTTCATATTGTCATGGAATGAGGTGATGATACTTAGTAGCTTTGGTGGACATCCAATCTTTTCTAGTAGTCTGAAGAGACCACGTCTGCTGACGAGGTCAAAGGCTTTGGTGAGATCAATGAAAGCAATGTAGAGGGGCATCTGTTGTTCACGGCATTTCTCCTGTATCTGACGAAGGGAGAACAGCATGTCAATGGTCGATCTCTCTGCACGAAAGCCACACTGTGCCTCAGGTTAGACGCGTTCGGCCAGCTTCTGGAGCCTGTTCAGAGCGACTCGAGCAAAGACTTTCCCCACTATGCTGAGCAGGGAGATTCCACGGTAGTTGTTGCAGTCACCGCGGTCACCTTTGTTTTTATAGAGGGTGATGATGTTGGCATCGCACATGTCCTGGGGTACTGCTCCCTCGTCCCAGCACAGGCATAGCAGTTCATGTAGTGCTGAGAGTATAGCAGGCTTGGCACTCTTGATTATTTCTGGGGTAATGCTGTCCTTCCCAGGGGCTTTTCCGCTGGCTAGAGAATCAGTGGCATCACTGAGTTCCGATTTGGTTGGCTGTATGTCCAGCTCATCCATGACTGGTAGAGGCTGGGCTGCATTGAGGGCAGTCTCAGTGACAGCATTCTCCCTGGAGTACAGTTCTAGGTAGTGCTCAACCCAGCGGTCCATCTGTTTGCGTTGGTCAGTGATTATGTCCCCCGATTTAGATTTGAGGGGGGGGCGATCTTCTTGATGGTTGGCCCAAGAGCTCTCTTCATGCCATCATACATTCCTCTGATGTTTCCGGTGTCTGAGGCCAGCTGAATATGACTGCATAGGTGTTGCCAGTAGTCGTTTGCGCAACGCCTTGGATTATAGTACATTACAAAGCCATCAATAATAAAAAGATGGGGTAAAGATTGCCTCTGTGCAGTATTATAAAGAAGGTATTTATGATTTGAATGCATATAGCGCAGAGGAAAGCACTTCGTACCCTTTGGAATAGAAAAATAAAAGTAATCACAGAATCATTACAATGCAGAAGGAGGCCACTCGGTCCATTGTGTCCGCATCAGCTCGCTGAAAGAGCAACTCCCTCAGTTCCATTCCCCTGCCTTCTCCCCATTCTTCCTTTTCATATAACTGTCTAATTCCCTTTTGAATGCTTCAATCGAACCGGCCTCCACCACATTCTCAGGCAGAGCATTCCAGACCTTAACCACTCGCTGCGTGAAAAAGTTTTTCCTCATGTCACTTTTGCTTCTCTTACCAAATACTTTAAATCTGTGCCCTCTCATTCTCGATCTTTTCACGAGTGGGAACAGTTTCTCTCTATCTACTCTGTCCAGACCCTCATGATTTTGAATACCTCTATCAAATCTCCTCTCAGCCTTCTCTTCTCCAAGGAAAACAGTCCTAATTTCTCCAGTCTATCTTCGTAACTGAAATTCCTCATCCCTGGAACCATTCTCGTGAATCTTTTCTGTACTCTCTCCAATGCCCTCACATCTTTCCTAAAGTGGGGTGGTAATCAAGTGTTAAAAAGGACTAAATACATTATGGGGATGATTCCCTCAGTGTTTATATGCATTGAAATTATAAACACCTTATTTATAATGCTGCACATAGGAAATCTTTACCCCATCTTGTTGTTATTGATGGTTTTTTCTGATATTGAGAATTTATGCTGAAATTCCCAGCATTGGCAAAAGGATAACCAGGGAAAGAGTAGGGCCCAATCGGGACCAAAGTGGCAATCTGTGTATGGAGCCAGAGGATATAAGTAAGGTTTTAAATGATTACTTTTCATCTGTGTTTACTATGGAGAAGGATGATGTAGGTGTAGAGATCAGGGAGGGGGATTGTGATATGCTTGAACATATTAGCAATGAAAGGGAGGAAGTATTAGCTGTTTTCGCGGGCTTAAAAGTGGATAAATCCCCATACCCAGATGAGATGTATCCCAGGCTGTTATGTGAGGCAAGAGAGGAGATAGCAGGGGCTCTGACATAAATTTTCAAATACTTTCTGGCCACAGGAGAGATACCGGAGGACTGGAGGACAGCGAATGTGCTACCATTATTCAAGAAGGGTAGCAGGGATAAGCCAGGTAATTACAGGCCGGTGAGTCTAACATCAGTGGTTGGGAAATTATTGGAAAGGTTTCTGAGGGACAGGATTAATCTCCACTTGAAGAGGCAGGGATTAATCAGGGATAGTCAGCATGGCTTTGTCAGGGGGAGATCATGTCTAACTAACTTGATTGAATTTTTTGAGGCGGTGACTAGATGTGTAGATGAGGGTAAAGCAGTTTATGTAGTCTACATGGACTTCAGTAAGGTTTTTGATAAGGTCCTGCATGGGAGATTGGTTAAGAAGGTAAGAGCCCATGGGATCCAGGGCAATTTGGTAAATTGGATCCAAAATTGGCTTCGTGGCAGGAGGCAGATGGTAATGGTCAAGGGTTGTTTTTGCGAGTGGAAGCCTGTGACCAGTGGTGTACCACAGGGATCGGTGCTGGATCCTTTGCTGTTTGTAGTGTACATTAATGATTTAGACGTGAAAATAGGAGGTATGATCAGTAAATTCGCAGATGACACGAAAGTTAGTGGTGTCGTAAATAGTGAGGAGGATATAGGGCTGGTAAGATGGGCAGAGCAGTGGCAAATGGCATTTAATCCTGAGAAGTGAGAGGTGATGCATTTTGGGAGGACTAACAAGGCAAGGGAATATACAGTGGACGGTAGGATCCTAGGAAGTACAGAGGGACCTTGGTGTACTTGTCCACAGATCACTGGAGGCAGCAGTACAGGTAGATAAGGTGATTTGGAAGGCATATGGGATACTTGCCTTTATTAGCCGAGGCATAGAATATAAGAGCAGGGAGGTTATGATGGAGCTGTATAAAACACTAGTTTAGGGCACAGCTGGAGTACTGTGTACAGTTCTGGGCACCACACTATAGGAAGGATGTGATTGCACTGGAGAGGGTGCAGAGCAGATTCACCAGAATGTTGCCTGGGCTGGAGCATTTCAGCTATGAAGAGAGACTGAAAAGGCTAGGGTTGTTTTCCTTAGAGCAGAGAAGGCTGTGGGGGGACATGATTGAGGTGTACAAAATTATGAGGCATTGATAGGTTAGATAGAAAGAAACCTTTTCCTTTAGCGGAGGGGTCAATAACCAAGGGTTGTTAAGGTAAGGGGCAGGAGGTTTAGAGGGGATTTGAGGGGAAAAAGATTTACCCAGAGGGCGGTTGGAATCTGGAACGCACTGCCTGAAGGGGTGGTAGAGGCAGGAACCCTCACAATATTTAAGAAATATTTCGATGAGCACTTGAAACGCCATAGCATACAAGGCTATGGGCCAAGTGCTGGAAAATGGGATTAGAATCGTTAGGTGCTTGATGGCCGGCACAGACACGATGGGCCGAAGGATCTGTATAACTCTATGACTCTATGCTCAAGATCCTTGATGTTAAAGTATGTCAGGTGGATACTGTCAGCAAATGAATTGGCTAGCTGGTCTCATTGCAAGGCAAAGTTTAAATAAGTATGTGTGGAGGACATATTAAATCCACCTTCCTTCCTCTGTTTTGGAATAACTCATGTTTAGTCATACCTTTGTTGGTTAGCCCTTTGAGCACCAGTTGTCTTTTGTACCATTTGAAATAAGACTGATCTATAATGGAGTGGAAAAATGTTGTTTCCGTTAAAGGGAGAGGTATAGATTCTGTTTTGGCATTCATTTTCTGTTTAATGCATTGTTTCAGTTTCATTGACAGCTTGGCTAAATCAGGAGATCATGGATTTGAGCTTGGAGCCTCAAGATGATATTTCAGTGAAGTACTGAGTCCTGCATCAGCAGAGGTGTCATCTTTTGGTTAAGACGTCAAACCAAGGCTCCGTGTGGTAGTATAGGATCCCATGGTACTGTTCTTTCTGTGTCCTGGCCAAAATCCATCCCTCAGCGAACACCACTAAAAACAACTGTTAGTGAAACCCTGTGAGCACAAATTGAGTGCTGTATAAAGGTCAAGTTTTTTCTTCTTCTCATGTACAATTCTAGAATGCTCATTATAACATGGCTTATATGCAAGGGAAAGTTCCTCTACTGTTCCCCAATAACATGCATCTTTACACCAACTTCAGAAAACCCCTTCACCTGTTGCTTCAGTTATTGAAACCTATAAAATTCTTAGAGGGCTTGACAGAGTCGATGCTGAGAGACTTTTTTCCCCTGGCTGGAGAGTCGAACTAAGGCTCATAGTCTCAGGATGAGGGGTCGGCCATTTAGCACCAAGATAAGGAGAACCTTATTCACTCAGAGGGTTGTGAATCTTTGGAATTCGCTACCGCAGAACTCTGTGGATGCTCAGTCGTTGAGTGTATTCAAAAATTAGATTGATAGATTTTTGGACTCTAAGGGAATCAAGCAATATGGGGATGTGGCCTGGAAGTGGAGTTGAGGTTGAAGATCAACCATGATCATGGAGCAGGCTCAAAGGGCTGTATGGCCCACTTCTGCTTCTATTTCTTGTGCTGTTATGTTATTGATTCCATCTTATCATTAGCCACCACTCTATCGTATCTCATAGCGGAACAGTCAGTCCAGCACTGAGTTATGACAGTACTGTCCAAGAGGCTGCATCCATAAGGAACTGAACAGGCGAATTTTATGTGAAATCCTTGTAGCCGACAGAGGGCCCAGGTCGCAGAGGTAAATCTCACTCCCGCTTGGCCATATTGCTTTTAATATAATAGCTGTAGAAATCAGTTTTGTGTCATTTTATAGTTTTGAGTAAAAAGTAGTTAGAGAAGTGTGGGCATCCATAGAATATTCTTCTGAGAGTATTACCGAAATTCAAAAATTGTTCATTTGAGGCACTGACACTTGGATCCCAGTAAACTAGGTGTGAATCTGCAAATCTCAGTATCGATTTACATTCAAATTTACTGGCTGTCTGAATGTGAATTTTTCCAGTTCTCAGCCAGGACCTGAATGGAGCATATATCAAGCAGCATAGAAAAATAAACACCCTGCTTCTTCCCCAGCACTTGCTTTCATTTAGATATTTGTAGATCAGTATAACCCTGAGCTGAACCATTCTGACCACCTGATTATCAGAGTTGACCACTGGACAGCAGTGGAGCCTAATAATGGAGGGAAAATAGCCTGTTTCTTTCCTAAGTTGGAAACTTGTTTTACTGGGCTGTAGAAGTGATTCTGTAGACAACAAACATTACCTGAATTTAGTGTCCAGCACTTGTATTCAGTGTCCTAGTCCATTATTTCTTCAAGATGCTTCTTTTGAAGCTACTTTTCTATCAGCTTCTGCATGTGCAGTAGAGTTCCTAGAGAGTTGCAGAGTAGTGATGAGGGAACGGGCTGAGTCAATTCCAGGAAATGGACATTGTGCTCACCTATATGTGCTTATTTATGGTGTGCTTCTAAGAACTGTTACCATGACAGATACAGTGACTGCAGTTGATTTTATTTCTGTGCATGTGAAAAAAGAGACAGCCTTCAATGTCATTGCTGTCTGAAAAAGGATAGTAGTGGTGCAGATGATTTACAATAATTGTGAACATTACCCTTCCATGGAAGGTATAGGCTGATTTCTGTACAGTATCATTGTTCTGAAATAGATTTACAATGATTTATAATAATTACCTGAAATG
Organism: Heterodontus francisci; assembly: GCF_036365525.1. Classification (NCBI taxonomy): domain Eukaryota; kingdom Metazoa; phylum Chordata; class Chondrichthyes; order Heterodontiformes; family Heterodontidae; genus Heterodontus; species Heterodontus francisci. Next base: position 131,500,281 of record NC_090375.1, on the reverse strand, counting down.
TCTGGAAATGAACATATTCAGTACTTGTGGCAGTCTGACTAAAGAGTTAATGTGGATTTCAATGATTTTTATGAACAATCATATGATGTAGAATATATCCATATTCAATCCTTTTATGTTGCTTGGAGTGAGACACTTGATATACTACAGACGCTGACCCAGTCCTCTGTAGAATGCATAAAGCATCAATAATATTGAAGTTATTGGTATGGAGCACTGTGATTTACAGTAATTGTGCTCAGTGTCTCTTAGTGAATTACCATATTTTGCCCATTAGAGCAGACTGATGAGAGTGTTTGTCAGCTATGAGAACTCTGATATGGACAATTAATGTCTTTGTTACAAGGCTACACTGCACTGTTATGCTGTACTTCAATCCCCCTGGCAAAAGTGAACCAAATCAAAAGCTCATTATGTATTCTCCAGATACTACTCCAGGAATCTAATGAGCATGGCTTCATAGCTAGATAGTGGCTGCTATTCTGTACTCTACTATTCTACCTCAAAAAGCTTGTTCTGGCGCTTTTTACTTTAATGCTTTTGATTAACCTTGAGCTTTTTGTACAAAAGAACATCTGCGCTAATTAAAATGACTTCATTTGACTCTCAGCTGGTTAACGTTTGCTTCTCAAAAAATGTTATGTTCAGAACTCCGATAAACCTTCCATCCCATCAGCCTCGGTATTCATGGTAAATCCTCTGCCATTTCTGCCACCCCAGTGTGATGCCACCACCAAACACAGCTTCCTCTCCCCTTTTAGCATTCCAAAGGGACCGTTCCCTCCTGAGATTCGGCCTGTTGTAAGCCCTTCACCTCACAGAGACTTGTGCCAGCAAAATCGGAGGGAAGTTAAGCACAGCTGCAGGCTTGTGAGGCCTGCATTCCAGGCCACCTCCTTCAGAGCCTTCTGGCTGCTGCTGGTCAACTGTAAGACTTGAATATCTGCCGAGTGCGCACTGATAAATTTTGTACTTTACCCTGGGGTCTTTTCAGCTGTTGAGTGGGTGAGGTTTCCAGTGCTACTACTCTGCCAGCTTCTTGTGGCACCCCTGCAACTGGGCGTGAAGTAGCTCTAATTACGTTATCACCCATATGTAATAGTTTACATATTCCATATATGTGCCACATCATACACACATCGCATTTGAAAGATCCATTATGAGCAATTTGACAACACTGTGATGTGAACTACAGGACTCAATTAAATCAAAACTTTATTCTTTTCAGAACTTATCACTACGAGGTTTATAAATTATCTTATTTGGTAAGATGGCCCTTGCTAGTAAACTGAACACCAAATGATTTTAAAAATCTTATAAAAATTTTATTGCAAATGCATAAAAAGTAAATCAGATGTTTTTGTACACTTGTAATTCCTGCTGACTGACTTGCTGATCCATTGAGTTTGGCTGCAAAATTCTGGTTCGGTCATCAACATATTTGTTGGGATTGATTTAGTTTTCACAGTTCTCCAACCAGCGATAGGGATTGTTAGCTATCATTTGAAGGACAGAAAAAGGAACACGCTCTTGTTCTGTTCACTGTTTCTTTGGAGGGTGAAGAGTTGTGTGATGTACATGTGACAGGAAGCAAATCTCCATGTTGCTAGAAAAAATGTTGCAGTCTTTAATGCCCTTTTAGATAAAAAGATTATAATGCAAACAGTGTTAATTTTATTTCACAGGCATTCTATCCAACAGAAAGAAGGATTTCTGATTAGGTGGATTGTTGGACACTTCCCACTGGAGCAGTATGTTAGTAGGACTGATGTAAATTTTGTGTGTGTGCTAGGTTTCACCAACCCATAACCGTCCTGTGGGTATTGGAGAGCAGCGCCAGCAGCCCCTCACTTCACTCTCCTCTCCGCCCAGACCTGTGGTTGGAGCAAGGTACAGTACTCATTTCTCACTAATAATATACAGATCATTTGCTCCAGCTTCAAATCCAGTCTTTTAAGGTTCCAAGAGTAAGGTTGGCCCAATTAAAATTGTGATCTATATTCAGGATTTTAAACATTTTTAACAAGGATCCATTTCTTGTTAGAATTGAGAAAGCTTTCTATTAGTTATGTTATTGTTATTAATAAAAGTGCTTGTATTTATATGGTGCCTTATTACATCAAAGCACTTTACCTGATAAGTGACTTTTGGAGTGCAGTGATTGATATTATGTCAGCAAACAAATTAATTCCAAACTTCTCCAACTAAGTGAAGCAAATAACAGTTGAGGAGGTGAAATTCTTATTTTATTGAGACACTGGATTTTTATCTTGGTAATTAATAATCCATAAATGAAATTACAGAACATGTATATTTGAAATGTGTGATTTTGGAGAGTGCAACTTGATTAGCCGCTCTGAAAGTACAGTCACGGTCAGTAGAAGAGGTCCACTGAAAGGGGACACACAGGCCTTGGAGCATCAAAATGTCCAATTTTGGTTTGTTTTTTTCACTCCCAGAAAAACTCGTGGGGAAGGAAAGAAATGCCGGAAAGTGTATGGTATGGAAAACCGAGATATGTGGTGTACTGCCTGCCGCTGGAAGAAAGCTTGCCAGAGGTTTATTGATTAGAGGCGAGTTGTGAAGGGCCTTTAAGAAGATTCTTTGGGCAGCTATTATGTATGGTTTTGAAGCACTTAACTTTTTATAAATATATTTGTAACTAGCAACAACACTCATATCCAACAAGATGCACTTAAAAGAAGCCTGTGTGGAACTGAGCAGCAAGCAGGTTATTCAGATGTCAGTGATGAAAGATGTAGTACATGGAAATCTCTTTCTGTGAACAACTGAAGTAGAAGAAATTCTGAACCAAATGTTTCTGCATTGGTTTGAAGCATCATTGACAGAGAAATGAAGTATATTGTGTTATGATTTTATATCTTAGCCACAGAGGTTTCTCAGGAAACCTGATGGCTGTGAACAAAGTGCCGACAAAATGAACTCTATCGTGAAACACTCATGGTTTATCTTTTTGGTGTGACTTCAATGTTCTTCCGAGCAGTATAAGCTATTTTTATTAATCATTTACATTTAACTACAGCAAAATTACTAGTGGAATACTGTGTACTGTTGAAGATAAAATAACAATATGTGTCTTATTTTCTTGGAGGTTGAGAGAGGTGGAAGGTCAGGTCACATGAAAGGAAAGTGAAATTGATTCTTTCCAGAGCTGTGATAAACTTCCACAAAAGAAAAATTGATTATATTGCAACATTAAGAAGACACCATGGAACACCAGCCAGGCTCAACAGGCACCTTTATTTCTTAAAAAAGAAAAGTAATGAACAGCTACATAGCTTTGTATTAAAAATGAGTGGACTCTTTAGGGATGTGCATTGAACTGGATCAATGAACAAGGACAGTGCAATTGAATTGATGCCAGTTTTGCTTAACATTAACACTGGGGTATGCTAAGGGTAGCAGCTTTTTAAAAATTTTGTCATTTTGGCTGCAGTTCCCTGCTAACTTGTAAATTGTCTCCATTACTGAAAAGGACTGTTAATCAAAAACACATCCTCGGTGACCTGATGCTAGAAATCCTGTGCTGCTAAGCTGACAGGCAGTGCACTTAATGTGGGGTGAGTCAAAGGGGTAAATGTTTAGCGTCATCACCTAGGCAGTAAATTGACAGAGTGGATTACGCACCCATTATAGAACATGCCAGAAATCAATAGGTTGAAAATCGGGTGAATTCTACAGTGGATGGGCCATCTGCTCTATTTGATTACCACCCAGACAGTGAAGGTGAAAGTTACCCCTAAAGAGTCATCATCTCCCTGGGATAATAAGACCAGTAAGAGAAGCGATGCCGTCCACTATTAGTATCGTAGTTGTGTTAAAGTGTTCACAGCTTGCACTCAAACCAAATGGTATAATGTTAACCTCTTAAAGAACAACTGAAAGCAGGCTCTGACTGTGCATAAACTGGAATTAGTATAATCCACTTTTCATTATGTCCAACCGAATAAAGCTGCCATTGCAAGAAATTGCAGACAGTTCAACTGGTTTCTTCATAAACTGGGATAACATCCTGAGCAGAATTTCACAAATTGAGCATTCTACTAGGATTATACGAAAAGGCAAATCCTACTACAGAAGCAGCTATTCAGACAATTTTGAAAGACTTGGAAATCGGGTAAATGGCTTTATAATAGCATTCAACAATGATAAACCTAATGTAATGTGCATTGCTCCTAAACTATTAAATGTAGCAATGCTTTAAAATCAAAGCTTTATAGAAAATAGTGGGAAGATATTTAGGAGTCATAAATGGCCAACCATTGAAACCATCACTGCCGTATAAAACAATACTTATTGTGGCAAATTAAAATTTGAATATAAAGTTGAAACTGTTAAGGAAGATTGTATTAACCTTTTATGAGTTAGATTGCATTTAAATTCTCTAATCCATGTACCTCCAGAAAAGGTTAAAAGAAGAGCAACAATGATGATTCACAAACTGAGATCATTGTATGCTGCATACAGGATGATGGTGGAGGCCAGATTCTTCTCTTTAGAAGAAAAATGTTTGCAGAGGAACTTGCAGAAGAAATTTGAAATCTGAAAAGATTATTTAGCTTATCTCTATCATTGAGGCCCACTTTCAGGACCTTCATTCAATTGGCCTTGCCAACAATCCATTGCTCTGTACCCCTTGCTGAATCCAGAACTTGTCTGTGGTCTGTTTAATTGCTGCACTTTGGTAACATTCATTGGGGGTCATTTCACTTTCGACTGTGTTAGATAACTGGCAGTAATAGATCTGCTGCCCTCTATACACCCCTCTCAATTTGATGTGATTGAAATCAGGAATACAGAGGCATGAGTAGTGCCGTGTGTTGGCCACCCAATACAATTCCTAATCAAGTTTCTCCCTTTTGTGTCACAGAATACTACCCAAGTTGACACACAGGGCTGGATTTTACATCAAGCGGATGGGAGCTGGCCACCAATGTAAAAGTCGGTGTCAAACCCGCTTCTGCCCAGCCCGGGGATCCGTCCTGCATTTTATGGGTCGCCGGTAATGGGTAGCACCCCAGCGAGGCAAGAATGGACCTGTGGGGGGGGGGGGGGGGCGTCTTGGGTCTTGGGGGTGGTTGGGGAAGCGTGGACGGCCCTCAACCGGGCATCCTGTGCCTGTTAGTCACGGCCCACCCCCGGGGCACTGAGGCTGCCAGCTTTCAGTGGGCGGCCTCTCCCATCTCCCGGACACCCGCTTGCCACAGGTAAACCCCTATGGAGGCGGGCAAAAGCCCTGAAGTGGCCATTAAGTAGCCACTTAAAGGCCTTGATTGGCCTGGGGCGGGTGGCCTGTTTCTCGCACCCCCCCCCCCCCCCGCCACCACCATCCGCATCACTGGCATGGTGTAAAATTCCGGCCACTGTTCTTTCAGTCAACTTTTTCAACAAATCTTTTACTAGCCTAAAAAACTATTGTGACCACACTTCATAACTTACTGACCATGAAGCACATGGGATATCCTAACAATGTGATAGGACTAACCTAAAAACAAATTTGTTCTTTCTACCCAAGATAGTGCTCTCAATCATTCTAGTCCTTCTAAACATTTTAGATCCATTATCATATGAAATTTCTCAGCTATTGATTTTATTTTGATTTCTTGTTATTCACTTTTCCATTCCATACATGGCACTGAAACGTCTTGTAAAAAGTCTTAATTTATTATTTTAGTTTTTCTAAGCTATCACTAATTAATTTACTTATTTTTACACCTGTTCTCAAATGCTTTATTTCCTTCATAAATATTTTTTCTCTCCTTATATGTTTCTTACTCTCCAGTTTTCACTTTCCCTGCTCTCCATTTTAAATATTTCACAAGTATATTAATCACATCTGGCCCAGTTTTCTATCCCTAAACCTGTCTGTTTAAAACTAATTCATCTATTTCTCCAAAACCTGTTCCAGTTTTTAACAAACTCCATTCTTTATTCTTTACACAATGTCTTCAAATTCAAGTTCAATATATTCTGTTCAGCTTTACAGTATTGCTTCTAAGTACTAAAGGTACTTGTTTGACCTGGTACAGGCATTTAAAATTGTAAAGGGAATAGATACAATAGGGTATTTTTGGTTCAGAAAGTGACTAAGATCTGAAATTTTGGAAATTCTAATGAGAGAGGCATACAATTCTATATTGACGGATTGCTGACACAAAATGAAACCATCTCAGAGATAAAGATTCTAGTGTAGCGAGTTAGAAGGCACTGGGCGGGAATTTTCTTCGAGCTGCTCTGGCTCCATTGCCCTAACTTCATCATAAGTGTGGCAGAAACCCCATTTACAAAGCAGTTTCAAGAAAATTCTCGGTTTGGTTACTTAGCATTTGATTTATTCTTATTGTTGAGAGGTGATAATGTAGCTTGATGTATACAGGGGTTCTTTTTCCAAGTAGTTCATTCCCTAGGCCGGAATATTTTTAAAGGTTCTTTTCATCTTCCAAATTTTTTCATTTCATTTGTATGATCATGAAAGAAAAAATATTTAAAATTTCAGTGCAGTCATAGAAATAGTTGGAACATACATTTTTGTTTTCAGTTATAAAACCATTTTTCATTAAGAAGATACAATGGTGATGGCCAAGTTTATTTTTTTAAAGCAGTTTGGGCTACATGCAGTGATGCTCAGCAGCAGTATTCAGCGGAAAACAAATAAAAATGTGAAGTGGTTTTGGACCACACACCATTATTTAACCACTATTTTTCTGTCAAAAGCAATGTCCTTTTTTTAAAAAAAAAAGCTTTGGAATAATAAAAAAGTACAATTTGTTCAAGAAATATGTTTTGTAAAGAAAATAAAAGTTATATATTACAAAAGATGGATTTGGGGACTAAGGCCCCTTAAATTGTTGATTGTGCATTGTGGCATTGTTTGTAATTACGTGATGGAATCATTAGTTCCTGAATATGCATGTCATAGCCACCAGTGACAATTCTGGCAGACTTGTTTGCACTGCTAAACCAAATGTGACAATATTTCTGAAAGATGCACTTAAGGACATAAGAAAGTAAGTAGCACCTAAGTTCAGTAAACATTCTGAAGTTTGGTGAATATTTTTTGGAAAAAAGCAAATGTCAGGATGTTTGCACATCCCTACTTTTTCCTTATAGATATATATCTATATATTTGTGTATATAAAATGCCTATTGTGAATGTATTGTGAACATGCCTCGTGTTTTCCCTTGTGGTTGCCCCAGGGGCGTTTTTTTCCTAAATTACAGGAATGCTCTTATTCTCTGTTGAGCCAGTGGTGCTGCTGCATTTTATCATGTTTAGTCACATTGTGCTATTGTGCTGTGAGTTAGAAACCATCTAAAGTACAAGGTGCTACATTCTCCAGGGTGTTAAAATCAACCAAAGCCATGCTTTTATTTCTCTTGTCTAGCAGATGTCTCCTAACCAAAAAAAAAGTTTTACATAGTAGTACATAGTATTTACAGAATGGAAATAGGCCATTCGGCCCAGCAGGTCTATGCTGGTGTTTAGGCTCAACATGAACCTCCTCCCAACTTACTTCATCTCACCCTGTCAGCAAACTTCTATTGATTTCTCCCTCATGTATATATCTAGTTCCCCTTAAGTGCATCTATGCTATTCACCTCAGCTACTCCTCATGGAAGTAAACTTCACATTCGAACCACCCTTTGAGTACATATTTGAGTTGTTGGTGGTTTTTATAGCCAAAATATTGAGACTTAAATTTGTAGTATCCCAACTGCAAGATAGTTCAAACTATCTGGACAACACTAGTAATTCAGCAATAGTAAATCTGACTAAGGGTTAGTTGTAACTATGTCTTCAGATGCCCAATATGAACTAGCCTTGTGTTGATTGTTTGATTGTTTCTAATTTTTTTTCACTTTTGTTATGTTCCAAGGGCAGTTTTATGAAACACATTACTACTTTACTGAAGATCATGAAACCTCTTCTAATTTTCAGAGAAACCACGTAGCCATGGAGGAATTGAAAACTTTAGAGTTTTCCATAGAATCGTCAGGTCACATCACTTGCATAGACTTACAGGTTAACAGTGCAGAGATTTAACATTTGCTTCTTTCTCCCAAAACCCAATCTGTTCATCTCCAATTGACATCTTGTCATAAACCACTGTGTTAAGGAAAAGGAAACATTAAACATTATGAGTTAGAAACAGGTAATTTTACTTTGGTTCTTTGATGTTTATAGTACTACTTCCAAAAATAGACTGAGAGACATCAAAAGCCTCACATTATAGAAATATTCCAGTGAAATCCAAGCAGTTGTGTTATTCTTAACCACTTTTCAGATGCTACAAATGGCTGCCTCATTAGCAAAGAAAAATGTCTTTATTCTTGATCCCCTGAAATCAAATTTATATTATTCTGCAATACATTGTCACACAATGCGCTTTGTTTATACTGCATATGATGAAAATAATTTGCTTATTTAATTAAAGGATCTAATCATCTTTAAAGAAAAGCTGGATCTAACACTTCAAATACAAATCATTTCTTAACAGTGTTATTACAACAGTACTGCTCACTTTTCTGTGTTCTCCCATGAACATCTCCTGCTTTCCCCCAAATGATGTCATTATTCAGTCCAGTCAACTTGTCATTCTGACACTACATCCTCACTACCCACTCTAATCACCCTAATAGTCCATACTACATTTTCACTGGTCGATGCTGACATTTTGCTAGTCCTGTTCTATGCTCTTCCTACCCAGTTCAAACAACTTGCTGCTATTCCCATGTTACACCATTATTGTTCCTCTGAGTACATCACCAGATTTCTGCTTCTGCTATGCCACCAAGTATGCTAGTATCTATTGTAGCATTGCTATGTTGCCTTGTACAGAGTTTACTCTCAATGCCACTGACCTCTTCCTATTTTCTGTTTCTATTTTTGACCTCTTCCCATTTTCTGTTCATCATTCTTTTCCGTCATACAGTAGAAAAAAAAACTTACATCAGTACAATTTTACACAGTAGAACAGTCCAAGCATTAAAATAAGGGACTGTCTAAAATCTACCATATCCAAGTTAAATTAAATATACTTTTAAAATGTTGAACTGGAATGCTAAAGTTTACTGAAAGATTTCTATATACTATACATCAGGGATTAGTGTTTGGCTTTATCTGTGTTTTAAAATTACTCCAAAGTAACTGAAGTAAATCCAATTTGTATTAGAAATTCAAAATCTTCTTGCCTTTACACTATGAAAGGATGTTTTTATCCTGAAAAACAACAAATTTATTTCAATATGTATCTGGAGTGAGATTTGCCAACTTGACTCACTGTGGAATTATTTTGCATCTGTTAGACAAGACCTCTAATAGTCTGGCAGAGAAGTGACTACAATGCATGATCTCTGAAGAAATAACTATCTACAAATGTCATCTGGTGTTTCCCTGGTGCTGATAAACACAAACTGCAGTTACCACAGGCAGCACAGGCAAAATAGTTTTTAAACAAAAATTGAACTATGTCAAATGTTATTCATAAACTTTTGTACAGGTGTTTTCCAAGTTATTGTGTTTTGTTTTGTACCAAAGGACATTGTCTTTGCCAATATGCAGACTAACATTACTTGCCAGAAAAGAGAATGAAAAAAACCTCAGGATTGCTGTTTTCACAGGTTTGTTAAATGGTAGAGAATGTTGGGCAGAAACTTTTTCAAGCCATAACCAATGTTCTTATGTTTGGAGTAGTAAGACTTATCTCAGGAGAACAGGCGCAGTTTCATTGCCTGTTATTTTAAGAGGTTTGAATGCACTACAACTGCACATCATATTTTGCAGTGAATAGATCTATCAACAATTTGAAATTTTTAAGCGTCTTCACATTAAACTGCAAAAGGCTGCCGCCATTTTGATTAACCTCAATTCACCCTTTTGCCTTCTGATGCAATTCCTCTCACCCACGTAGATCATTTGCTTTAGTGGACTTATTTGGTGACTTATTTCGTATGTTGATTATCCTTTGTGAAATAGTTCAGACTGAGTTCCTTATTTACATCCTTTTTTTAAATTAGGTCTCTTAATTCATGAACTGTTTGCTAATTAAAGCATCCTAATGGCCGATGGCAAGACCAAAGGTGTTACAAGAATGTGCAGTTGTTGCATGTGCAATAATCTCTTTTTAAAATGGTTAAGTAAATGTAAAAAAAACTGTAAGCTATGCATCTTGTAATGTTGTCTGTGACACTGCAGTCTGATTGTACAAATGATGAGTAAAGCATTCCTCTGTACAAATCTGCCTAATTGCCAAACATATCTGTAACCACGGTATCTGCTTAAGGTGCAAACTTTATCGGGTTTTAAGTAGTACTCTCGAACTGAAATTATGTCATTTTTGGAAAAAAGAATGGTCGAGCAGTGTTATATAAAGCATTGTGTCTATATTGAACAATCAGTGGTGTGGTTAACCTGAGGTCTGTGGCTACATTCTTTTTCTCGCAATAGAGAAATCTGCAGCTTTAGTTTGTTTGGCAGCACGTGTTGAGCAGGTAATTCACCAGTTCAGAATATTGCTTTCTTTAACAAAAATTTATAAACCAGAAAATAGTGTGGTAATTTACCTTCCTCAATAAAACAAAATCACTGAGCATATTAAAAATAGGGATAGATATGAACATCCCAAACTCTTGAAGGTGTCTCAATTCCAGACTCACAAAGAGCAGGTAACTCCCTCAACAAATATTCAACAAAAGTTAGAATCCCTGTAGGAACATAGGAAGAAGAGTAAACCATTTAGCCCCTCAAACCTGTGCTACCATGCCTGATCTACAACCTAACTTCACACACTTGCCTAAACCCTATATCCTTTAACACCTTTGAAAACCAAAAATTAGCCATCTCAGATTTAAAATTTACAATTGATCTAGCATCAGTTGTCATTTTCAGAAGACAGTTCCAAACTCCTACTGCCCTTTGTGTGGAAGTGTTCTTAATTTCACCCTAATAGGTCAGGCTGTAATTTTTAGACTATGCTGCTTAGCCCTAGGCTTCCCAACCAGCAGAAATTTTGTTTACCCTATCTTGAAAACTTAGAACAAATCACCCCTTAACTTTCTAAATTCTGGTGACTACAACCCTAGTTTGTGTAATCTCTCCTAGTAATTTAACTCTTGGAGCCCAGATACCATTCTGGTAAATCTACGCTGCACTCCCTCCAAGGCCAGTATATCCTTCCTAAGGTGTGGTTCCCAGAACTGCTCACAGTACTCCAGGTGTCGTCTAACCATGGTTTTGTCTAGCTGAAGATGACTTTGACCCTCTTATAGTCTAGCCTTCTAGCTATAAAGGCCAGCATTCGATTAGCCTTGTTGATTAATTTCTGTACCCATTCGTGACAATTTAATGACCTATGTACCTGGACCTGAACTGTTTCTAGCTTTTCACCATGAATAGTTGAGGCCCCAACCACAGATCCTTGTGGAACATCACTCGTCACATCTTCCCAATTAGAGAACCTGCCTTTTATCCCTCGTCTGTCAAGAGCAAAATACTGCAGATGCTGGAAATCTGAAATAAAAGCAGAAAATGCTGGAAATACTCAGCAGGTCTGACAATATCTGTAGAGAGAGAGACAGAGTTAGTGTTTTAAGGCCTGATGATTATATCCAGCATTTTCTATTTTTAATCCCTAGGCTGTCTCCTGCTGCTCAGCCAATTTTCCAACCAGGTCAATAATCTGCCTTCAATCTCATGGGCTTTAACTTTAGCTAATAATCTCTTATGAGGGACTTTACTGAATACCTTCTGGAAGTCCATATAAATAACATCCAGCACCTAATCAGGTTCGTCAGGCATGATCTACCCTTTACAAATCTATTCTGACTCTGATCAGCTGAAAATTTTCAAGGTGTTCAGTCACCCTGTCCTTAATTATAGACTCTGGTTATTCCCTGACAACAGATGTTAGGCTAACTGGTCTATAATTTGTTGATTTTCCTCTCTGACCTTCCTTAAATAGCAGTCACATGCACAATTTTCCAATTTAAAAGAATGGTTTCCCAAATCAAGAGAACTTTGGAAGATTATAGTTAGCGCATTTGCAATGTCCTCATCGACTTTCTTTAAAACCCTGGGATGGAAACCATTTAGTCCTGGGGATTTGTCACTCTAGTGCCATTATTTTCTTCATTACTGTTATTTTGCTTATGTTAATTTTGGTGAGACCCTGTCAATGATTCTGTATTAGTTTCCTTGGGATTTCTGGTATGCAGACCTCTTCCTCTACTGTAAATACCGACGCAAAGTAGTTAATTGCAGCAAATTTCAGACATTGGCCCTTATTTAGTTAGTAGCCGATACTATTTGAATAACATTGACATAAATACAGTACACTACATTTCTGCAGCCATAACTATTTTTAATTTTGCTTCTACAAATCTCTTCATCACTGCCTGTTCAACTTCATACTATCACACCAAACAGCTTTTAACAAGCAAACTAATTTTATATATAAAGCCCAATACAATGGGTTAACTGGCCCAAGTTTTTGTGAAATAACAGAACTGATATTTGCAGCATTTCTAAGGACGTAGCAGCAGGTGGGGCCTTCTCTCCGAATTGCCTCGACAGTTTGAGAAAACAGCCACAGGAGAAGGTACCTCACCAGACAGTAGGCAGGAAAACCGAAGGATATCAATCCATCCTGATGAGACTAATCAAGGGTGCCATATTAAAAAGTCTGGATGGTTACATGGTTAAATGTTGAGCTGAGCCACACAGACCAGGAAGACTCCCAAGGTCAATCACTGGTCTGTACTAACTGAGCCAGGGAGTGATGAAAGTGTCATTGGTTTCTGTATTTCTGAGTAAAGGAAAGGGAAAATTGGCCACAGCCCTTAGTTTTGATCACTATCCAGGTGAGGATTGATCACTTTTCTCCTGCTTTGGCACACTTCTTGAATAAAGTTAATATTTGGTTGTTACTCATTGGTTATTCTCAATATCAGTGAAATGATTCATCCTAGCTTCCAAGTTAATTCTTTGGATTGTTAACACAAAGTCTTCATGGCTCCAATCTGTTGTTAGGTGGCCTTAAAAGCAACCATCTATCTTGATTATGTTGTACCATCAAGGTTTACTGGAAATCAAGGTTTCCAAAATCCACTGTGGCAGGAACATATGACAGTTCAGTAGGATTCTTCTGTATTTGCTGTTTCTTTCTTCCATGGGCTCCCAGTATTTTCTATTTCCCACCCTTTTTTTTTCCTGAAAGTAACTTAACTGATAGGAAATAGGACCTAACTGAAGTCTTTTTGAACTGCAGACCTTTTGATGGATTTTTTGAATATCAGGCACTCATCTCTGGTGCCCTTAGTTAAGGCCAAAAGAGGTCTGCCATCATTAGCTGTTTTCATTTATCTGAGAAACCCACCACTGGAAGAATAAATGTGCAGTTGAAATATTAATTGTCAATTTTATTACCTATACACAGTGTAATAAAGTATTGAAAGTATTAGAAAAGAAGAACCTTGTACAAAAGACCATTGATAAAGGTTTCACCTTATCATTAGCATTCTGATACTGAAGATAGCAACTCCTGTTTTCACTTACTAAGGAGGCCCAAAGAGACACAGTGTAATAAAGTATTGAAAGTATTAGAAAAGAAGAACCTTGTACAAAAGACCATTGATAAAGGTTTCACCTTATCATTAGCATTCTGATACTGAAGATAGCAACTCCTGTTTTTCACTTACTATGAAGATAGAAACTCACAAATTTCTAAGTGATATTCATGTTGACTGTTAAATGATAGGGGAAAATTTCTGTACTAGTTAGTAACAGACTGTACATATTACAGGCTTTAACTGTTTGATGTGATGCTTTGTTTTACAGTTGTCAGTTTTCATATACTGTGGAGATAATTAAACCGCTGTGCTGTCAGTGTCTGCGTCAGACTAACTGTACATTCCAGTGGGATTTTAGGGCTCATCCTGTCTGGTTTTGCAGTTCTGTGCAGGCCAGTGTTTTTTTTTTTGGTGTATTTAAAGGATTGTGCATTTTTCATTCCTGGAAGAATTAATCAGGCTAATGACACAGATGAATCTCTTCATACAGTAGATGAGAACACGATTCTAGGTAATAGAAGGTTGACTACAGCTGGAAAACTGGCAAGTCAGGTGTTCTTCATGACAGACTTAAATATTTAGGTCTCCTAATTAGGCACTTTTTGCCTAATAAAGTTAATTAGTTAATTTGGTCACTGTGATTTCTGGAGTTCGGTAAATTTTTTTGCAGTTGCCATTGTCTAAGCTTGTATACTCCAGACCTAATTACTAATGTTGCCTGGCACATGTTAGCTATTTTAAAAGATGTATGAGTCTTTATCTTTGAAGAGCCTAACTAATCCAGTGCCATGGAGCAACAAAACAGTTAAATGCACTGGTTAATCACAAGTATGACCATTGCGTGTTTGTAAATATGTATTATGTAATAAAAATCTCAATATGCAGTCACTGTTTCATGTGAATCTTTTTATAATGATATTTAATGACCTGTTCAGTCAGTCATTGCTATTTTCCTTCTCTGCTATATATTGACTGACATTGCACTGGACAGTCTTAAAGGTGCACATATGAAAATCTGTCAAAACCTTTGTTTACATGAATACAAGGCAGTATTATAAATTGTATCAGATCACGTTGATTTGTTAACTCGCGTATTGTAGCTCAGACTTATCAACACCCTTCTGACCTGTTTTTGGTTGCTGGGTAAGAGTCTCGGAAAATTCAGCCAATCTGCAGATTTAATCAGCTCCCTTGTAAAGGGGGCCGATGTAGAGGGAAAGATTATGTGCCGATAAGAGTAGCACTGAGGGAAAGGTGGGGTGGGGGGGCGGGGTGGTGAATGTGGAGGGGATGGCATTGAAGGAGAAAGAGATGAGGGACATGAAAGGGAGGGAATTGGATAACAATGAAGTGAAAAGGGAAGGCAGTGGAAACTGTTAGTGCTGCTTTTGGAAGGAAGTGAAAAAGCTGAGAGTAGTGTGTTGGGTTGGAGGAGGAAGCCCAGTGCCAATATTGTCTTGGTGGAGGGGAGTGCCAATTTGAGCTGAGTTGGGAGGGAATAAGAATGCCACGTTGAATTGAGAGGAAGGGAGGAGTGCCAGTCTGAACAGGGAGAATTGGATGAAGAGACAAGGGCTTCATGACTCCTCACTTTGCAATCTAACTCCTGCCTATTATGGGCCTCTATTTCCGGCAAACCAACATACTGGTGATGTGCTAGATGTTTGAAAAGTTCAGCCATTACCCTGCTTCCCAAAATAAGTAAAAGACAATACACATGCAGTATACAAGCGGCTATTGTTGGAAGCTACATTGTTGTATCAAAGTTTTCAGTCGCATGTTCCATGTCATTGGATGGTTCCCTTCACAACCGGAAGGTGTGACACACATTAAAATTGGCTTGTGCGAAAGCAGTTACCAGGTTCCCAAGTAATGCAAATATGTTCATGTTCAAGGCGCAGCCGAATGAGCTGACAGTGCAGCTAAACTTCCCTAAATTTCTTTTAATACAGATTTGCAATTCTTTAATTTAATTACTGATATATAGTTTATAGTCATCTGAACAAAGGTATTGCTAGAGTCATAATATACAATCCAGATTTTGAATATCTCTTTACTTGCCAATAAACAAAGCACACAATCTTGGAATGTTAAATTCAGCAAATACACACTAACGTGTAGAAGTATTAAAATAGAGATAAATGTGGAGCTAGGTTTGTTGTGAATCAGCAAGCAGAAGTTAGAACAGCAACTTCTAATTACACCAAACCTTTAATGTAGAAAAATGATCTAAGATGTTTTACCAAGGGAAGAATAAAAAAAAAGGTTAAGCCATGGTGGCAGAGTTAGGAGAGGTGATCTTGGTTTGAAAAAAATGGTTTTAAGGTGGAGAGAGAAGTTAAGAGATGGAGGGTACACTCTGGTTAGACCCTTGAGCCTGCAACCGTTCATATTGCCCAGACGCTGTGCCATTTCCCTTAGCTGGTTGCTATTAACCCAGTCTGGGATTTGTTGTTCCTGTATCTGCCTGAGGTTGTGCCTGAGCTGTCCCACTATCCATGCTCCGTATGCATGGCATGCGGCGGTCTTTTGTTCCTCTCTCCCTTGCTCCTCTATACAGTCTATCAGGGAGTTAATGGTATGGGCATGGCCCTCGATAATGGTTACCCCCTCCAATGTTTCCTCTATGGTCTGCCTTCCCAGTGCGATCCCTCTCTGGCCCGCATCATTGGCCCTAAGACTCAGCTGCCTCAAGTTTTCCTTGAGGGTCTGGGTCTCAATGCTTAATCCTGCAGTGTCTAGCGAGTTGATGGTTGATGTGCCTGCTGCCCACCCTGTGGTGACATCATTTACCAGGCTTCATTTGTGCCAGCTGAAAGGGTCCATCCCCTCTTGGTGTGATTACATGCCCCATATGTCTGCTATATCCCACACTATCTAACATTCTCCGGTATAACGCCCGTATCTTGGGCCACTTGCACCAATGTGGGAGGGTCACACAGTCTGTATTCGGTTCTCCCCCACCTTGTCCTCGCCCTGACAGTTGAACATGAAGGTTTTGCAGGTATTGGGTTTGTAACACGTCGACACAGTCATCATTGTTACACGGTCATACCGAGAGCCCCTCCATGATGGCCTCGCAGAACTTGGACCCCTTTAGGCATTCGATACATACCCATTGTCCCACAGTGACATCGACGATTGTGAATTTTCTCCTGCTGGCCACCCACAACCCCTGGTAATTGCCATGGGTCTCTACCGGTTGGACGACGTCATCCAGATGTCCTCCTCCGAACCAATCTCCGCTACAACCCGGAACGTTATGTGGTTTTTCATCCCCTGTTGACGTGTTGGCAGCCGCAGCGATTACCAGGAGAAATGTTGGGGGCCCACATCCTGGAAAAACAAAAGATTACAGGGCGCTTTGCGTGCCCCCGGTATTAGCACGTTTTAATTGAGTCCAATTGTTTCCATTGGCCTTTGCCTTTCATTTCCATGCATGCACAGGTGTCACTGGTCATAATTATTGGGTATGGCCCCGTCTAAGGTGGGGCGAACCCCGGCTTCTGCGGTAGTTCCTTAACCATTACCATGTCCCCTACCCCAGGCATGTCTCACACCTCCAGCTCTAGCTCTTCATCCTTTGCCTGCTGCAAAGATCTCTAGCCTCCTGCCTAAGATCTTTCAGTTGTTTACAGAATTCCCTCACATATCTCTGCACCCTATCCCTCAACGGTCCCAAGTCCTGTCCCTCCATAATGATGGTCTCAGGGAGCCGCATAGCTCTCCCGGTCATTAACTCATAGGGTATAAGTCGTGTAGTCCAATTGGGGGTCTCCCGCAACTTCATCAGGACCATTGGCAGCAGGTCTACCCATGCCTGCCCGGTCTTCTTGATGGCTTTTTCTAGGGCTGTCTTTAGGGTCCCGTTCATACGCTCCAACATTCCCGAGCTCTGGGGGGGTAGGGTATGTGGAATCTCTGCTTGAGACCTAACAGTTTACAGGTTTCCTTAATGATCCTTCCCATGAAGTGGCTCCCCTGGTCACAGTCCAGTTGCACTGGGACTTCCCACCTGGGGATGACCTCCTTGGCCATTAGTTGTGCCATGGCAGTGCCGTCCCGGGTTGGGAAGGCCTCCACCCACCATGTGAATTGGTCTATGAGTACCAGATAATATGTTTTCCCCCCTACTCGGTGGTAGGGGTCCCATAAAATCTATCTGTACATTCTCCCAGGGATCCCTCACCCTAGCCTGGTGTGACAGCCTGACCTTGAGTGGCTTCTCAGGGTTGTACTGAGTGCACATCACACACTGCTGGTAATATTTTGCTATGTCTCGCCCCATTCCTGGCCACCACCAATCCCAGGCAAGGGAGTGCATCATAGATTCCCTTCCTGCGTGACTGGGCCTGCGGTGTAGGTTAGGTAGCATTCTGTGGAAGCATTTTGGCACCAGCACCCTTTCATTATACCACCAGATACCGTCTGGCCCAGCCGCCGCCCCCTTGCTCTCCCACATTGCTTTCTCCGTCTCTGGCGCGGTATGCTGATGTCATTGTCATGGAGTCATAGAATTATACAGCACAGAAACAGGCCCTTCGGCCCATCGTGTCTATGCCGGCCATCAAGCACCTAACGATTCTAATCCCATTTTCCAACACTTGGCCCGTAGCCTTGTATGCTATGGCTTTTCAAGTGCTCATCCAAACACTTCTTAAATGTTGTGAGGGTTCCTGCCTCTACCACCTCTTCAGGCAGTGCATTCCAGATTCCAACCACCCTCTGGGTGAAAAAATCTTTCCTCAAATCCCCTCTAAACCTCCTACCCCTTACCTTAAGTCTATGCCCCTTGGTTAGTGACCCCCCTCCGCCAAGAGAAAAAGTTTCTTCCTAGTTAATCTATCAATGCCCCTCATAATTTTGTATAGCTCAATCATGTCCCCCCTCATCCTTCTCTGCTGTAAGGAAAACAACCCTAGACTATCCAGTCTCTCTTCATAGCTGAAATGCTCCAGCCCAGGCAACATCCTGGTGAATCTCCTCTGCACCCTCTCCAATGCAATCACATCCTTCCTATAGTGTGGTGCCCAGAACTGTACACAGTACTCCAGCTGTGGCCTAACTAGCATTTTATACAGCTCCATCACAACCTCCCTGCTCTTATATTCTGTGCCTCGGCTAATAAAGGCAAGTATCCCAAATGCCTTCCTAACCACCTTATCTACCTGTGCTGCTGCCTTCAGTGATCTGTGGACAAGTACACCAAGATCCCTTTGACCCTCTGTACATCCTAGGGTCCTAGCATCCATTGTGTATTCCCTTGCCTTGTTAGTCCTCCCAAAATGTATCACCTCACAATTCTCAGGATTAAATTCCATTTGCCACTGCTCCGCCCATTTTACCAGCCCATCTGTATCGTCTTGTAATCTAAGGCTTTCCTCCTCACTATTTACGACAACACCAATTTTCGTGTCATCTGCGGACATACTGATCATATCTCCTATATTCATGTCTAAATCATTTTGTACACTACAAACAGCAAGGGTCCCAGCACCGATCCCTGTGGTACACCACTGGTCACAGGCTTCCACTCGCAGACACCACCCTCGACCATCACCCTCTGCCTCCTGCCACTAAGCCAATTTTGGATCCAATTTGCCAAAAAATTGCCCTGGATCCCATGGGCTCACCTTCTTAACCAATCTCCCATGCGGGACCTTATCAAAAGCCTTACTGAAGTCCGTGTAGACTATATCAACTACTTTACCCTCATCGACACATCTAGTCACCTCCTGGAAAAAGTCAATCAAGTTATTTAGACACGATCTCCCCTTGACAAAGCCATGCTGACTATCCCTGATTAATCCCTGCCTCTCCTAGTGGAGATTAATCCTGTCCCTCAAAATTTTTTCCAATGGTTTCCCAACCACTGATGTTAGACTCATGGGCATGTAATTACCTGGTTTATACTTGCTACCCTTCTTGAATAATGGTAGCACATTCGCTGTCCTCCAATCCTCTGGTACCTCACTTGTGGCCAGAGAGGATTTGAAAATTTGTGTCAGA
The DNA here is from genome assembly GCF_036365525.1 of Heterodontus francisci. Classification (NCBI taxonomy): domain Eukaryota; kingdom Metazoa; phylum Chordata; class Chondrichthyes; order Heterodontiformes; family Heterodontidae; genus Heterodontus; species Heterodontus francisci. The sequence continues at coordinate 131,480,685 of NC_090375.1, read as the reverse complement.
GCCCCTGCTATCTCCTCCCTTGCCTCACATAACAGCCTGGGATACATCTCATCTGGGCCTCGGAATTTATCCACTTTTAAGCCCGCTAAAGCATCTAATACTTCTTCCCTTTCAATGCTAATAGGTTCAAGTATATCACAATCCCCCTCCCTGATCTCTACACCTACATCGTCCTTCTCCATAGTGAACACAGATGAAAAGTGATCATTTAAAACCTCACATATCCTCTGGCTCCACACACAGATTGTCACTTTGGTCCCTATTGGGCCCTACTCTTTCCCTGCCTATCGTCTTGCCTTTAATATACTTATAAAATACCTTAGGATTTGTCTTCTTCATTGTTTCGTGCAGCTCTTATCTTCAGCTTGGAGTCAGTGGCTTTCTTTGCCTCCTCGACTGCTCTTCAGTTCCTCTCCTGGATTTCATTAACTACCTTCTGATGAGCTCTTACCTTAATAACCGACGCCTCCTTCGGTAACCTGGCTGCTTCAATAAGATTCTGTATTATCTGCTCGTGATTAATAGGCCATCCTAATGAGGCATTAAAGCTCCATCTCTCCCAAGGCCCCATATAATCGTGCACTACTCCGAAGGCATACCTATTGTCGGTGTACACGTTTACTCTCCTTCATATCTCAGGGCCTCCGTGAGAGCGACCAATTCCGCCACTTGGGCGGATTCAGCCCCATCTTACCATCCTGCTAGTATCAGTTCTCCTCTCCCTCCTACAACCACCCACCCTGTCCTTGGGCTCCCGTCCACATACCTCCTGGATCCGTCTACAAACAGGTCCAGGTCTGCCTCCTCTAGTGGGTCTGCCCCTTTTGCTCCGGGCTCTACTACAAGTCCTCTTTGGCACATTTGTGGGGCTCCCATTCCGAGACCAAACCCTCGGCGGGGTTTGCTCCTGTGTCCTGTACAATTAATGGACTTGTCTCTAGGTAACAGGATGCTGCCCTTCGGGTGTTGGAGACTGTTCTCTGTCTTTCCGTATTCTGTGTCGGGTATGTAGGACTATGTCCCCTAACATCACTACAGGCTCGCTAGTCCTGACTGCCCATGCCGCACAGTCTAGCACCACTACACATTGTGGTAAGCCAGCGGCTTCTGAATTCTGTCTTGTACAGTAGTATGCTATTGGCCGCTGTTTATCCCCATGCTCCTGGGTGACCACAGCGCAGTAAAACTCCCTCATGGCTGCAGTAAATGTGGAAGGGGCACTTTGAGTCGGGCAATCTCAATGCCTGGGCTGAGACCAGGGCCCGTTTCAAGGCCCCGTAAGCCCTATCATGTTCCCTTGTCCACTCTAGGCTTTCCTGTGCTCCTTTTCCCCCCTTTTAGGAGGTCCTGCAGGGGTTGGGCCATCTGCGCATAGCCAGGGATAAAGTCCCTACAGTAGTTAAATAGTCCCAGAACCTTCTTGCCCTCCACCTTTGGACCAGCAGTTCCCCTTAGTATGTCCAGCCTTATGACAATTACTGCACGTTTACCTTTTGTCCCCTTCCCTCAGGGCTCAGCAGTCGCGACGTATGTGTCCTGGCTTTCTGCACTTATAACACTCACATTTCAGGGTTGCATTTCCAGACGACCTGTTTCCTTTCTGCCAAGCATCCACTATTGCTGACACCTCCTGCTGCTTGTGTGTGTCTATCTGACTCGCCCCGTTAATCAAGTCCTTGTAAGTCTGCGAAATAACCAGGCCAGTCTTCAGGACCTGTTTGGTCTTGGCCAGATAAACCTGGCCTGAATACTCCTGGTAGGCAGTCCACAACCGCTCCCCGTATTCAATAGATGACTCTCCCTTCTGTTGCCTGATCAAGGTAATCACTCCCCAATTACACAGAATTGGACCCATTGTATTTTGGATATCCTGCTTAAATTGGTCCTATGTGGTTCGCTGTTCTGCTGGCGTATCCCCCAGACACGGGATCTAGTCTGCATTCAGGATTTGATCTGGCATCTTAATCCAATGTTCCCGAGGATACTTTCCCCTTACCAACCTGTGAATGTCCCTACCATGCATCCCGTGGATGTCAATCATTTTATCCAACTTCCGCCAGAAATCAGCACTGCCGTGTTTTGGCTTCAAAATTGAGAGGTCCTTAAGAATCAATTGCTTATCACTTGCTGTAAATGGCGTGTATGAGACCGGCAATTTGTCCTTGTCCGGGGGTGTGTGCATAGGTAAGTGGAGGGATGTCTGCCGGGCCATGCCCATGGTCCTCCATGGGTGCTGATGGAGGAGGTCGGGAAGCCTGTCCGTACAAAGTGGGTAGTGCCGATCCTTCCGTGCCATCATCCCCCTTTGTTCCTAATCCTCGTCTACTTAGCTGGTTCTTCAAATTATCGCCCTTAGATTCCAGGTCCTTGCACCTTAAGTCAGGTTCTTTAACCTTTTCCTGGGCTCCGTTTTGAGTACTCTAGATACCTGTTAACTACTACAATAACTGCCTTATCACCTTTATCCTTTTCCTGTCCTTGCCACCACCCCTTCTGCTTGGCTGGTTCAGATTCCGGATCCCACCCATCTTTAACCATTTTGTCATAGACTTTCTTTCGCTTTTCCATGACTATTTTGGTGAGTGAGTCCTCCGGGCCTCACTAGGGCACCAATTCCGTCATGACTACTGTTACGACCAGGTGAGAAAGGTGTCTAGGGGTCCCTCTCAGCCTTCACCTGGTCTTACCGTAACAGGGTTTAATTTTAAGCACACTGTGTTTTTACCTCCCCCTTGGTGAATCCTTGTTCACCGCTTTCCAATTATAAGGCAAAGAAACCAGCACAAACAGGCTTTCTTAGCTTTAAAGAAGAAAGATTGAAATTTATTAAACTTTAATTCAGTTGACGCTACGGATACACAGCACGCCTATGCGAGCATGCATACGCAATACACGCATGTAAATAGAGACAGAAAAGAGCAGAAGAAAAATAAACTGAAAAGTTTGAGGCAATGTCTGAAGAGTTGTTGTTACGGTTCTTCGAACTCACTAGAGTCCTTGATTGTAGGTAGTTCTTGCTTTTCATTGGGGCCCAGTATTCTTCTTAAACCTTGTTCGCTGTAGGAGACATTTCTGTCTTGGGGTTCATGTGTCTTCAGTGGATTCAGAGGCTTGTGAGAAAGAGATGGGAGCAGACGGGAGAGATCTTCTCAGTCCAGGAGCAAACAGACACTCTCAGTTCAAACTGTTTGTACAATTCAGAAAAACCCAGGTTGCCAAGCAGGTTAGTCATGTGACTTACTGGTCTGACCACGTCTTGGATTGTATCACCTTAGCAGTCTCTGGAATGCTCCTGTTACACACAATACCTGGTGATCAAGGTCCATTATGGGTTGTATGTGTCAGGGAATAGTCCTTTGACCTTCCAAGCACCATCTGTTAATATGCAAATATCTTTTTCAGCCACGGCTGATCTATTTAACAAGTCCTTTCTTCACTCCAGTAACAGTTTAGAATCAATGTTCATGACAAAATTAATGTGCCTCATTCTTGACAGGTGGGGGCTTAGCATGACACTACAAAAGCTCGGATTCCCCCAAGGTCCTCCTAACACCCGGATATTCCCACAATTTAACAAGAATGGTTGATATTCACTTGTTGCTGTTGTCCTGTCCTGCTGTGTTCCTGACTCCCGTGGTGAATCCTATCCACTCACCGCCAACGTGTACCTTGCTACCTCTCAGACGTCAGGCCTGGATTCCCCCGAGGTCCAACTAACCCCTGAGTATTCCCATAGCTTAACAAGAGTGGTTGATACTCACTTGTTGCTGTTGTCCCGTCGTGCAGTGTTCCTGACTCTCGAGGTCATTCCTGCCAAATACGCCAAGATCTTGTAGGAATCAAATTAAAATCAATTAACGACTTTCCAAACCGTCTGATAGAGGAGAATCAATTAAAATCAATTAACAACTCTCCATACCGTTTGATAGAGGTTAACAGTGTACCGTTTACTTTTACTTGCAAGGGAGAGTGATTCAGCAGCCTCGGCATTCCAGAACGCAGCTCTCAGTCTCAGTCTGTCTCACAGGCAGGCAGTGCTGATAAAGAAACCGCAACGTGCTCACAGTCACGTACACATTTACACAAAATGCTGCTGTTGTACACACTACCCACAATGCTGCTGTGTACGCAATACCCACAATGCTGCTGTGTCTGCTGAATATACTGAGTATATTTCCACTTTTTCACTATCAAAATGCATCAATTCAACTTCTCTGCATTAAATTCCATCTGCCACGTGTTCCATTCCACCAGCCTATCTATGTTGTCTTGATGTCTATCACTATCCTCCTCATAGTCACAATACTTCCACGTTTAGTGTCATCTGCAAATTTTGAAATTGTGAGATGTACACCCAAGTCTAGGTCAATAAATATATGAAGAAAAGAAGTGATCCTAGTACTGACCCCTAGGGAACCCCACTGTATACCTTCCTCCAGTCTGAAAAACAACCATTCACCACTACTCTCTGTTTCCTGTCACTGAGCCAACTACATATCTGTGTTGCCACTGTCCCTTTTATCCCATGGACTTCAACTTAACTGACAAGCCTATTATGTCCCATTTTATCAAATGACTTTTGGAAGTCCATGCATACCACATCAACCACATTATCCTCCTCAACCCTCTCTGTTACTTCAAGAAAAAACTCATCAAGTTACTTAAACATGATTTTCTTTTAACAAATCCATGCTGGCTTTCCTTAATTAATCCACACATAGTCAAGTGACTGTTAATTTTGCCCCAGATTATTGTTTCTAAAAGCTTTCCCACTACCAAAGTTAAATTGACTGGTCTCTAGTTGCTGGGTTTATCCTTACACCCATTGTAGAACAAGGGTATAACATTTATAATTCTCCAGTCCACTGGCACCACCCTTGTATCTAAGGAGGATTGGAAGATTATGGCCAGTGCCTCTGCAATTTCCATCCTTATTTCCCTCAGCATCCTCAGATGCATCCCATTCAATCCTCGTGACTGCTCAACTTCTTAAGCGCAGCCAGCCTTTCTGATGCCTCCTCTTTATCAATTTCTAGCCCATCCAGTATCTCAACTTCCTCATTGTTCACTAAGACTTTGGCAACATCCTCTTCCTTGGTAAATACTGATGCAAAATACCCATTTAGTATCATAGCCATGCCCTCTGCCTCACAGATCTCCTTTTTGGTCACTAATCACCCCACCTCTCCTTTTTGTACCATTTTACTATTTATATGCCTACAGAAGACTTTTGAATTCCCTTTTGCATTAGCTGTCAGTCATACTCTCACTTTGCCGCTCTTATTGCTTTTTTAATTTTCCTCTGAACTTTCGATATTGAGCCTGGTTCTCACTTGTATTATCAACCTGTCATCTGTCATATGCACGTTGAATATACCTCGACTGTACCCAACCCATCTCTCCTCTTTAAAGGCAGCCCATTGTTCCGATACAATTCTGCCTGCCAACCTTTGATTCCAATTTTCCTGGGACAGATCTGTTTTCGCCCCACTGAAATTGGCCCTCCTGCAGTTAACTATTTTTCTCTAGATAGCTCCTTTTTCTTTTCCATAGCTCACCTAAATTTTACGGTACTTTAATCACTGTTCCTTAAATGTTGCCCTACTGATACTTGATCCAACTCATTAGCCAGAAACAGATCTAGCAATGCCTCCTTCCTTGTTGAACCAGAAATATACTGATCAAGAAAATTCACCTGAATACACTTCTGAATCTTTCCCCTCTCTGCCCTTTACACTATTACTATGCAATAATTAAATCCCCCATGATCACCATTCTATAGTTTTTGCACCTCTCTGAATTTCCCTGCCTATTTGCTCCTCCATCTTTCCCAATACTTGGTGGCCTATAGAATACACCCAGTAGTGTAATGGTATCTCTATTCTTTCTTAACTCTAACCAAATAGATTCTGTCCTTGCCCCCCTCTTGGACAACCTCTCTCTCCAGCACTGTAATATTCTCCTTACTCAATACTGCCTTCCTAGCTCCCTTAAATCTGCCTGCAGGACCTCATCCCCCTTTCCACCTATGTTGTTGGTATCGATGTGGACCATGGCTTCTGTCTGTTCACCCTCCCCCCTCAAAGTGCTCTGTAGCTGCTCAGTGACGTCCTTGACCCTGGCACCAGGGAGGTAACACACCATCCTGCAATCTCGTCTGCGGCCTGTCTGTTCTCCTAATTACAGAGTCCCCTATCAATATTTATTTCCCAATCTTACCCCTATCCCACTGTCAGCTGAGTTGCACATGCTACCGGGGACTTGTCTCTGACAGCATTCTGCAGAGGAACCATCACACTCACCAGTATTCAGAACTAAATACCAGTTAGAGTGAAAGACATACTCAGATGACTCCTGCACTACCTGCCTGGTCCTCCTTGGCAGTCTGGCAGCCACCTAGTCCCTATCTACCAGCACACCCTTAAGCTGTGGGGTGACCACATCAAGAAACATGCTAACCACATAGCACTCAGCCCTGTGGATGCACTGCGGTGATGTCAGCTGCTGCTCAAGCTTCGAAACCTTGAGCTCAAGCTCCTCCAGCTGACGACACTTCCTGCATCTGTAGTTACCCAGGACATGAGGAGTATCCTGGAGTTCCCACATTGAACAGGATGTGCATTCCATGGGACTGAAGTGCCCTGCTATATCTCAATTGCTATATATTTATTTAGGCTACTAACTAAGCTTACCAGAAATAAAACTCAAAACTTAAATACTCACCAGCTACTCACCAAACAGCTCTTTCCCTTGTGCTGATGCCACTTTATTTTGTAGGTAGGTTAACTTAAACGCTTTACTCAATTCTTCTCTATTTCTCTCAGATTTTAATTTTAATTAAAAATTAGGAATCCTTTAATGTTACTAACACTCTATTTAATTTTAACTTTATCCCTCTAGATCTGATTAATTAATTAAACACTGATTGTAATTATATAACATACAATGTATAAAATATAAGTTAAGATTTATGTATTTTATCAAATTGGCTTACTTTTAATTTTTATACTAATTATGCAATCTACCTTACATTATAGGTTGATTAAATTAAAATCTTACCTGTAGACCTACGCCACAAGCCTCCTTCTGATGTGGTGTCGCTACGTGATTTCTTTTCATGGAGATAGAGAGAGACACGGGCCGGAATTTTACTGGCAAGACTGAAGTCCCGGCACCAGGACCGAAAACGGGTCCTAAATCTGCGCAGACGGACGGTGGGAGCCTCGGGCTGATATTACTGGCAGAGGCTAATTAAAAGGCTGCCACCAGGACTGCTGTCCAATTGAGGACAGTGGCCCACCTCTCAGAGATGTCGGCCCAATCGGAGGGCCGGCAGTTCGGCAGCATCAGCAGCATTACCGATAGTTGGCCGTTGCGGAGGCTGCTGGCAGAAGGAGAGGGCATCACCAGGTTGAGGTGCCCTTGAAAAGTGGCCAGGATTTTTTATTACTGTGCCAGGGCCAGGCAAGCAGGCTCCAGTGATCGGAGGGGTGAACCCTCCAGCAGCAGCTTAGGAGGCACATTGGCGCCGGGGTGCCCCTCTGTGGGCCATGAAACACCCATAAAGGAAGGCTACCCCCCTGCCGGGAACCCACTGAGAGACCGCTACGGTTTACCTGGCGGTCTCTCACACTGCAGTGATCCGTCTCAATGCTGGAAGCATGCTGGGGGGCAGAAGGTGGCCGCTAATAATCGGCCAATTATTGCCCACCTGCAATCGGCCACGTTGCTGCCATTCCTGCTTCTGGAGATATGCTTGGTGGTAGTAAGATGTAGGGCTTCCCTCTCAACGCCTTCCGACGCAATTTTATGAGCCCTTCCCCCTTCCAGACCATCTCTGGAGGGCCGGTAAAATTCAGCCCACAGAAACAAACCACTGCTGTGCTCCTGTCAATCAGGCACTCCAGCAGCACAGAAGCAGTTCTGGAGTTGAAGGAAGTGATGAAGAGGTAGCACTGGGTGTCAACAGCTTACATAATGAAGCTGACCCCAGACCTCTCGATGCTGTCACCAATGGGCAGCAAGTAGATGAGCAACAGGAGGGGGCAAAGGATAAATCCTTGGAGAACTCTGGGGGTGACTGTGTCAAGGCGGAAAAAGAATAACGTTTGTTTATTGTTTAGAGATACAGCACTGAAACAGGCCCTTCAGCCCACCGAGTCTGTGCCAACCATCAACCACCCATTTATACTAATCCTACACGCCCATATTCCTACCACATCCCCACCTGTCCCTATATTCTCCTACCACCTACCTATACTAGGGGCAATTTATAATGGCCAATTTACCTATCAACCTGCAAGTCTTTGGCTGTGGGAGGAAACCAGAGCACCCGGCAAAAGCCCACGCAGACACAGGGAGAACTTACAAACACCACTTGCTGGAGATGCATTGACTGCCTTAAGACAGGTGGGAGATGAACTGCACAACAGTAGTCAAACAAAAGAGAAGCAATGGAGGATGTGTGGTGTTGAATGCCATAGAGAGGATGGATAGTACACCATTCTCACAATCACAGATGATATAATTGGCAGTAATTTCCAGGGTGCTTTCTGTGATGGAAGCCAAACTGAAAAGATTCAAACAAGGAGAATAAACACATTCAAGGACCTTAGAGAGGTAAGGAAGCCAGACCTTATCATAGTTATTTCAAATAAATTCTAATTGATCTCGCATGACATTGATGAGTCAGAGGATGTACTGTCTGATGCAATACAATGTAAAATATATTATCAAGCTAGCTGATCAATGTTGAGTGAATAAATAACATTGCCTTTTTATTACTAAATATTATAAGAGTTAGTGCACCCTAATTTTTCTCTCTGCCTGACTGGATGTTAGCAAGACAAATCGCTCTGTATTTCCAAGCTGCAGTACTGAAGACTTGTGCCCCAGAAGTATCTGCGCCCTGATTCAAACTGCTCAACACTGGCATCTACGCGACAATGTGGAAAGTTGCCCTGGCATGGTCCTGTCCATAAAAAGCAGGTCAAATCCAATCAGACCAATTACCGTCCCATTAGTCTACTCACAATCATAAGCAAAGTGATGGAAGGTGTCATCGACAGTGACATCAAGTGGCACTTACTCAGCAATAACATGCTCACTGATGCTCAGTTTGGGCTCCACCAGGGCCACTTGGGTCCGGACCTCATTACAGCTTTCGTCCAAACATGGACAAAAGACTTGAATTCCGAAGGTGAGGTGTAAGTGACTGCCCTTGACATCAAGGCAGCATTTGACCATGTGAGGCTGTCAAGGGCCTGAGCAAAACTGAAGTCAATGGGAATCAGGGGGGAAACTCTCCACTGGTTGGAGTCATACCTAGCATAAAAGAAGATGGTTGTGGTTATTGGAGATCAATCAGCTCAGCCCCAGGATATTGCTTCAGGAGTTCCTCTGGGTAGTGCCCGAGGCCCAAACATCTTCAGCTGCTTCATCAATGACCGTCCTTCCAACCAGTCATATAAATACTGTGGCTGCAAGAGCAGATCAGAGGCTGGGAATTCTGTAGCAGGTAACTCACCTCCTGACTCCCAAAGCCAGTCTACCATCTACAAGGCACAAGTCTGGAATGTGATGGAATATTCTGCACTTACCCAGATGAATGCAGCTCCAATAACACTCAAGAAGTTCAACACCATTCAGGACAAAGCAGCCCACTTGATCGGCATCCCACCCACACCTTAAACATTCACTCCCTCCACCACCGGCGCACAGTGGCAGCAGGATGTACCACCTACAAGATGTACTGCAGCAACTTGCCAAGGCTCCTTTGACAGCACCTTCCAAACCTGCAACCTCTATCATCCAAAAGGACAAGGGTGGTAGATGCATGGGAACACTCCCATCTGCAAGTTCCACTCCAAGTCACACACCATCCTGACCCTGAACTATATCACTGCTCCTTCACTGTTGCTGGGTCAAAATCCTGGAAGTCCCTCCCTAACAGCATGTGGGTGTACCTACACTTCATGGACTGCAGTGGTTCAACAAGGCAGCTCATCACCACCTCTTCAAGGGCAGTTGGGGATGGGCAATTAAAGCGACATCCCATGAATGAATGAAAAAAATGTTCAGGTCATTTGCATGGCTCTAAGGGGCCTTGCCCTCCCCCAGTGTAAGAGTACGTCCTGGTAGGAGCCTGCACCTATAATCAGGACCAGTAATCCAGCCTGAGAAGCTTGCAACAGCTTCAGAGAATTCTAGCTGCTGTCCAGAAGCAGGAGAATTGCCTGTTACCGTAATAGATAGAGAAGACATTACCAAAAGAAATTACTGGAAGTTGGAAAGTTACCTGGTCCAGATGGAATGCATGTTAGTTGCTGAAAGAAGCAAAGGTAGAAATGACAGAGGCATTAGTCACAACTTTTATGTCTTCATTGGATACAGGAGTAGTAAATAGAGTAGAATATAAAAGCAAAGGGATCATGCTAGAACTTTATAAATCGCTGGTTCAGCCTCATCTAGAATATTGTGGACAATTCTGGGAACAATACTTCAGGAAAGATGTAAAGGTCGTAGAAAGAATATAGAGGAGGATTACCCAGGATGAGGGATTTCAGTCATAAGGAGAGGTTGGAAAAGTTTGGTTTGTTCTCCTTGGAATAGAGAAGATTAAGAGGTGGCCTAATAGAAGTTGATGATGAGAGGTTTTGATAGAGTAGATAAAGAAAAACTATTCCCCCTTGTGAGTGGGTCCACAACTAGATCATGGATTCAAAATCATCGGGAAAATATTTAAAGGAGAGATGAGGAGAAAATTTTTCACTCAGCGAGTTGTTAGGATCTGGAAGGCTCTATGTGAAAATATGGTTGAATCTAATTCTAAGTGACTTCTTTGTCACTAAGATTGAAACCATCCAATCAGCTGCCTTTGTTGTTTCCTTCCCTTCCACTAGCCCACAGAGCCAAACTTCCTCTAAAGCTCCCCCCTTCCCCAGCCCCGAACTCTTATCTTTCTGTAGTTTCTCTCCCATCTCCTCTTAAGCCCTCTCCAAGCTCATCTTGTCCATGAGACCCACCTCCTTCTCCCTTAACCCCATTCCCACTAAACTACTGACCACCCAACTTATCCTTCCTTATCTTTCTTGACCTGCCTGCTGCCTTTGGCATGGCTAGCCATGCCTCTTCGTCCTTTCCACTGTCATCCAGCTGGGTGGGACTGCACTCATCGGGTTCCATTTTTATCTTTCTAATCATAGCCAGAGTATCACCTGCGGTGGTTTCTCTTCCCACTCTTGCACTGTTACCTCTGGTGTCCCCAAAACCAAAAAACACCCCTCCTATTTCTCAACTGCATGCTACTGCTTGGTGACATCATCCGAAAACACAGTTATTAGTTTTCACATGTGTGTTGATGACACCCAACTCTACCTCACCATCACCTTTCTTGACTCTTCCATTTCACTAAATAACCAGACCGATTATCCAACATCCAGTACTGGATGAACAGAAATTTCTTACAATGAAATATTGGGAAAACTGAAGCCACTGTCTTCAGTCCCTGCTACTAATTCCAATCCCTAGCTATTGATTCTATTCTTCTCCCTGGCAACTGTCTGAGGTTGAACCAGACTGTTCGCAATCTTGGTGTCATATTTGACCCTGAGATAAGTTTCTGACCATACATCTGCACCATCACTAAGGCTATCTATTTCCACCTCCCTAACGTTGCCTGACTCCACCGCTGCCTCAGCTGATCTGCTGCTAAAGCCCTCATCTATGCCTTTGTTGCCTCTAGAGTTGACTATCCAATGCACTCATAGCCTCATGTGGGAGAAGCCTCCCACATTCTACCATCCATAAACTTGAGGTCATCCAAACTCTGCTGCACGTATCCTTACTCGCGCCAAGTCCTGTTTACCCATCATCCATACATGCCAACTTACACTGGCTCCTGGTAAAACAACACCTTGATTTTAAAATTCTCATCCTTGTTTTCAAATCCCTCCATGACCTCACCCCTCTCTATCTTTGTAATATCCTCCAGCCCCAGAACCCTCCAAGATATCTGTGCTCATCTAATTCTGGCCTCCTGAGCATCCCTGAGTTTAATTGCTCCACCATTGGTGGACGTATCCTAAGCCCTAAGCTCTGGAATTCCCTCCCTTAACCTCTCCAACGCTCTTTCCTTCTTTAAGATACTCCTTAAAACCTACCTCTTTTGCAAAGCTTTTAATCTTCTGCCCTAATATTGCCTTATCTGTCTTCAGTGTCAAATTTGCTTTATGACGCTCCTGTGAAGTGCCTTAGGTCCTCTTATCACGTTAAAGGCACCACATAAATACAAGCTGTTATAAATAACTTTAAAAGGTAGTTGGACAGGGACTTGATGATGAGGAACATACAAGGTTACAGTCAAAAAAGCACAGACATTGAACGAAGCACAACTGCTTAGAGAGCCAGCACAGACACTCTGGGCTGACTGGCCTTCTTCTGTGCTGTAAATTTCTATGATTTTATGTAAAGAAAAGGCGCCTCTTACCTATTTTAGGCTCCATAACTTTGCTGCCTGCCTGTATAGAACCACTTGTGGAGTTGGGGGTGGTGGGTGTGGTAAGGGGAGTTCAGGATCAAGGCTACTGCTTCTTTCTTATGTTCACCCTTCCTACTGGTAATTCTTCCTGCACAATGCAGGGAATGGGGTGTCATATGGTTTAGCAGCATTGGGAAAGTGGTCAGGTTGCAGTCAATGGGAAGCAGTGGAATGCGGGAGCAGGAGTAATGTTGGGGTGTGGGACTATTGTGAGTGTCCTTTCTGTAAGGAAAGGGTTAATCAGACTGTCCTGAAGTCTGCTAATGGGATACTGCCACTGATTTTGCTTTACATTTTAGTTACAGCAACCTTTAGTCTTTTCCTGTTAAGCAGGGAAGTTTAAGTAAACTTAAAAGTATCACTGAGCTATTGAGCCTTAAAGCATTGGGTCAGCTTAGTCACTTCAGTAAACTTAATTAAAATACATGTCATTGAATACTGCTTCATATCAGTAGATAGCAAGTGCAAGAAAAACAGCTCTGCAAAAGAAAACATTTGGGTATATGTCACCCTTTCTAACTAGGGTTCTGTAGAAGGACATTGACTAGTACAGAATGGTACTGAGTCAAAGACAGACTTATAATTAAAGTTTAACCTGGTGGTAGAGTAATTGTATGTAACAAGAGCCAAACTAATGATAAGATAACAAAGTAAGGATGTTGTAAGGGAAAAAAGAATTTGTTATGGAAAAGAAACCTAAAGAGATGCATTTAAGGAGAAGCTAGATAAATACATGAGGGAGAAAGGAATAGAAGGGTATGTTGATTGGGTGAAATGAAGTAGGTGGGAGGAGATTTGTGTGGAGCATAAACATAGACCTGTTGGGCCAAACGGCCTATTGCAGTGCTGTAAAATTCTATGTAGTCATTGAAAATCGATAAGCAAACTAAATTCTCCTTATATGGAGTTACAATTTAACAATTATATGATTATGTAATGCAGAATTGTGCATTGAACATGAGAAATATATAAAAACTGGCAGGTTGTAATGAGTAATTTGGATTTGTAAAGGCCTAAGATACGGAGCACAGAACTGTAACATGCTTGAGTCCCTCAACTACACCTGCATGGTTTTGTAGTGTTTAGAATGGTGAGTTAGCATGCATGTGATGAGAGGATGGTTTTGGATGTGGAATCATTGGGATCAATAAGAAGTGAATTTTAGGGTTTGAGTGTAGTGGACAGGGAGCAAGGCTTGGCACTCGGAATACAAATCAGTGATGATGCAGCAGCTATCTTTCAACACAAAGTTAAATTGGTGTTGATTAGTCAATCCTTTCAAGTTTGTTCTTCTAAGCTGGCTAGCACAAATTTGTTAAATTTTTTGATGAACTAACAGAGAGGGTTGATGAGGGTAATGTGATTGATGTGGTGTATATGGACTTCCAAAAGGCATTTGAAAAAGTGCCACATAATAGGTTTGCCAGCAAGGTTGAAGCCCATGGAATAAAAAGGATGATGGCAGCACGGATACAAAGTTGGCTGAGTGACAGTAAACAGAGTAGCAGTGAATGACTTATTTTCAGAATGGTGGAAGGTATACTGTGGGGTTCTCCGGGGCTCGGTACTAGGATCACTGCTTTTCTTGCTATATATTAAACCTGGACTTGGGTGTACAGGGCTCAATTACAAAATTTGCTGATGCCACAAAACTTGGAAGTGTAGTGAACATTGAGATAATAGATTTCAAGAGGACATATGCAGGCAGGAAAGAAAGGAGTGTGGGGAGGTGTCAGTGTTGATTAAGGTGAATATTACAGTGCTGGAGAGAGAGGATGTCCTGGAGCGGTCAAGGACAGAATCTATTTGGTTTGAATTAAGAAACAATAGAGTTGCCATTTCCTACTGGGTGTATCCTATAGGCCACCAACTAGTGGGAAAGATATAGAGGAGCAAATTTGCAGGGAAATTACTGTGAGGTTCAAAAACTATAGAGTAGTGATAATGGGGTCTTTAGTTATCCCAATATGGACTGTGATAGTAATAGTATAAAGGGCAAAGAAGAGGAAGAGTTTCTGAAGTGCGTTCAGGTAAATTTTCTTGATCAGTATATTTCCAGTCCAATAAGGAAGGAGGCATTGCTGGAACTAATTCTGGGGAATGAGGTGGGTCAAGTGGATCAAGTGTCAGTGGAGGAACATTTAGGGAACAGTGATCATTGTATCATTTCTTTGGCCTCCTTATCTCGAGAGACAATGGGTAAGCGCCTGGAGGTGGTCAGTGGTGTGTGGAGCAGCGCCTGGAGTGGCTATAAAGGCCAATTCTAGAGTGACAGGCTCTTCCACAGGTGCTGCAGAAAAATTTGTTTGTCGGGGCTGTTACACAGTTGGCTCTCCCCTTGCGCCTCTGTCTTTTTTCCTGCCAACTGCGAAGTCTCTTCGACTTGCCACACTTTAACCCCGCCTTTATGGCTGCCCGCCAGCTCTGGCGAATGCTGGCAACTGACTCCCAAGACTTGTGATCAATGTCACAGGACTTCATGTCGCGTTTGCAGACGTTTTTAAAGCGGAGACATGAACGGCCAGTGGGTCTGATACCAGTGGCGAGCTCGCTGTACAATGTGTCTTTGGGGATCCTGCCATCTTCCATGCGGCTCACATGGCCAAGCCATCTCAAGCGCCACTGACTCAGTAGTGTGTATAAGCTGGGGATGTTGGCCGCCTCGAGGACTTCTGTGTTGGAGATACGGTCCTGCCACCTGTGCCAAGTATTCTCCGGAGGCAGCGAGGATAGAATAAATTGAGATGTCGCTCTTGGCTGACATACGTTGTCCAGGCCTCGCTGCCATAGAGCAAGGTACTGAGGACACAGGCTTGATACGCTCGGACTTTTGTGTTCCGTGTCAGTGCGGCATTTTCCCACACTCTCTTGGCCAGTCTGGACATAGCAGTGGAAGCCTTTCCCATGCGCTTGTTGATTTCTGCATCTAGAGACAGGTTACTGGTGATAGTTGAGCCTAGGTAGGTGAACTCTTGAACCACTTCCAGAGCGTGGTCGTCAATATTGATGGATGGAGCATTTCTGACATCCTGCCCCATGATGTTCATTTTCTTGAGGCTGTTGGTTAGGCCAAATTCATTGCAGGCAGCCGCAAACCTGTCGGCGAGACTCTGCAGGCACTCTTCAGTGTGAGATGTTAAAGCAGCATCGTCAGCAAAGAGGAGTTCCCTGATGAGGACTTTCCGTACTTTGGACTTCGCTCTTAGACGGGCAAAGTTGAACAACCTGCCCCCTGATCTTGTGTGGAGGAAAATTCCTTCTTCAGAGGACTTGAACGCATGTGAAAGCAGCAGGGAGAAGAAAATCCCAAAAAGTGTGGGTGCGAGAACACAGCCCTGTTTCACGCCACTCAGGATAGGAAAGGGCTCTGATGAGGAGCCACCACGTTAAATTGTGCCTTTCATATTGTCATGGAATGAGGTGATGATACTTAGTAGCTTTGGTGGACATCCAATCTTTTCTAGTAGTCTGAAGAGACCACGTCTGCTGACGAGGTCAAAGGCATTGGTGAGATCAATGAAAGCAATGTAGAGGGTTTAGGTTTAGGTTAGCTATGGAGAAGGTCCAGGAGCAATCTCGAGTAAAAGTACTTAATTGGAGAAGGGCCAATTTTAGTGGAGTGAGAACAGATCTGTCCCATGTAAATTGGAATCAAAGGTTGGCAGGCAGAATTGTAATGGAACAATGGGCTGTCTTTAAAGTGGACATAGTGCGGGTACAGTCAAAGTACAATCACTTGAGGACGAAAGGTAGCACAGTGGCGCAATGGTTAGCACCGCAGCCTCACAGCTCCAGCAACCCGGGTTCAATTCTGGGTACTGTCTGTGTGGAGTTTGCAAGTTCTCCCTGTGACTGCATGGGTTTTCACCGGGTGTTCTGGTTTCCTCCCACAGCCAAAGACTTGCAGGTTGATAGGTAAATTGGCCATTATAAATTGCCCCTAGTATAGGTAGGTGGTAGGGGAATATAGGGAAGGTGGGGATGTGGTAGGAGTGTAGGTTTAGTTTAAATGGGTGGTTGATGGTCGGCACAGACACGGTGGGCCGAAGGGCCTGTTTCAGTACTGTATCTCTAAATAAATAAATAAACAAAGCCAGAGCTCCCTGGATGAGATACCAGAAAAGGTTTATGTGGTTAATGTGGTGTACATGGACTTCCAAAAGGTGTTTGATAAAGTGTTGTATAATAGGCTTGCCAGTTAAGCTGAAGCCCATGAAATAAAAGGGACAGCGTGGATACAAAATTGGCTGAATGACAGGAAACAGAGAGTATTGGCGAATGGTTGTTTTTCAGACTGGAGGAAGGTATATAGTGGGGTTTCCCAAGGGTAGGATCACTGCTTTTCTTCGTATATAAATGACCTAGACTTGGGTGTACAGGGCACAATTTCAAAAATGCAGATAACATAAAACTTAGAAGTATTGCAAACTATGAGGAGGATAGTGAGAAACTTCAAGAGGACATAGACTGGCTGGTGGAATGAGCAGACTTGTCACAAATGAAATTTAATGCATAGGAGTGTGAAGTGATACATTTTGGTAGGAAGAATGGGGAGAGGCAATATAAAATAAAGGATACAATTTGAAAGTGGATGGAAGAACAGAGAGACCTGGGGGGTGGTGGTGGGGGGGGTGGGGGAGGGGGTGGTAGGGTACATGTGCACAAATCATTGAAGGTGGCAGGGCATGTTGTATGATCACCTTAAGAGTGATGTCCCTTTAAGAACTCAGTATGCTAATGAGCTAAGCACCAGGATGTAGTCATGTGACTAGAAGCCATAGTCACTCTGTAACTGTACCATCCTAGACAAAGGTTCTGTACATAGCTTGTTCTGTATTGTATATACTAGTTTAGCTGTTAATAAACCTGTTAGAGATCTTCAAGGCACTGGAATCCATGTACCTCATTGTATTGCCTAAGATAATACAAAGAACACATGACATGGTGGCAGCTGTGTTGAAAAGACATTTAGGGAACAGTGATCATTGTATCATAAGGTTTAGGTTAGCTATGGAGAAGGACAAGAAGACCACGGGCAAAGCGGCAAACAAGTGAAGAAACTTGAAAACAAGTACCTGAAAAGAGTGAAAGAAATATTGGCCCAAACAGTGAAAAGAAGCAAAAACTTACCTCCAGCTGTGGGAGACAGAGCACTGAACAACAGGCTGCAAATAAATTCCTGTGATCCTTTCTGACCTTCCTCCCCAAAAATGCCCAAACTTTAAACTACAATCCTTCCCACCATCCCCTATATCTACGACGTTAATTTGACCCCATCCCCCCCCACCCCTGCACTGATAAACTTATCTCCTCCCTCTTCCCCACCAGTGCTGCACGTCATTTCACTGGACGGGGATCCGAAGGTGCAGGAGTGCCGGCCGCCGGGCCGAAGATCACAGTGGGACATCATGATTAATGGTAAGTGCATGAAAATCTATTAATCTTCTTTATTTGCTTATGGTGATTGTGATCCCATCACCGAACGGTGGGGAAGCCGCCACAGTGCCCCGCCGCCGCTGGGAGAATCGGGTCAGGCCCTGCTGGGGTCAAGGTCCGTGGTGAACCTCATCCGGGACCATCTTCAGGCCACCACCATCACGGATCCCGACGTGAAGAGCTCCTTAAAATCTAGCCCATAGTGTTGATGAAGTCAAACAACTGGAAGCTTTTGCTACTATTAACATCATGTGCCCAAAGAAAGTTGGCAAACACACACTCAGGGTTAAGATTGACACCGGAGCTAGTGCAAATATCCTACCAGTCCAAATCCTTTCAGATATGTATCAGGGTCTTTGGAAATTAATGATACAACCGACAACTGCAAAATTATTTGCATACAATGGGTCACCCAGCCCTTGCAGTTAACAATGCAATGCAGCTATGGCAAGTCAGCATGGAAACTACAAATATTTTACCTGGTAGACACAAGCGGACCAGCAGTGGCAGGTCTACCAGAGTGTAAGGACCTCAACATCATGACCATCCACGAAGTCACCAAGGTACCCATTACAGGAGAAGAGACCAAGGGTACCCACATTGAGTCAGTCCACAACCTACAATAAATGTACCCAGACAGGTTCGATGCCATAGGAGAGTTCAAAGGTGATGCCATACTACACCTCAGAGAGGATGCAGTTCCATCAGTTGACCCTCTCAGAAAGTGCAGCGTGAACATACAAGAAAAAGTTAAGTGTGAGTTGGATGACATGGAACGCAATGGTATCATCCGTCGTGTGCATCATCACACATGCGTGCTAAAGAAGGATGGAGCAATCAGGGTGTGTCTAGATCCGAGGTGTCTAAATCTCTCCCTAGAGATGCCCCCATAAGATTCCAACACTAGAGGAATTGAATCCCAAGTTCACAGGAGCCAAATTCTTCTCCAGTTTGGATGCTATACATGGATATTGGTCAATACACCTAGCTAAGGAATCTCAGGAAGTCACCACATTCAGAACATCATTTGGAAGACATTGCTTCCAGAGACTACCCTATGGCTTTTCTGTCAGTCAAGATCTGTTTCAGCAGCATAGGGACAGAATTATGAAAAATGGCGCCATACATTCCAAATTTTTCTGACAAAGCATCATCACTGAGAGAGCTCTTAAAGAAAGACGTACCATTTGTATGGCAAGAGGACCATCAGCATATGTTTGAGTCTCTCAAAAAGCATTGTCAGCAGAAACCTGTACCCTGCAGTACTATGATCCAAGGAAGAAGACAATCCCGGAAGTCGATGCCTCACAGAAAGGGCTAGGCGCTTGCATCCTGCAGGATGGCAAACCAACTGCATTCAGATCCAAGAGGTTAGTCTCAGCACAATCCAATCACTCAAACATAGAGTGTGAATCACTTGCTCTGGTATTTGGCATCATAAGGTTCCACACCTACCTGTCTGGTAAGCAGTTCACTGTGGAAAAAGACACAAAACACTGGAGATGATCTGGTACAAACCATTGACAAGTGCACCACCTCAACTACGGCAACTCTTACTGAAATTACAGGAGCATGACTTCGATGTCTGCTACAAACTGGGTACCAAAATGGTCACCTCGGATACGCTGAGCAGATTGCCAAACCCGAGCAAGAATGAAGAAGTTCCACTGGATCTGCGAGTAGACAGCATGGACATCGAGGTGAAAGATGTGCTCAAAATCGATTTATTGCATTTTGGTCAGCAGAAATGTGACCAACTACAATGAGAAACAGCCAAAGACCCACAACTGAAGGCACTGTGGAGAGTCATCAAAGAAGGTTGGCCTGATACAGTAAAAGAGGTGCCAGAAACCCTGCAATGCTTTTGGCCTTGTAGAGATGAACTCGGTATCTCGAGAGGTGTTACCCTTAAAGGAAAACAAGTGAATGTGCCCAAGGCTCTCTGACAGGACATCTTGTCACAACTTCATCAAGGCCTTTTGGGCATAGAGCGAACGAGACAACTCGCACGAGACACTGTTTATTGGTCAGGGATCATTGGTGACATCGAAAAGTTAGTGAGGATGTGCGAGGCATACCAGCGCCACCTGCCACAACAACGCAAAGAACCTCTGCAACCTCATGAGATTCTGTCAGTCCCTTGGTCCAAAATCGTCACTGATCTGTTTACCGTGAATGGAGACAACTTTATCTTAGTCACCGATTATTTCTCCAAATTTCCAATTGTCAGACAGGTAAAAGACACTTCAAACGTGGCTGTTGCAGACACATTAAGTACCATATTCAGTCTATTTGGTGCACCTGAAGAAATTATTTCTGACAATGGGCCACAGTATACGGGCAAACCTTTCAGGGATATCTGTGCCAAATGGAGCGTAAACCATGTGACGTCCTCAACACATTACCCTAGGTCTAATGGTCTTGCCAAGCAAATGGTTCACACAGTCAAAGCACTTATCCTGAAGTGCAGGACAACGAAACAAGATTTTTGTGTTGCCATGCTCCACCTCAGAGCTACAACTATGGATATGGGCTTACCATCACCAGCAGAGATCATGTTTGGCAGCCAAGTGCAAATGATTCTGCCAAGCCGTCATCTTTCCAAATTCTCTGAGATGCAGGAGACACTGCTCAAAAAAACAGGGGAGAATGAAGATGATGCATGGCCAACATGCAGGGGCAGAACTACCTCAGTTACACGTAGGACTAAAGGTCAGGGTCATACACTCCACAATGAAAACATGGTTACCCACAGAGGTATCCAAAATATGCAGTGAGCCTAGGTCCTACGAGGTTACAACATCTAGCGGAGCAGTGTTGAGGAGGAACCGAAGCCAACTAAGAGAAGTGTGCAATATTCCAAGTGCGCACAGCAGACTCAGAAGAACACACTCCAACGATGAGCGTGTGACGGAACAACAGGACAACACCCAACACATTGACAATACGTCTGCAAACCAAAACCAGCCAAGGGTAAAATCCACATCCCCAGAAGGTTTGCCATAACAAGATCTGGAGGAGTTGTCAAACCACCAAACGATAATATGAACTCTTAAGTTTCTGCACTTGTAAATTTTATAATCTCTGTCCCAAATAACTAATTTTGATGTTATCCAATTTTATGTGTTTTTCCCTATAGCATATGAGACTTATCTTTGGAAAGAAAGAGGATGTCCCTTTAAGTATGCTAATAAGCTAAGTTCCAGGATGAGTCATGATTCTCGCAGCCATAGTCACTCTGTAACTGTAACACCCTTGACAAAGGTTCTGTACATAGTTTGCTCTGTATTTTATATACTAGTTTAGCTGTTAATAAACATGTTAGAGATCTTCAAGGCACTGGAATCCACGTACCTCACTGTGCTGCCTTAGATAACACAAAGAACACATGACAGGGCCGGTTGACAAAGTGGTTAAAAAAGCATGCGGGATCCTGGGCTTTATAAATAGAGGCATAGAGTACAAAAGCAAGGAAGTTATGATGAACCTTTATAAAACACTGGTTTAGCCTCAGCTGGAGTATTTTGTGTACAATTCTGGACACCGCATTTTAGGAAGGATGTAAAGGGTGCAGAAAAGATTCATGAGAAGGGTTCCAGGAATGAGGGACTTCAGTTACGTGGATGGACTGGAGAAGCTGGGTTTGTTCCTTATAGAAGAGAAGTTGAGAGATTTGATAGAGATGTTAAGATCATGAGAGGTTTGACAGAGTAGAGAGAAACAGTTCCTATTGGCAGAAGGATCAAAAACCAGGGAACACCAGTTTAAGGTGATTGGCAAAATGAACAACAGTGACATGAGGGAAAGCTTTTTTACTCCGTGAGTGGTTAGGATCTGGAATGTGCTTGAGTGTTGTGGAAGCAGATTCAATTGTGACTTTCAAAAAGGAATTGGAAGAGAAATGACAACCTGTTGAAAGAACCTTCTCACACAAACCTGGGTACAGATCTCCTTGTCAATAATTAGGGGTGTGGCACTACCAGACTAATAGGGTAGCATGGCCATGCACTGTGGAAGTAATGGTGTTGGCGCAAGGGATTGGGATGATTGGGGAAAGGTGTTTTGTAGTCTAAGAGGATTACAGGTATTAGAGGAACCATTACAGAATCACAGAATTGTTACAGCACAGAAGGCCATTCAGCCTAAAGGTCTGCCACGGAAACCCAACCTGAGCCCGAATACCAGACCCGGAAGTCCGACCCGACCTGATCCCGACACATGTCGTCGAGACCCTTCGGGGGTCAGTTCCGGTAGCAGGTCTTTACATCAGTACATGGGTAAAGGCCTCCTACCCAACTCGACCCCGACGGGACCCAATGACATTTATCGGGGTCGGGTCGGACTTCCGGGTCCGGCATTCGGGCTTGGGTCGGGTTTCCTTTGCAGATCTTTAATTCGGCCCATCATGTCTGCACCGGCTCGCCTAACGAGCATTTCACCTAATACCACTACACAGTCTTCTCCCCGTAACCCTGCACATCCTTTTTTAGATAACTGTCAAATACCCTTTTGAATTCCTCGATTGAACCTGCCTCCATCACACTCTCCGGCAGTGCATTCCAGACCTTAACCGCTCGCTGCGTGAAAAAGTTTTTCCTCATGTCACTTTTGCTTCTTTTGCCAATTACTTTAAATCTGTGCCCTCTCGTTTTCGATCCTTGCACGAGTGGGAACAGTTTCTCTCTATCTACTCTGTCCAGACCCCTCATGATTTTGAATACCTCTATCAAATCTCCTGTCAGCCTTCTCTTCATCAAGGAAAATGTCCCAATTTCTCCAATCTATCTTCATAACTGGAATTCCTCATCTCTGGTATCATTCTCGTGAATCTTTTCTGCACCCTCTCTAATGCCTTTACATCCTTCCTAAAGTGCAGTGCCTAGAACTAGACGCAATACTCCAGCTGAGGCCGAACTAGTGTCTTATACAAGTTCAACATAACTTCCTTGCTCTTGTACTCTATGCCCTATTAATAAAGCCCAGGATACTGTATGCTTTATTAACTGTGCTCTCAACCTGTCCTGCCACCTTCAATGACTTATGCACATATACACCCAGGTCCCTCTTCTCCTGCACCTCCTTTAGAATTGTACCTTTTATTTTATATTGTCTCTCCATGTTCTTTCTACCAAAATGTATCACTTCATATTTCTCTGCATTGAATTTCATCTGCCACCTGTCCACCCATTCCACCAACTTGTCTATGTCCTTTTGAAGTCCTACACTATCCTCCTCACAGTTCACAATGCTTCCAAGTTTCATCTCATCTGTAAACTTTGAAACTGTGCCCTGTACACCAAGGTCCAGGTCATTAACATATATCAGGAAAAGCAAGGGTCCCAACACTGACCCCTGGGGTCTACAAACCCTCCTCAAGTCTGAAAAACATCCATTAAGCACTACTCTTTGTTTCCTGTCACTCGGCCACTTCCGTATCCCTGTTGCTACTGCCCTGTTTATTCCTTGTGCTATAACTTTGCTCACAAGTCTGTTGTGTGGCATTGTATCAAACGTCTTTTGAAAGTCCATGTACACCACATCAACTGCATTGCTCTCATCAACCCTCTCTGTTACCTCTTCAAAAAACTCCAGCAAGTTGATTAAACATGATTTTCCTTTAATAAATCCATCCTGGCTTTCTTTAATTAACTGGCATTTGTCTATGTGACCATTAATTTTGTCCTGAATTATTCTTTCTAGAATTTTCTCCACCACCGAAGTTAAACTGACCGGCCTGTAGTTGCTGAATTTATCTTTACACCCTTTTTTGAATAATAATTTGCAATTCTCCAGTCCTCTAGCATCACCTCCAAGTTTAAGGAAGACTGAAAAATTATGGCCAGTGCCTCCGCAATTTCCATTTTCATGTTTTTCAGTATCCTTGGATGCATCTCATTCGGTCCTGGTGCCTTATCCACTTTAAGTACAGACAGTCTATCCAATGCTTCCTCCTTATCAATTTTAAACCCTTCTATGTCTGAATTACCTCCTCTTTCACCATTGCCTGGCTTGCATCTTCCTTGGTAAAGACAGATACAAAGTATTCATTTAATACCTCAGCTATGCCCTCTGCCTCCATGTGCAATTCCCTTTATGTCCCTAATCAGCCCCACTCCTCCTCTTACCACCCTTTTACTATTTATATGTCTATAGAAAACTTTGAGATTCCCTTTTATGTTAACTGCCAGTCTCTTTTCATACTCTCTCTTTGCTTCTCAGTTGCTTTTTCACTTCCCCTCTGAGCCTTCTATATTCAGCCTGGTTCTCAATAGTATTTTCTATCTGGCATCTGTCGTAAGCACACATTTTCTTCTTTATCTTAATGTCTATCTCTTTTGTCATCCAGGGAGCTCTGGATTTGTTTACCCTACCTTTCCCCTTCGAGGGAATACACCTTGACTGTGCCTGAACTATCTCTTGTTTGAAGGTAACCATTCATTGTTCAGCTACTGTTTCTCCTGCCAACCTTTGACTTCAATTTATTCGTCCCAGATTTGTTTTTACCCCATTGAAGTTGGCTTTCCCCCAGTTAATTACTCTGTGTTCTTTGTCCTTTTCCATAGTCATCCTAAACCTTATGATACAATGATCACCTAACCACCTAAATGTTCTCCTATTGACACTTGATTCACTTGGCCCACCTCATTCCCAAGAACCAGGTCTAGCAGTGCCCCGTTTCTCATTGTAGAAAATTTTGCTGAACACACACTAGGACTCCAGGAACTCTTGCCCCTCACTGCCCTTTACACTACTACTATCCCAGTCTATGGTTGGATAATTAAAGTCCCCCATTATAACTACCCTATAATTTTTGCACCTCTCTGTACTTTCCTTGTAAATTTGTTCCTGTACATCCTTCCCGCCGGTTGGTGACCTATAGACAACACCAAGCAATGCAACTATACCTTCCTTGTTCCTTAGCTCTAGCCTTGTCCCCTCTGGGACATCCTTTTTCTCCAGCACTACAATGCTCTCCTTAATCAATACCGCCACCCCTCCTCCTTTTTTCCCTTTCCTATCTTGCCTGAACACATTGTATCCAGGAATACTTAACACCCAGTCCTACCCTTCTTTGAATCAGGTCTCCATTATAGCCACAACATCATATTTCCACGTCAATCTGCACCTGTAACTCACCAATCTTATTAGCAACACTCCGTGCATTCACATACATGCACATTAACCCTGATTTTGACTGTCTCTTCCTGCATACGCTTAAGCTGTGGGCTAACCACATCTTAAATGTGTTATCCACAAAGCTCTCAACCTGACGGATGCACCACAGTGACACCAGCTGCTGCTCAAGTTCTGAAACCCGGATCAAGCTGCTGCAACTGATATCACTTCCTGCATATGTGGTTATCCAGGATATGAGAAGTAACCTGGAGTTCCCACAAAGCACAGGATGTGCACTCTAGAGGTTCAGCAGTCCTGCCATTGCTTTCTCTAATAGTTAATAACCTTGCTGCTTGAGTATTGCTGAAAATATAGACATGTTGTCGAAGCTTCTTGTCTTGCACTTATCAGGACAATCTGCAAGAATAATCAATGTAAGGGAAAACAACACAACACTTATCCTGCATGAGAAGTGGTGCTGATTGGTTGGCAGCTGAACTCTTATTGGTAGAGGCGTTGCCATGGAGAATGCACCAGTTTATGGTGACTGACAGTTAACTGCCAAGCTTTGTTTGAAATTTAAACCAGGCAGCTTGACTCTGATTGGCCAAGGCAATGCCCTGAGGAATGAATCAGCGAATGGTTATTTTATTCTGCTGAAACAACTGCAATGTTTGTACATATTTGTTCTGTTTGCAAAGAACAGGACCCTCTGTATTAATATATATAGCTGTTTCAGCTGAACAAAATAAGTGACAGCCATTTGCTGAATGTACTTATAATGCACTCACCAATTGTAACCCGTTTTTGTAAATACTTCCATCTATGGCACAAGGTTGTATTGGTGTGTTCCCAGCTGTGACCTGGGAGCTGGCTTTAAGTTGTTGAAGCCTGCACTGCACATTTTGAGAGCTGGCAGGATAGGTCAGGGAAGGGTAAGGCTTCGTATCAGGAGAGTCTGAGAAAACAAACAAGACTTGGCCTCAGATGAAAGACCTGGTTTAGAGATAGAGTTGGAAGGATCTATCAAAGATAAGTACAATAAATAGGCAAATGTAAGCAGTTCAGATAGGTGTGTTGAAAATAGTATAATAGGTGAGTGTTACAGGAAGTAAATGTTACATTTAACAGAAGTGCACAATTTACAAGATTTCTAATGTTATAACGAAATGTTAAAATAACACTTGAATTATATAGCACAGATTGTTGAGCATTTGTAAATAATGTAAGTGCTATAGAGGAAATAAGGAAAAGCTGTTTCAGGTGGCAGAAGGGTCGATAACCAGAAGGTGCAGATTTAAAGTAATTGGCAAAAGAACCAGAGGCAAGATGTTATGATCAGGAATGCACTGCCTTAAATGGTGGTGGAAGCAGAATCAATAATAATTTTCAAAAGGAAATTGGATAAATACTTGAAAGGGAAAAATTTGCAGAGCTATGGAGAAAAGGGCAGGAAATTTGGACTGATTGGAAAGCACTTTCAAAGAGCCCAACACAGACACAATGGGCCAAATGGTCTCCTTCTATGCTGTATCATTCTTTGATTCTATAACTCTATATTAACAAAAGATTACAGTGCAAAGCACCATTAAAAACTGAATCAGTTCCTTAGCAAAATTGTTTTAGAACAGCTTTAACTAAATAGAAGTGAATATTGTACAGAAAACCTCTTTCAGATATGTTAATACGTGAAGTTTAGAAAGTCCTTGTGCAACTTTAAACTTTAATACCTTTGGATGTACACATGATGGAAGCAAACTGTGAATGGCATATGAAAGCATAATGCATAAAGTTTTAACACAATACAGTTCAAATTTCTAGGTTTCAACTTAACCGCCATCTTTTGTAATACATCATTCAATCCAATTATCCAACAGTTCATCTTCTCTTCTGCTGCAGCTATTTTCAATCAGTTTCAACATAATTAACACAGCATTAACATGAACATTAAAAATCTATGAATTATTTACAGTTTGCTTCTACCATGTATACATCCAAAGTTATTAAAGCTTAAAGTTGCACAAGGACTTTATAAACACCCTGTGTAATGAGGATTGTGCATGAATAATGCTTTTGTTTTCATTACACATTTCCATGACATTTCCAAATATTTTCAGTTTGCTTAAGACCTAAACGGCTGTATACATTTCCCTTACCTTTTTGTTGTTAGAATTCTAAAACCTTCATGGTATATGTCTTTTTTTCTGTTTTACATCTGAATGATGACATTTAGTATTCTCATTGGTGCAATTTATCCTTGCAACTTATCAACATTCAGCCATTTCTGTACGCAAAAGTAGCATCTTGCTCAAAGCGTACTGTAAATAAACTGGTATGTCGCATTCTAATCTGGTTTTGCAACATTTAAAGGCATTTGTCAAAAGCCAGCTATAGCTTGACATTTGAAGGTTTTGTCTGAAGTCTATCCATCATATTCAGCATATAAATTTTTTACTACCAATTTAGTAGTCATGGTGATCTGCCCAAGGTAGGTCACCTGCTCATTGCTCCATGCCTCACATTCCTACGCTTTCCCCTCAAGTTGCTTGCAAGAGCCTCCCATTTTTAAAATTCCATGAGAAATGAGCAATATGACTAGGGAAAAGGTACACGAGGTGGTTTCCCATTGCCTTCTTCATGTATACTTTAAAGGAAACACAAGTCCTCTTCCCAAAGAATTCTCTGCCTGTAAGCAGCTGTTGCCCCTCAAGGTTCTAGCTCTTCCGCCATCACAACCGAAAATTCGCTGGTTCCGCTGCTGGCCATGGCACGTAACCCTGAGCATGAGACCCTGACCCAGGCCTGGGGTGACTTTCAAAAGGGCAAGGACAACCATACCTGAGGTCTCAAATGACCCTGCTACATGAACTACTAATTTACCTTCATGTAATTAACAAATAGTTTCTATATTATTCCATAAATGTGTCTATCATTGTAACTACATTTTCCATCGAACATAATGCATACAGACTATATTTCTAAATTTTAAGAGATGATTTTCTTTGCTTTATGCCAGATTTGCACATTTTTGATACATTTTAGGAACAATAACTCCATTATACTTGAATCCCAGCAAATAGATTATGATGGGTATTATATTGTGTTCAGTCTTGCATTTCACATGTGAAATGAAAGATAATCTACATTGCCATCTGATTCAGATCAGTTGATTTGGTAGTGCACTATATATATATATTAAAGATGTTCATTCATCTACTGCAGGGGGTAAATGATCAAAATTCTGTAAACCATATTACTGTGAATGTTGCTTGAAATTTTGTTTGAACTGAAATCTTGCATTCCTTGTGGTTTTCCAGTGCTGTATCTCTAAATAAATAAATAAAATAATTATGCAGTTCAAAATCATTGCTGAATTCATAGAAATCTATTTTAAATAACTGAACTCCCCATTCTCTTTTATGAAGTTATGAGGTAATGCATTTCCATATAAATCAATCTTATGGTACCATTTGAAATTGTGTCCTGTTTGCAATGCTGATCATTTTAGAGAAAGGTGTGCTAAATATTTTCAAACTTTTGGTACGGATTAAGACTAATGGATGGTTCGCGACAATCTGCATTTTATTTGACCTCTGCAAGAATTAAGTTGGAATTGGTTTGTAGTTGAGAAGTTTAGCGTTGCCAGATCAGTGAATTGTAATGTTTACGTTCTTAATGTGCTGTTAGGTAGTTTTGTATTCCTGGCAAAAAAAAATTACTAACTTGTTCACTGTGCTTGTGTAGTGCTCTTTTAGTGTCTGTTGTGACACTTTGAAAAAGTAATCAAAATGTATCCTATGCTCCCTTCAGTAAAACCACACGTGAAATGTTATTTCACAGCTAGCCTGTTACCTTGAATGTGCTTCATCCTTGTAGAGGTGAAGTTTTTACAAACAAGGTAAAACATTGTCATATGCTTGTGTTTTTAAGTTTAACTTCAAAATTGTCTAACTCCATTGTTTTTTTGCAGAACTGTAGTTATGCTCTCAGTATCTATGCAATACGCTTTGAGAGTAGTGTCGGCAGATAAGAGTTGTAGGGGGTGATTTTCCCTGGATACTTTAGGTGCTAAAGAGCCTCTGAGGTTGTTAAGATGAGGTTTTGAGCCACAGTGCCGGTTTAGGCCACCTTTAGCGCAATATTTTTTAGATTTTTTTTAGATTTAGAGATACAGCACTGAAACAGGCCCTTCGGCCCACTGAGTCTGTGCCGACCATTAACCGGTTTATACTAATCCTACAATAATCCCATATTCCTACCACATCCACACCTGTCCCTATATTCCCCTACCACCTACCTATACTAGGGGCAATTTATAATGGCCAATTTACCTATCAACCTGCAAGTCTTTTGGCTGTGGGAGGAAACCGGAGCACCGGGAGGAAACTCACGCAGACACAGGGAGAACTTGCAAACTCCACACAGGCAGTACCCAGAATTGAACCCGGGTCGCTGGAGCTGTGAGGCTGCAGTGCTAACCACTGCGCCGCCATTATAAAGGAGTTGAAGGGTACACTGGTAACGGCTGCCCCGAGGAATGTTAAGGCTCTTGGTAATAATTATATTGCCTGCTAGTGCTCAAGCTGCATGCTATTTTAGTGGCTAGTGCTTCAACTAACAACCTCTCCTAACAGCAACCAGCTGAACTGGAGTAAACAAGTCATTGCTGAGAGTTTTGCACGCTACTTAAAGTTAGGCTCAGCTTTCGATGTTCACCTGCTGCAAGCGATAGACTGACTACACTGCGTAAGGTCATTTCAGACACATCGGGAGACTTTCTGGGACACTTTGTCAAGACTTCAACCAAAATTTTTACTGGAAATTCTGAGGACTTTACCTAAGGAGAATGAGTACTGCGTTATCTTACCTTTTACAGACCTTATTAGAGTCACCAAGAGAAAGGGAGTACTTGGTGATGGGCACCTTGCTAGGGGTTTGCCTTGGTCTGGAGGAGGAATAGGAGGAAAAGACGAGGCCGGACAGAGCAGCACCAGTTGCTGCAGGAGAGAGAGGGACAGGAGGGTACAGAACATCCCTCCTCCTCTGTGCCTCCTCCATCAGGACCTCCAGGACAACCTGACAACATGTGTGCCCTCCTGAAACATTCGCTGTGTGTCAGTCAGTGCACTCCATACTTTCAGTGGAAGTGGTTGTGTAGAGGCTACATACACTGTTCTAGGAAAATTACATCTAATCAGTGTTTGAGTGCTAAACCTGCAGGTGTCCATTTTAGCACCAGCAGGCGTGTTTAATCATGGTAATCAGCAATTGGTCCCAAGATTATGGGCTAAAAAGACTTTAAACAGGCCTGTCTTATTAACACAACACGCATTTAGTGCCTGCTTTAATCCTTTCTCAAAATAATCCCCCTTATGTCTGTTTGTACCCTGGGGGGGATTTGAAGGTTATGGGCCCAGGGGTCTTGTGCGTGTATGCTCAAGCACATACTGTGTGTGTGCATCATCACAGCTTGTGGTGCATTGTTGGGCTACTTTCCTTGCATCTTTGCATCAGCAATAAGTGGGAGAAAGCCACCTCTTCTCAGCAGTCTAGCTGCTGGTGCCATTTTACACAACATTGAAAGTCTTACACTGCATGATTGACAGTTATCGTAGCATTAATGCCAAACATTCAGGAAAGCACTGTGCATCTCTTAAATTAAAGATGTATCTCACACAATTTTCAAAACACCTTCAATAGTGGACATGATGTGGTCAGAGCATGTGCAGTCAGGGGATCAGTAGTAAAATGGATAGTAAGCTGGCTACAGAACAGAGAGTAGGGGTTAAGGATAGCTACTCAGACTGCAAAAGTGGGGAAGTGATGTTCCACGAGGATCAGTACTGGGACCACGATTGTTCACAATTTATATAAACGATTTGAACTCAGAAATCAGAAGTACAATTTTAAAGTTTGCAGGCAACACCAAATTGGTTATAGTTAATTCTGAGGAAGACTGTGAAAAAATATAAGACATTAATAAAGTTGCAGAATGAGCATGTATTTAGCAAAATAATTTTGATAATTATGTGTGAAGTGTTACATTTTGATAGGAAGATTTAGGAGGCCACATATTGCTTGGATAACAAGAGTCCAAGTCGGGTAGAGGAGCAAAGGGATCTGGAGATACAAATAAACAAATCACAAAATGGTGACATAGGATATAAAAATAACAAACAATGCACTGGAGTTCATTTCTAGGGGGATCAAGCTGAAAAGCAGAGAAGTTATTTCAAACTTGTATTGAACCTTCTTTGGAGCACACTTTACTGTACACAGTTCTGGTCTCTATATTATGAAAAAGATATAGAGGCACTGAGGGGAGTGCAAAAAATATTCTCCAGGATGTTACCAGAACTTGAGAGGATATATTTATCAGGAACAAATTGGGGCTCTTTTCTCAAGAAAAGAGAAGGCTGAAAGGGTGACTTAATAGAGATCTTTAAAATTATGAAGGGGATTGATAGGATCGACGCAAACATAAGATAGTCATCAATAAATCCAATAGGGAATTCAGGAGAAACTTCTTTACCCAAAGAGTGGTAAGAATGTGGAACGTGCTATATCAAGGAGTAGTTGAACTGAATAGCATGCATTTAAGGGGAAGCTAGATAAGCATATGATGGACAAAGGAATATAAGGATATGCTGATAGGGTTAGATGAAGAGGGATGGGAAGCGGCTCGCCTACATAGAGCAGTTGAGCCGAATGGCTTGTTTCTGTGCTGTAGATTTTATGAAGTGCTCATTATTTGAAAGAAAAAGATCATCAACCGCAAGTTGTTAAGTGGATCACAGGAATCAAATGCAAACTGGAAGGAGTCAGTGGTTAAATATTTTCTAAAATACAATTTTAAAAAATAAAATCTGGCAAGCGCATTAGTAGAGCAGTCTGCTTTGAAAACCTATTTAGAATTTGGCACCTTTGTATCCAGTTAACATTTATCTAAACTTTGTCCTGGGATCTTTAATCGTACTGGCCTGGATATTATGGTCAGCGGTGAACGAATGGCAGTTGCTGTTCATTACACTTACAGTTGCTCACAGACTTTCTGTGAGCTTTTGCACTGTGACTTACAATTATCAGAGAGCCAAAAAAGAATGGTGCCCTTTACAGAGAATCTGGGTCCTGTGTAAACAGGGCAAGCAATGATGTGCCTCCTCAACCAATCAGATTGAAGAATTGAAGATTGAGGCATACAGAGTCAAAACCAGAAAGTGTAAGTTAGCACATTTAAGTCAATATAAAATCATTTACAGAAAGCAAAATTAAGAGAGGGAAAGAAAGATAGGATTGAGAGAGAGAAATAGGAAACAGAAAGAAAAAGTAAAAAAAAAATTATTTTAAAATCCCCAACAATAATTAAAATCTGAAAGGATCCAACTTCATGAGTAAAAGTTTCAGTGTCAAAGAGATAGGTAGGCAGTAATTATGGCTTGTTACCATTGTTCCTACTAAGCTGCACTTGTGCATGGCCACTCAGTAGCCTGGAAGGTACTATACAGGCTTTGTTCCGTGTTAAATACTGTGCATGCTTGGCTGCAAATAAATTAAAAAGTACCACGCTTTGAAAAAAACTGGCTGCACACAATGAAATTTTAAAGGGAACATTGATTACCACACCATTAAAAATTCACTTATATTTGAATGGACAACCCCTAACTTTTTTTCCAGCATGTTTAGTGGGTATCTACTGGGTAAGTACCCCAACTTTCACATAGAAGCATGTATGTGAATGCCATGTGACATGATCCTGTACTTTTTTTCCAGAATATTACATTTGCCTTTACAGCTTGCAAGGGATCAGTATTGCTTTAAGAGCCGGCAAGCCTTAGGAGTTATAGGAAGGTGCATTTTCGTTGCCTTAGAAATGGCCATTTGGACACTGCGATTCAAAGAGTGCATTCTCGTTCCCATGGAAACAGCCACTGGGAGTGAGCCTGATGCGATACATTTGTTACAATTCAGTTTGAACTAGCAGTTAATAAGACAGTTTATCCTAACTGAACACAGAGACAGCACACAGACAGCTGTGGTGTCAGCACTGAAAAGAGCTCTCAACCATTTAAACTGAAGGAAATAGGATTTTTGTCTGTTTAATTATTATCTCTCGACATTCTATGTAGTCAAGCAAAGACAGAGATCTCTGGTAGTTTAAATTGAAGAAAGGGAAGTTAGACTGTGACAGTCTTTTATCCCTTAAAAAACTCTATAAAGTCAGATTGATTCCATTGAAAGTGTTTGCAAGTTGTTAATTGTTGAAATTCGCTGGAGAAGGAAAGCATCACCTACTGAAGTTAGACTACGGACTGTTCTACTGTGGAAGGACCTTTTTTCCCGCATCGGACGACTGCGAGGGACTTCGAACAACATTGGACTGTAAATTTGCAAGGACTCCAATTTTTTCTATTTTTAAATGTTCATAGTGCTTAAGAATTTAGTTCTTTTAATTGAAGAGTTAGTTTGGGAAACCTGGTTTGGTTAGCCTCATTCGGGGGTTAATAGATGGTACAATTTGCTGGGTCTTCCTTTAATTTGGAAAGTTTTTAAATGATATGTTAGCCGATCTGTGGAACAATGGGATTCAATTAACAGTGCGTTGGTCCCACCACAATCAGAATCGTATATTTTGATTGGGGGCTTTGACAGGAGCGGTCGGTCGTAACACATGTCTCTCCACAAGATACTGATGTAACAAGGCTTGTGGAGGAGCGGAGCAACTCAGATGCCAACTTCCTGAATTCTACTTTTAACTGTATGTGTGAACACTAGAATTGTTGTCCTATTTACAACTTAATAACAGTGATAGCCTCACTGTTATTCTTAAAGCAAAATCCAGGCCAAAATTTAGCAAGAAATCAGTACCCTACTACTTAGTCATATTTACAATTTTTTCCCAAACAGTCCATATTTATGTTGTATTGGATTTTCTTTTATTGCTGGTTTTTGCATTACCAAATGCTTTTAAACAATAATTGATTGTGCTACCTCCCAGGTAGACAGTTGCTTGTAATTCCAGTTAGAAATGTTCAGAGATATCAGAACTTTTACATGAGCAATCTAGGAATTAGAACTAAACAGAATAAGATTTGGGGATTCCAGCTTGGTGTTATAGTAATGCAGACTAAAGGGGAGAAACTATTGCTTGTCGCGTCAGTTTTTGGGGTGGAAAATTAGCATTGGGGGCAAATTTTGGGCTGTGATCTCTCTCCATTGCTGGAAAGCAAAATTAAGCAAGGTGTATAACGGGTGGCCAATCCACTGCTGTCCATCTTATCGCCAAAATTGAATGAAAGCCGAACAATGTGTTCTTGCAGATGATCTTCATTAATGATTCTCTCTGCCCCTCAACAGCCTCTTCCTATTTCTTCATTGTTCATAAAACACAAACCTAATTTTAACACAGCAAGAATTGTGTGGGCAGGTGCTGAGGCGGATGGCAAGCTGTCCTGACCTCGGCAGGTGAGACCCAGGAAATTTTAACTCTTGCGCTTCATCTTCATGCCCCAGGTCAGTTTCAGGTGGGAGGCAGCAGAAGGGCAGCACTGGGAACCAAAGCAACAATTGCCCAGCACTCAGGTAAGTTGATTGGGGGAGGGAAAGCCTGGGCAGGGGAGGCCTAAACATAGAAACAGCAGTAGGCCATTTAGCCCCTCAAGCTTGTGCATTCCTTGTGCTGTGCAAAGGAGCATTCCTGCTCATCGCCCTCCTGGTCTTACATGAAAAGTAAAAATTCTTCTTCTGGCCCCAACTCATCTTCCTGCGAGGTGGACCAGGTGGGAAAGCCACATCTGCTTCACTGTTCAGGCCTACAGTTAAAAATTGCCTCATCGGAGCCCAATCTCCATACATAGAGATAGACCCCACCATTTTCCAGGAAGTGTCCTTTGTTGGGGGGGACGTCATACGGGCAATTTTAACTGCCCGTCTACATGGTTTCTTTTGGGTGTGCCGGGTTAAATTTGTCTCTGTAGCATTAACAGAATCTAACACTCCACTGGCATGGAACACCTTGGGGCTTACAAATAGGTTAAGTTCATTGGAGTGTCTGGACAACAGGTTTTCCCTCTGCTTCAAGTTTTACTAAATATCACTCAGATCCAGTCACTAAGAATGTCTGTAAGGATGATGCCAGCTTTTTTAAAGGTGCATGGAGTAGCAAAGTAATTTCTGGATTAGTATTAGATTACTGGCAGTGGCAAAATACCTCTTTCGATGGTAAATATACAGTGATATTACTCCACCAGGACAACCTCGCCCTCACAACTACAATCACTAATTGAGATTTCTCTGTACATAATAAAATGCTCCCTTTGATCACTATGGTCAGGCAGCAAATTCATGTCCCATCTAGTTGTTCACTATTAATCACTTTTTTGCCCATGTAACAACAACCACTACATGCCAAAAAGGAATTTGTGTGAAGAATTTTGAAATGTGCATGACATATGATAAGGCACTATATAAATCCAAGCATTTCTTTTTAAAATTTCTTTATGGTTGCTCAAGTACAGGCAATTGACTGTGGGTGGCAGTAGAGACCATTCTTTATATTGAATTTAATTAACAAGTATCAATTCGTCCAGTGGGACATGGAAAACCTGGTAAGATGAACTCAATTTAGCCAACAAAATATTGTTGTTCATTATCAAACTCTTTGAATTTAGTTTATGATAACAACAGAAAATGGGCATCTACAATAATACTTGTCGCTGTAAAGTCACTTGCCCAGTATAAATAACAAAAATATTTTTAATCCATCTGTGGAATTCCCAAATACAGGAATGACATATTAAGTCTGGGAAAAGCCCATTTTCGAGACAGTACCATACAGTCTTTATGGACTGCATAATGGAGAAATAAGCTGACCTTTTTGGTAGCAAAGGACAATCCACAGCTAAGCCATGGAGACAAAGAACTTGGCAATATGCCCCAGGGCATGAGTTTGGGGTCAGCCATAGTGAACAGCTCAAAAGATGTCCAGTCGTAACTTCATGGCTCAAGCAACATCAACAAGCTAAGACAAAAAACGCCTGTTTTAATATGTAAGTTGACATATATGGGGAGGAAACAAAGTCTGAGAAATTATAGATATAAATGAAAAACACAATGCTCTCACTCGAAATTGATTTCCAATGCTAAATCAACATAGTAATTATTCTAATCATTCATGTATGATATGAGGGCAAGGAGTGCAGAAGGTTGTGGGCCCTCTCAGGAGAAACCGTTAACTTCAGGGAAACAAGAGAATTGTGGGATTAATACAGACAAAGAATCTTTGATGTCTGATGAGATTGCATGATTATGCAGACATTTGTCATGTATCAATCCTATATCCTATGTCAGGTATTGAAGCTAAAGGGTCTTTAAGGTCATAAGATTTGCGCATCTAAGGCCTGCCATGAGCATATCTCAAGAAATCTATAACACATATTTTCTTCCTGTATTTGTTGCGTTTGAAA
Organism: Heterodontus francisci; assembly: GCF_036365525.1. Taxonomy (NCBI): domain Eukaryota; kingdom Metazoa; phylum Chordata; class Chondrichthyes; order Heterodontiformes; family Heterodontidae; genus Heterodontus; species Heterodontus francisci. The sequence continues at coordinate 131,444,133 of NC_090375.1, read as the reverse complement.
CATCATATTTACATGCAGACTCTGGGAACAATCTTCAAGGATATGTGGCAACTGACAGGCCTAACTTTTATGAAGGAGCAGATAATTTATGATGCCACTCAGAGGATTCTTTGTGGCATCACCCAGTATGCAGGAAGCTGTCATGACTGGCTTCAGCTTGCTTGATGAATGTTCCAGGCAACATATGGAAGAGTTTCAGTAACCCATAGAGGGATCAATGGACCTAATGACAATATGCTCTCCAGCAGTGATGTCAGCAGCAGTTCTGCGCTATCACATGCCAATTCACAAGTGACTCCAAACCCAATTAATCTCTAATGACTTCAGCAAAATAGAGTCTTGGCATTGATGCAGGTACATTGGGGGAAGTCATAGATGCTGAATTCCCTGCAGCTTGTCAATTGGCTGAGCAGTAAGCCACTTCTCTCAATTCTTCACCCAGGGGAGCACTTAGGAGTAAGTCAACTAAATGAGAACAAAGAAAAAAGATCATGATTCAAAGAGGTTAACTGCATGAGGAAAAACAATGAAAATATATAACATCATTCCCTCAAACATAATATCATATTGAATATATTTTGCAGTCTTTAAATCTTTTATTGTGCATAACAGAAATAACCAAGGATTAGAAATTGGCTTGTATTGCACGCTTTTAACTGTCTGCATCCACACTTCACAGGCATTGGTCCCACTGCCATATTCACAGATTACATTTTATAGCCATCTGGAAACAATTGTTAGGCGCCTTTAACATGTAAATTAGGGTCCACCACCTATAAAAAGACCCCTTTGACAAATCAAGCAGTGATGAGCAGTCCAGTTGGGTCTGCCCCACTCAGGATTATTCAGTGGCCCCCACAGCCACCAGCCAAAGGTAAACTTTTTTTTTTAAGAAGCAACTTCCTCTGTAGTCAGGAGGAACAGGAGTGCTCCTGCAAATCCACTAGAGTTGCCAACACTCCAGGAATTAAAGACTAATCTCCAGGACATTGCTGCAAGCAACTCAGCAGAAAAATCAGAGGGGCAGTGAAAAATTCTGTTTGTTTTTAATTTTCTTTGAACACTTTCATTTCTTAGTTAATAAAATAATGGACATGGGAAAAAGGCTGCTTGATTTACAATCAAGAATCATCCAATCAGTTGATGAAAATTATATTCACTTTCTGATTGGCGTGACCAATGGTGGAAGTGTGGGGGCGGGGCAGGCTGGTCTGGAGATAACACTCCAGGAATGTGTCCAGAGTTGGTAATCCTAGACTCATAGGAATCACGATCGCACCCTCCTCCTTCCTGAACTTACCATGTGACCACTGCCAGCAAGCAAGCTGCCACAAAATTGCGTCTTGTAGCAAATGAGCTGCTTGTGATAACAGGACCATTGCTGTCAGCTCTCCGCCATTACTCAGATGAAGCCTGAGGATCAATTTTCATCGATTGGGTACACACTGTCTTTGCAGCGCCAGGTCTGGGCATGAATACAAATCCAGACTAGTTTCTATCCCAGATATTCAAATGTTAAGCAAACTGAACATATTCAGTTTTTGGAAAAAACTTAACAGGCAGATCATTTAACAAATAAAAAGAAAAATAACTTGTATATGTTGGACATCAGATGGGTTTTAGACCCAAGACATGAACCAGTTATTTTAAAAATTCTAACTGTCCTATTGTGTATTTCCACATTCCCATTGTAATTTCAAAGCATCCAGCTGTTCTGTGATTGCAAGCATTTTCAATAGATGATCTTCTGTGGCCTCCTTATCTCGAGAGACAATGGGCAAGCGCCTGGAGGTGGTCAGTGGTGTGTGGAGCAGCACCTGGAATGGCTATAAAGGCCAATTCTAGAGTGACAGGCTCTTCCACAGGTGCTGCAGAAAAATTTGATTGTCGGGGTTGTCACACAGTTGGCTCTCTCCTTTGCGCCTCTGTCTTTTTTCCTGCCAACTGCTAAGTCTCTTCGACTCGCCACACTTTAGCCCCGCCATTATGGCTGTCCGCCAGCTCTGGCGAACGCTGGCAACTGACTCCCACGACTTGTGATCAATGTCACAGGACTTCATGTCGTGTTTGCAGACGTCTTTAAAGCGGAGACATGGACGGCCGATGGGTCTGATACCAGTGGCGAGCTCGCTGTACAATATGTCTTTGGGGATCCTGCCACCTTCCATGCGGCTCACATGGCCAAGCCATCTCAAGCGTCGCTGACTCAGTAACATGTATAAGCTGGGGATGTTGGCCACCTCGAGGACTTCTGTGTTGGAGATATGGTCCTGCCACCTGATGCCAAGTATTCTCCGGAGGCAGCGAAGATGGAATGAATTGAGACGTCGCTCTTGGCTGACATACGTTGTCCAGGCCTCACTGCCATAGAGCAAGGTACTGAGGACACAGGCTTGATACACTCGGACTTTTGTGTTCCGTGTCAGTGCGTTATTTTCCCACACTCTCTTGGCCAGTCTGGACATAGCAGTGGAAGCCTTTCCCATGTGCTTGTTGATTTCTGCATCTAGAGACAGGTTACTGGTGATAGTTGAGCCTAGGTAGGTGAACTCTTGAACCACTTCCAGAGCGTGGTCGCCAATATTGATGGATGGAGCATTTCTGACGCCCTGCCCCATGATGTTCGTTTTCTTGAGGCTGATGGTTAGGCCAAATTCATTGCAGTCAGCCGCAAACCTGTCGATGAGACTCTGCAGGCACTCTTCAGTGTGAGATGTTAAAGCAGCATCGTCAGCAAAGAGGAGTTCCCTGATGAGGACTTTCCGTACTTCGGACTTCGCTCTTAGACGGGCAAGGTTGAACAACCTGCCCCCTGATCTTGCGTGGAGGAAAATTCCTTCTTCAGAGGACTTAAACGCATGTGAAAGCAGTAGGGAGAAGAAAATCCCAAAAAGTGTGGGTGCGAGAATACAGCCCTGTTTCACGCCACTCAGGATAGGAAAGGGGTCTGATGAGGTGCCACCATGTTGAATTGTGCCTTTCATATTGTCATGGAATGAGGTGATGATACTTAGTAGCTTTGGTGGACATCCAATCTTTTCTAGTAGTCTGAAGAGACCACGTCTGCTGACGAGGTCAAAGGCTTTGGTGAGATCAATGAAAGCAATGTAGAGGGGCATCTGTTGTTTGCGGCATTTCTCCTGTATCTGACGAAGGGAGAACAGCATGTCAACGGTCGATCTCTCTGCACGAAAGCCACACTGTGCCTCAGGATAGACGCGCTCGGCCAGCTTCTGGAGCCTGTTTAGAGCGGCTCGAGAAAAGAATTTCCCCACCATGCTGAGCAGGAAGATTCCACGGTAGTTGTTGCAGTCACCTCGGTCACCTTTGTTTTTATAGAGGGTGATGATATTGGCATCGCGCATGTCCTGAGGTACTGCTCCCTCGTCCCAGCACAGGCATAGCAGTTCATGTAGTGCTGAGAGTATAGCAGGCTTGGCACTCTTGATTATTTCAGGGGTAATGCTGTCCTTCCCAGATGATAATAATGAACAATTGCAGAGTTGAAGAGAAGTAGTGGGCAATGAGATCGTTGCACAGCTTACTCTCTGGCTGTGGTGTCCAGTCTGCTACTGGTGGCTAATCCATGTGCTTCTCTTGGTTTTCCATGAATTGCTGCTGCCCTAAGTCCATTAAAAACCCTACAGTGTAGTATGTAGCATGCTGTTGTAAAATTGCTGATCTTTACTGGATGATAGTATATGCCCTTTCTCACCCTGAATGAACCCAAGTATCTGGTTTAATAACCAAATGTCTCTTCAATTGGGATCCTGGTTTCCCCTCTGGCTTGTTTTTAATGTGCATTTCTGAGCTATTACAAGGTTTGGGCCTCAACTCTAAAGCCTAACAAAAAATCTAAATGTTGATGTTCAAGGCTCTACTGCTCCCTTTATATAGGCCCCTTCTCTTCTGGTGCTGCAGCTCTTGCCCTGCGTAATGGTCTCTGACCAATGTAAATGGGTCGGATTACTGCAGGGATGGGATGGTGGGCAAAGTCCCACTCTGATCCTCTTCTGATGAAAATATAACCCAAAAGCTTACTTTCACTTGTATTTCTCCCGACCTTGTCCAAAACAGGAATTGCTTCTCCTGATTGGCTTTTAACAGTCATGAACATCAAATAGAATTACAAAGAATTTTACAGCATAGAAACCGGTCATTCGGCCCAACAGGTCTGTGCCAGTGCTTATGCTCCTCATGAGCCTCCTCCCACCTTACTTCATCTCATCCTGTCAACATATCCTTCTATTCCTTTTCCCCTCATGTACTTATCTTGCTACCCCGTAAATGCATCTATACTATTCACCTAAACCACTCCATGTGGTAGCGAGTTCTACATTCTCAACACACTTTGTGAAAAATTATTTTCTGTTGATGTTTCTTATCTTTTCTTTGTTGTTAAAATCAACATCTAAGGAAACAATGCCCCCATATCTTCTGATACCTCCCTGTGAAAATGACATGGACTAGAGTTAAGAAAGTAATTTATTCACATGGGCTTGAACCAATTGATGTTGTGGTGATGTTGTGATTTACGTTATGCTTGAAGGCAATAACTAGCTGCTCCCCTGTTGGCTTTAGGGGTAGTGGCATCACTAGATACATCATCTACACCACATAGACTGCAGCAGTTCAAGATGACAGCTTACCACCACGTTCTCAAGGGCAGTTAGGGATGGGCAATAAATGCTGGCCTTGCCAGCAATGCTCACATCCCAAGAACAAATATAAAAAATATACAGGTTCTCAATTTGTTTCCTGGTCTATACTGATGTAGTAGTAGGGGCTCTGCAATTGGCCTCTTAAAAGGGATTTTATTTTATTAGACTTGCCATCAAATTGATTCCACCGTCCAAGGTTACAGATGAGCACTTGTACCCGTACTTAGCCATACATTGCAGGGAGGCTGATGACATGTAAAATTATGTATAATTGGAATTGTCAAAAAATTTTTAGATAATGCCACAAGACATGACAGCAAAACTCGAGTGATTTATTGAAATCATCATAATTATAAGATTAAATGGTAGCCTCATGCTCACTTTCTGCAGTATTTCTCTGTTCTTAACTATAATTAACACACTTGATTTTTAAGCATTGTTTGGGAGAGAAATGCAATACTGTACGAATGTGACCTCTACCATGAGGCACTCGCTACAGGAGTCCAACATGAGGCAGTTCAATAAAGACACAGTACAAGCAAGACTATTGTCCTGTGAGCTCGTAACAAGTGTGGTACTGAAATTAAATTGATTGAAGAACCAAAAAGCCTCTTATGATATCCTCATTGCAGAATATTAATGATATTATACACAGGGATTTTAATTCATCATTATTCTGCTTTTGTACAGAAAGTAATTCCCTTATAACCGTGCCTTGGTCAATCTCACTAAAACCATTCTGCCTCTAGCCTCTCTCTGATCATCTCTCCCCAATCATGGCAAGATGTGTTTCCACATTTCCTGTTCTATCTCAGCATTTGACTTTGCTACCCTATCTACTAGCTCCCATTTTTTCCCCTCCACTTAAAACTTTCTGAAATCAAATTTGAGTGTAACTATTACTACCTTTTCCAGTATTTCATTGTTTAGTGTCCATCCATCTCATCATACCACACATGTGGACTCATTGCATAAATCGTCTATGAATCGAATCATGACATCACTGGCTGAAACATACAGGCTTCACAGTAAACTGGGATGAGACCAGTTAGTTTTTTTCAGAGATTATATCTTCTTGTGCTGATTACATAGGGGATAATGAATGCCTCAACAAATCACAAGGTAGTAATCCAATCACAAGGTTTTCATGCAGCACGTGGATTAAAAACAAGCTTTTATGGTTTTTAATAGAACAGCAGAGTTTAAAGAAACTCTATTTAGTATTAAAAATTTTATCCTTGGAGTTACATTCTGCAGTACATTACTTATTATTCTACATATATTACCTACAATTTTTAAAAAAAAATTGCAATATGCTTCTGTTTGATAGAAATGAGATGAGAACCCAAAGAAATTTAACATTTTTGATGCGTGATCTGCAATGTTACAGGATTATTTTAGATCAAAATTCAGATCATTGTATATAGGTGCTTACAGTAACTTGATATTTCTTTAGGTCCTGCAACTCATGGCATGTTCAGACATGTTGTAATAAACGAATGAACAAACTTGCATTTATATAAAGACTTTCACAACCTCAGAACATCCCAAAGTACTTCACAGCCAATTGAGTACATTTTAAAATGTAGTCGCTGTTCTAAAGTGGGGAAACATGGGAACCAATTTACACACAGCAAGCTCCCGCAAACAGTAATGAAATAAATGAGCTGATTATCTGTTTTAGTGATGTAAATGATCTGATTATCTGTTTTAGTGATGTTGGTTAATAGATAAATACTGGCCAGGACAATTGGAGAACACCCTGCTCTTCCTCAAATAGTGCCATGGGATCATTTACATCCACCGGATAGGGCAGACAGGCCTTGGTTTAAAATTTCATCCAAATGACGGCACTCAGTGCAGTACTCCCTCAATACCGCATGAAGTGTCAGCTTAGATTATGTGATCAAGGCTTGAAACCACAACGACCTCAAGAATAATTAAGAAACACGGATAATGTATGTACAATAATGAATGATTCCCATGAATGTGTAGGATAAGGTTCTTTAAATATTAAATACTTATCGATATGATGCATGAAGTTTTTTTCTCTAACCATTAATGCTTTATTAAAAAAAAAAATTCAAAGATATAAGTGGGCTGATTTTCTTCCACTGAAGTAACTCAGTTATAAATAACTAAGAGCTGGTGCTAATCTTGTTGGAATGGTAATATATTAATATCACTCAAAGTTCATGGGTCGCCTATTTGTATAATTATGCACAGATCCAGATGCACATTTGCGAGCGTGTAGGGAGCACAATAGTAGTGGGAGTAAAACATTGCGTGTAATAAAATTTAAAAGAATAGGGACAAGGGAAATATCACAATAGGGTGACAAAAGTGCTGAAAGCCTTTGAAAAGGCTCAAAAGGCATTTTAGCTCATTTTCTGCCTTTGCCAAGAGTAGAAGTGGCAAGGGAATAAGACATAACAGGCAACCATGCTTCTTCAAAGCATCACAGGAAAAGGAGTTCCCTATTGGTGCCAATTATGATGCTGGGAGCAAAAAATTTAAACAATTGGCAAAAAGAGCAGGAAAAAAACCTCAGAAAACAATTACAAAAAGACATGCTCTGAAAATCTGAGATTGCTAGTGTTGACCCATCTAGTTTGTATGGTGCCAGTAGGCACAAGCATCACTGCAGCTTCCTCTGTAACCTGCTCCATGCAGCTGGAAAATCTGGTGCCAGTGCCTACAATCAAGGGATTCCTAGGCCCCTGGATTTCCAACTCTACACTTGTATCCTCATCAGCCTCCTGTGAAAGAGGACAGATCCAATAATAAATGTTTAAAAACACTCAACTTTTTAGGGGGTCTCTAGGAGTTCACTCCACATTCGCTTCCAGTTACGCCAATCTGGATGGCAATACTCCTCACTCAATGTACTGGCCTCTAGTCCAAAATTGTTTCACCGCCCCATGGCAGAGGTTCAAGCCTCTTTCAACAATGACCACAAAATCCCAGAAATGGGAGAGATCCAGCACAACCAAATTATTATTGTGGTGGATTTTGCTGGACTCCTGCCAGAGTTACAGCACCGGCAGATCTTTGGGACCACAAGCTAGAAATTCTAGCTCCATGTTCCTGGAGCTGGAGATGACATAAATCCCAATTCACCTGCTATTCCACTCCATTTACACCTGACCTACGATTCAGTCAGGGGGGAAAAGGAGGACTTGGAGGCAGATAATCCACATGTATGCCAATGTCACTTGTGTGTTGGAATTACTGGACTTCTGTGGGAAGCTCCTTCCTTAAAGCCATCAAAAGGCTTCAATACAGTGGATGATGGCCAGTTCCCACTTTTGAGGCTTTCTGAAGGAATCCAGTAGAAGACAAACACTGTTAAAGAAAATTCAGTCTATTTGAACCTTAGGGGATTCCACTACACCCTGTGAGTGTGGATTAGAATTTGCAGGTGCTGCTTATTCAAATGATCTCAACCCCAGCATTTGGGACAGATTCTCCAGCCTTGGGCAAGGGCAAGCAGAAGTTCCTCTCCACCTCACTTATGCTGCCAAAGGAGAGCGATAGAAATTTCCAAATGTGGCTGAAGTTTACTGCCAACTGATGATAGGTCTAAAGTGTTACTGCTGGAAGTATTTTGGAGTATCAGAACATACACTCCAAACTGCTACATTTCCCATAATTGGTTTCTTTCTCCTGTAGTCATTTAGTCTTGTGCATCCCCTACTTCCTTCACCCCATCATGCCTTCAACGGTCGAGTCCCTAAGCTATGGAACTCCCTCCCGAAACCTCTGCTTCTCTCTCATCCTTTAAGGGACTCCCTTAAAACCTACCTCTTTGACAAAGCTTTTGGTTACCTGTCCTAATCTCTACTACTTTGTCCCGGTGTCTGTTTTTGTTTGATAATGGTCCTATGAAGCATCTTGGGACAGTTTACATGTATAAAGCGCCTTTAATGTTGTAAGTTGTTATTGCTGTTGTTGAGTGGCATGAAAGATGCTCTGGCAAAATGGCCTTCCCTCAGCTGCTGAAATTATGGAGCTAATGTTCTTTCCAGCAAATGGGAATGAAGCAGTCATAGAGTTATACAGCACAGAAACAGGCCCTTCGGCCCATCGTGTCTGTGCCGGCCATCAAGCACTTATCTATTCTAATCCCATTTTCCAGCACTAGGCCTGTAGCCTTGTGTGTTATGGCGTTTCAAGTGCTCATTTAAATACTTCTTAAATGTTGTGAGGGTTCCTGCCTCTACCATCCCTTCAGGCAGTGTGTTCCAGATTCCAACCACCCTCTGAGTGAAAACTTTTTTCCTCAAATCCCCTCTAAACCTCCTGCCCCTTACCTTAAATCTATGCCCCCTGGTTATTGATCCCTCTGCTAAAGGAAAAAGTTTCTTCCTATCTATCCTATCAATGCTCCTCATAATTTTGTATACCTCAATCAGGTTCCCCCCTCAGCCTCCCCTGCTCTAAGGAAAACAACCCTAACCTAGCCAGTCTCTCTTCATAGCTGAAATGCTCCAGCCCAGACAATATCCTGGTGAATCTCCTCTGCACCCTCTCCAGTGCAATCACATCATTCCTATAGTGTGGTGGCCAGAACTGTACACAGTACTCCAGCTGTGGCCTAATTAGTGTTTTATACAGCTCCATCATAACCTCCCTGCTCTTATATTCTATGCCTCGGCTAATAAAGGCATAGTCAAGGCATAATAAAGACAGTAGCATAATGTAAGCTGCAACATGGCACTGAGTGACCCCTTCCTGCTGACGTTCAGTCTGCTGTGATTTCGGAGTGGGCTAGGAAATTAGCAAGACAGTACTCTAGTCCAAAACAGATGGCAGTCCATTTACTATATGTAAATCAGGTTGCTGTAACACCCTGATGCAATTTTGGGCTTGCTCGGCACTGTATGTTGAATAGACTAACCATTGGTCCTTAAAGGGATGCTTTTACTAATAGTCACAACACTGTCCCACCTACTGCCAATCCCTATATCTGAGATTGCCTACCCGTCGTCCCAAACTCAAACCCAACATGCCTCTAAGCAGAATACTGCAGTTGCTGGAAATCTGAAATTAGAACATAAAATGGTAGAAATACTCTGCAGGACTGGCAGCATCTGCGCAGAGAGAAACAGAGTTAGCGTTTCAGCTTTTGATGAAAGGTCACGAACCCAAAATGTTAACTGTTTCTCTCTCCACAGATGCTGCTTGGCCTGCTGAGTATTTGCAGTATTTTGTTTTTATTTCAACATGCCCCTGCCGCTCAGTTCTGCAGACCGGACACTTAATTTCCCACCTATGCCATCCAATGTGTCCCAAGCCTGTCCCTATTGGAACGGTACGAACAGTTTGTCTGTTGAATTAAAATGAGGCCCAACCATGAAAATGGGCTCGGTGATCCGATCGCTACGTCCATCCATTGTCATCTGCTGTTCAATATTCAGTGTATTTACACCTAGTCTGTACTAATGCTTTGTCTTTCAACACACCATTTACATATTGTTTGCCTTTGCTCCGTGACCTTTTGGTCAGCTACGTGGCCTGATCCAATCTAGGCCTCCTTTGTTATCTCTTGCCCCACCCCCACCTCACTTGCTTATAACCTGTGACTTTTCTAATATTTGTCAGTTCCGATGAAGGGTCACTGACCCGAAACGTTAACTCTGCTTCTCTTTCCACAGATGCTGCCAGACCTGCTGAGTGGTTCCAGCATTTCTTGTTTTTATGTCATCGACAACGTGTCACCTACAACGAAAATTGCCCCCATGTATCAGTACTACTGATCAGGATCTTGCAATCTTTCACCTTCATTTAAAAATATTTTCACAGGGAATCAATGATTGAGATTAAATGATAAACTAAATCTACATATGCAAGTTTTCGCCTTCTCCCATGGCAATGATAGTCTGAAGCACGATGAATGATCAGGTGCACCCTGAAGGTCACTGCTTTAAATAAGCAAACCCGAGGGATTGTAACTCCTTGTAAACTACTGGGATTAACTGCAGGCTGTTGTAAATGCTTTTAGATTTAAGGTTAAAGAATAATGACGATTTTAAAACATGAGACAGAAGCACCGATTCAATCCCTAAATATATAATGAACCCGCCACTGACTCACTCTCAGCCTCCGCTCTACTGTATCCTCCCGGCCAATGGAAGCGCGTCACTTCCGGCGGCGCGTCGCCGTCTCCAGGAAGTCGGGGGCGGGGTCTGTTGCTATAGTAACAGGCAGTTTAGCTGGTGGCGCAAACCTCGCACATCGGAGCTGCAAAAAGGGAACTCCCGAGTGAAATGTCTGCTCAGCAGCAGCAAGAGTATCAAACCGTTGGTAACTAGAAATATTTTGGGAACGATTGCACTTTGGCTGAATTGTTGGAGACAGTTTTAACGCCAGGATGGTGGTCCAGCCAGTTGATTTTGTGACCATAATATGATAGAATTTTACATTATGTTTGAAAGGGAGGTAGTTCAATCTGAAGCAAGGATGTTAAATTTGAAGAAAGGAAATTATGGAAGGTATGAGGGGCAAATTGGCTGAAGTGGATTGGGAAAATACTTTTAAAAAGGTATGACAGTACATAGGCAATGGACAGTCTCTAAAGAAATATTACATAGTTTACAGCAACTATACATTCCTTCAAGGCACAAAAACCTCAAAAAGAAAAGGCAGTCAACTTTGTCTAACGAAGTTAATGATTGTATAAAATTAAAAGAAAAGGCCAATAAAGTTGCCAGAAATAGTAGTAAACGATCAGCCATGATCTTATTGAATCGAAGAGCAGGCTCGAGGGGCTGAATGGTCTACTTCTGCTCCTAATTTGTATGTCTGTATGTACCTGAGGATTGGGAGAATTTTAGAATATAGCAAAGGAAGACCGAGAAACTGAAAGAAAGGGAGAATAAAATATGAATGTAAATGAGCAAAAAACCTAAAAATGGGCTGTAAAAGCTTTTATAGGTACATAAAAAGGAAACTTTTGGCTAAGACAAATATGGGTCAATTACTGGCAAAGTCAGGAGAATTTATAATGGGGAATAGAGAAATGGCATAGAAGCTAAATGATTACTTTGTGTCTGTCTTTGCTGAGGAAGATACAAGAAATCTCCCAGAATTAGAGATCCAAGGGACGAGGGAGAATGAGGAATTGAAGGAAATTAGTATTAGTAAGAAGGTTGTATTGAAGTAATTAATGGGGCTGAAGGTTGATAAGTCCCCGGGACCTGATATTCTACTTCCCAGAATGTTGAAAGAGGTAGCTATGGAGATAGTGGATGCATTGGTGATCATCTTCCAAAATTCTATAGATTCTGGAACGGTTTCTGCAGATTAGAAGGTAACAAATATCACCCCACTATTTAAGAAGGGAGGGAGAGAGAAAACAGGGAACTACAGACCTGTTTGTTGTACATCAGTTGTAGGAAAAATGCTAGAATCTATTCTAAAGGATTTGATAAATGGACATTTAGATAATCTGGGCATAATCAACATGGATTAATGAATGGGAAATCATGTTTGACGAACCTGTTGGAGTTTTTTGAGGATGTTCCTAACAGAATTGATAAAGGGGAGTCGGTGGACATAGTATATTTGGATTTTCAGAAGGCTTTTGATAAATTTCCCCCACAGGAGATTGGTTAGCAAAATTAAAGCACATGGGATAGGAGGTAATATACTGGCATGGATTAAGGATTGGTTAACAGGCAGAAAACAGCGATTTGGAATAAATAAACAGGTCATTCTCGCGTTGGCAGGCTGTGACTAGTGGAGTACCGCAAGGCTTAGTACTTGGGCCCCAGCTGTTCACAATATATATCAATGATTTGGATGTGGGGACCAAATGTAATATTTCCAAGTTCGCGGATGACACAAAACCAGGTGGGAATGTGTGTTATGAGGAAGATGCAAAGTGGCTTCAAGGAGATTTGGACAGACTTGGTGAGCGGCCAAGAATGTGGCAGATGGAATATAATGTGGAAAAATGTGAGGTTATCCACTTTGGTAGGAGGAATAGATGTGCAGAGTATTTCTTAAATGGTAAGTAAGAGATTAGAAAGTGTAGATGTACAAAGGGACCTGGGTGTCCTTGTCAATAAGTCACTGAAAGCTAACGTGCAGGTGCAGCAAGTAATTAGGAAGGCTAATGGCATGTTCGCCTTTATTGCAAGTGGATTTGAGTACAGGAGTAGTGAAGTCTTGCTTCAATTGTATAGAACCTTGGTTAGACCGCACCTGGAGTACTGTGTGCAGTTTTGGTCCCCTTACCTTGGGAAGAATATTATTGCCATAGAGGGAGTGCAACGAAGGTTCACCAGACTTGTTCCCAGGATGGTGGGACTGTCCTATGAAGAGAGGTTGGGGAAACTGGGCCTGTATTCTCTAGAGATTCGGATAATGAGAGGTGATCTCATTGAAACCTACAAAATACTTAAAGGGATAGACAGGACAGATGCAGGCAAGATGTTTCCCCTGGTTGTGGAGTCTAGAACCAGGGGACACAATTTCAAAATAAGGGGGAAGCCGCTTACGACTGAGATGAGGAGAAATTTCTTTACTCAGAGGGTTGTGAATCTTTGGAATTCTCTACCCTAGAGGGCTGTGAAAGCTCAGTCATTGAGTATGTTTAAAGCAGAGATTGACATTTCTAAATACCAATGACATAAAGGGTTTGGGGATAGTGGGCTGGATTTTACCATAGGCGGTCGGGACTTCACCACCAACGTAAAGGTCGGTGGCGAACCTGCTTCTGTTTAGCCCGGGGATCCGACCCGCATTTTACAGGTCCCTGGGCTTTAATTGTCCCGAGGCAGGACTTCCATCCACCTGAGGGAGGAGGTCCCACCTCACTGAGCTGCTGGCCAATCAGCGGGCCAGCAGCTCTTAGTCCCAGCAGCACCACCGGGAGCGGTGGCCACTGCTGGACTGCAGCCCAGCTGACCGAGGAGGATGCCATGGAGCCGGGATCCAAAGTAGGTTGTCGATGCCTCGCCAAGGGAATCGGGCGCACCCCGGTGAGGCAAGGGTGGTTGTTTGGGGGGAAGGGGGCGTCTTTGGTCCCGGGGGTGGGTTGGGAGGTACGGGCGGCCCTCAATCAGGCACCCTGACCCCGACTGCCATGGCACCCCCGGCGCACGGAAAGACCGGCAGCTATCGCTGGGCAGTCTTTCACGTCCCCCGCATGCCCGCTTGCCACAGGTAAGATACCTGTGGAGGTGGGCGAGGGCCCTTAAGTGGCCCTTAAGTGGCCACTTAAGAGCCTTGGATTGGCCTCGGGCAGGCAGGCCGTTTTTCTCCTTCCCCACCCCCCCCCCCCCCCACCCACCCCCACACGACCGACATAAAGTTGGATTGAAATGGGAGCAGGGCAGGAAGGCCTCCTGGAGCTTCCCGCTAGATTTTACGCTGCCCCCACGCCACCATCCAACCTGCTTGGGCGACGTAGAATTCAGCCCATTGTGGGGAGAAGGGCATTGAAGTGGATGATCAGCTGTGATCGTATTGAATGATGGAGCAGGCTTGATCGGCTGAATGGCCTACTCCTGTGCTCCTATGTTTTGCTTTACCTGGGGACAGTGTGTGGATCTTGTTTGGTACTTTATCGATTGAATCAGTGCCTCTATCCGATGAGACGAGACTTAAAGCATAATTCTAAAGTATCATTGTGTAAAATGGTTATTGGATAGTTCATTTATACGTTCTTCCTAGAAAAATTGAGAAACCCCAATGAGAAATCATTGAAGAGGAACAACCTAGCACCTAATTTCAGGTATAAATTTTGATCAAGTTTGAATACATGTTAATAATGGAGAAAATTTAAGAATTTTTTTTAACTCTGCTCTTCTGAAGACACTAACTCTTGTTCCCCTGGCTGGTCTCCCACTTTCCACCCTCCGTAAACTTTCAAATTTCTGCTGACCATATCCTAACTTGCATGAGTCCCGTTCACCAATCACTCCTGTGTTCACTGACCTACCTACATTAGCTCCTGGTTAAGCAATGCCTTGTTTTCGAATCCCTCAAAATCTCTGTAACTTCCTCCAGACCTATAATCCACTAAGATATCTGTGCTGCTCCAATTCTGGAGTTTTGCACATACCAATTTAATTGTTCCACCACTGGTGGCTGTGTCTTCAGCTGGCGAGGTCCGAAACTCTGGAATTCCACTCACCGCTCACCCCAAACCTCTCCACTTTTCTACTTTTCCTGCTTTTAAGATGTTCCTTAAAATTTACCTCTTTGGCCAATCTTTTGGTCACCTGTCCCAATATCTCCTTATGAGGCTCAGTGTTAAATATTGTTTGACAGTCCTTCTGTGTAGCACCTTGGGATGTTTTACTACATTAAAGGTGCTATATAAATGCAAATTGTTGCTGTTGGTGGGAAATGTTTCCATGGATGCCAACAATCCTATTAGGTGTGAACTTATCTAATAAGTATTGGCAGGATCATTGTACTGTCCAGATCATCCCAATTCAGCCTGCTCCTATTAAAAGAAGAACAAAAAAGACTTGCATTTATACGGCACCTTTCATGACCTC
This sequence comes from Heterodontus francisci, assembly GCF_036365525.1. NCBI lineage: Eukaryota > Metazoa > Chordata > Chondrichthyes > Heterodontiformes > Heterodontidae > Heterodontus > Heterodontus francisci. The sequence goes on along the minus strand of NC_090375.1, from coordinate 131,428,958 downwards.
TGTACCTTGCACAGCATTTTACAGCCAATTTTTGAAGTTGTAACGTAGGGCAAAACGGGGCCTTGATTTAACATCTCACTTGAAAAATGGCACCTTTGATAGTGCAGCACTCCCACAGTACTGCACTGGTGTGTCAGTCTAGATTTTTCTTGAATCTAGGAAGTGGTACTGTAAGCCACAACTGTCTAACTCAGAGGTAAATTTGCTACCAAGTGAGTCATGGCTTTATTTACACTGGATACAAATCAAGGGAAAATCTGGATGATCTTCCTCATCTGTAACCTGAAGTTTTTAAACAGAAAGAGTTTATGATTTTGTAACAAATAGACTATAGAACCCATGAAGTAATGAATGACACACCTATGTAAAATCTTACAGTAAAATATAGTAGTTACACTACTGCTTGCAGCATTGAACTCCACAATCTAGGAATGATAGTGAAGCTTTGGAGAGGGTTTAATACAGATTTGTTAAGATACTGCTTGGTATAAATAGATACAAATTACAGGGTGTGATTATACAAATGTTTAAAATTATGAAAGGATGGGACATGGTAGACAAAAATAGACTGTTTTCAGTCGCGGAGCAGTCTAGAATGAGTGGCCTTGGATACAAGATTAAAAGTAAGATTAGAACAGAAAACAAAATAAACTCTTTGCACAGTGACTTGTGAGGCTGTGGAATTCACTTCCAGGGTTCGTGGTTGAGGCAGAAACTATAGCAACATTCAGAACAGATTTAATAGATGAATGAACTCAAAGGTGAAAAAGGGATGTGGGAACAGAGCGGTTGAGATCAGCCAAAATCAGCACAGACCAAAAACTGAACATGGCACCTTCAAGTATAACATATTATTACACTGGGTGGTGCCATTACCTGCTAGACTGTTGTAGAAGATTTAAGTCATGTAAAGACGAAAACAAAACAATTGTAACTTATTAGATTGGTAAATAAAAATCTGTTCAAAGATGAATTTTTTCCATATTATGTATTAAAGATGGTCTCTGTAAAAATGAAATAACTCTTAACTTTATCAAGATTTGCAAGATAGTCACATAGTACTAATAGCCAGATTAGTGTTTCTTTCAATCTCATTAGAAGCTATTATAATGCATTATTAGTATTTGTTTATTATGCAATAATTTAGTAAGAAAAAATCATCTTTGATTTAGAAGGAATCATGTCTGAGCAATCTTCTAAATTTCTTTAAAGTTGTGAACAGATAAGTAGATACTGGACATTATTTTGCGGGGCTGGGTGTGTGGGGTTTATTCAGATCTTACTCATGCTGTGTGCCACCGATCTCTCTCTTACATTAGCCCTCATTGCCTACTGTAATGATCTGAAAGGAAGGAATGGGAAGTTGGAATTGTGGCTTCTCCCACCGCAAGGGAAACACGATAAGCTTACCATATAAGGCAAAACCCAGAAAAGTGCGTGTGTGTTCTTTTGTAAAGACCTGCACATGCTGGAAATCTGAAATAAAAACAAGAAATGCTGGAAATACTCAGCAGGTCTGGCAGCATCTGTGGAGAGAAGCAGAGTTAATGTTTCAGGTTGGTGACCCTTCATCAGAACTTGCAAATATTGGAAATGTAAAAGGTTTTAAGCAAGTAAAGCAGGGGTGGGGCAAGAGGTAACAAAAGAGAAGGTGTTGATAGGACAAGGTCACAGAGAATAACTGACCAGAAGGTCATCGATCAAAGGCAAACAATATGTTAATGGTGTGCTGAAAGACAAAGCATTAGTACAGATAGGGTGTTAATGGACAGAGTTACAAGCTAGCCAGGAAGGATCTAAAGGGAGAGCTAAGAAGAGCAAGGAGAGGACACGAGAAGTCATTGGCGGATAGGATCAGGGAAAACCCTAAGGCTTTCTATAGGTATATCAGGAATATATCAGGGCGGCACAGTGGCGCAGTGGTTAGCACCGCAGCCTCACAGCTCCAGCGACCCGGGTTCAAATCTGGGTACTGCCTGTGTGGAGTTTGCAAGTTCTCCCTGTGTCTGCGTGGGTTTTCTCCGGGTGCTCCGGTTTCCTCCCACAAGCCAAAAGACTTGCAGGTTGGTAGGTAAATTGACCATTATAAATTGCCCCCAGTATAGGTAGGTGGTAGGGAAATATAGGGACAGGTGGGATGTGGTAGGAATATGGGATTAGTGTAGGATGAGTATAAATGGGTGGTTGATGGTCGGCACAGACTCGGTGGGCCGAAGGGCCTGTTTCAGTGCTGTATCTCTAAACTAAAAGAATGACTAGAGTTAGATTAGGGCCAATCAAGGATAGTAGTGGGAAGTTGTGTGTGGAATCAGAGGAGATAGGGGAAGTGTTAAATGAATATTTTGCGTCAGTATTTACAGTAGAGAAAGAAAATGTTGTCGAGGAGAATACTGAGATTCAGGCTACTAGGCTAGATGGGATTGAGGTTCACAAGGAGGAGGTGTTAGCAATTTTGGAAAGTGTGAAAATAGATAAGTCCCCTGGGCCAGATGGGATTTATCCTAGGATTCTCTGGGAAGCTAGGGAGGAGATTGCAGAGCCTTTGTCCTTGATCTTTATGTCGTCATTGTCGACAGGAATAGTGCCGGAAGACTGGAGGATAGCAAATGTTGTCCCCTTGTTCAAGAAGGGGAGTAGAGACAGCCCTGGTAATTATAGCCCTGTGAGCCTTACTTCGGTTGTGGGTAAAATGTTGGAAAAGGTTATAAGAGACAGGATGTATAATCATCTTGAAAAGAATAAGTTCATTAGCGATAGTCAGCACGGTTTTGTGACGGGTAGGTCGTGCCTCACAAACCTTATTGAGTTTTTTGAGAAGGTGACCAAACAGGTGGATGAGGGTAAAGCAGTGGATGTGGTGTATATGGATTTCAGTAAGGCGTTTGATAAGGTTCCCCACGGTAGGCTATTGCAGAAAATTCGGAAGTATGGGGTTGAAGGTGATTTAGAGCTTTGGATCAGAAATTGGCTAGCTGAAAGAAGACAGAGGGTGGTGGTTGATGGCAAATGTTCATCCTGGAGTTTAGTTACTAGTGGTGTACCGCAAGGATCTGTTTTGGGGCCACTGCTGTTTGTCATTTTTATAAATGACCTGGAAGAGGGTGTAGAAGGGTGGGTTAGTAAATTTGCGGATGACACGAAGGTCGGTGGAGTTGTGGATAGTGCCGAAGGATGTTGTAGGTTACAGAGGGACATAGATAGGCTGCAGAGCTGGGCTGAGAGATGGCAAATGGAGTTTAATGCGGAAAAGTGCGAGGTGATTCACTTTGGAAGGAGTAACAGGAATGCAGAGTACTGGGCTAATGGGAAGATTCTTGGTAGTGTAGATGAACAGAGAGATCTTGGTGTCCAGGTGCATAAATCCCTGAAGGTTGCTACCCAGGTTAATAGGGCTGTTAAGAAGGCATATAGTGTGTTAGCTTTTATTAGTAGGGGGATCGAGTTTCGGAGCCACGATATCATGCTGCAGCTGTACAAAACTCTGGTGAGACCGCACCTGGAGTATTGCGTGCAGTTCTGGTCGCCGCATTATAGGAAGGATGTGGAAGCTATGGAAAGGGTGCAGAGGAGATTTACTAGGATGTTGCCTGGTATGGAGGGAAGGTCTTACGAGGAAAGGCTGAGGGACTTGAGGTTGTTTTCGTTGGAGAGAAGGAGGAGGAGAGGTGACTTAATAGAGACATATAAGATAATCAGAGGGTTAGATAGGGTGGATAGTGAGAGTGTTTTTCCTCGGATGGTGATGGCAAACACGAGGGGACATAGCTTTAAGTTGAGGGGTGATAGATATAGGACAGATGTCAGAGGTAGTTTCTTTACTCAGAGAGTAGTAGGGGCGTGGAACGCCCTGCCTGCAACAGTAGTAGACTCGCCAACTTTAAGGGCATTTAAGTGGTCATTGGATAGACATATGGATGAAAATGGAATAGTGTAGGTCAGATAGTTTCACAGGTCGGCGCAACATCGAGGGCCGAAGGGCCTGTACTGCGCTGTAATGTTCTAAAAAGACTGAACAGCCTGGACCCCAGCACAAACATGAAAAAAACAGTGGGTAGGCACAGTAGAAACAAACTAAACAAACTAAAATAAAACACATAAAAAATAAAGAGAAAATAACTGAACTTATTGAACTAAATCTTCAGTCCGGCAGGCTGTAGCATGCCTAATCGGTAAATGAGGTGCTGTTCCTCGAGCTTGCGTTGATGTTCACTGGAACACTGCAGAAATCCCAGGACAGAGAAGTGGGCATGAGAGCAAGGGGGAGTGTTGAAATGGCCAGCAACTGGAAGCTCGGGGGCATGCTTTTGGACTGAGTGAAGGTGTTCTGCAAAGCGGTCACACAGTCTGTGTTTGGTCTCCCCAATGTAGAGGAGACCATGTTGTGAACAGCAAATACAGTATACTACATTGAAAGAAGTACAAGTAAATTGCTGCTTCACCTGAAAGGAGTGTTTGGTGTCTTGGATAGTGAGGAGAGAGGAGGTAAATGGGCAGGTATTACACCTCCTGCAATTGCAAGGGAAGGGGCCGAGGTGGTGGGGAGTAATGGAGGAGTGGATGAGGGTGTCGTGGAGGGAATGATCCCTTCGGAATGCTGACAGGAAGGGAGGGGAAGATGCGTTTGGTAGTGGCATCACGCTGGAAGTGGCGGAAATGGCGGAGGATGATCCTTTTGGATGTGGAGGCTGGTCGGGTGGAAAATGAGGACAAGGGGAACCCTGTCGTGGTTCTGGGAGGGAGGGGAAGGGGTGAGGGTAGAGGTCGGGAAATGGGCTGGACAAGGTTGAGGTCCCTGTCAACCACAGTGGTGGTGGGGGGGGTGGGGGGGGGGTGTGTCGTGATGTGGAATACTCGGTTGAGGAAAAAGGAAGACATATCGGAAGTGCTGTCATGGAAGGTAGCATTATCAGAGCATAACTGATCCAGGACTGAAAAACTTTATCAACTTTGCTTCTAATGTCCATCCTTCTCTCACCTTTACATGGTCCATCTCCGACAGTTCACTTCCCTTCCTCAACTTCTCTGTCTCCATCTCTGGGGATAGGCTGTCTACTAATATTCATTATAAGCCCACTGGCTCCCACAGCTACCTCGACTACACTTCTTCACACCATGCCTCCTGGATGGAAGCCATTCCATTCTCCCAGTTTCTCCATCTCCTTGCATCTGCTCTGATGCTGCTGCCATCCGTGACGGTGCTTCTCCAGGGTTTGTGTGTGTGTTTATAGGGTTTGTGTGTGTTTATAGGGTTTTGTGTGTGTGTGTGTGGGTACAGGGTTTTGTGTGTGTGGGTACAGGGTTTTGTGTGTGTGGGGACAGGGTTTTGTGTGTTTGTGTGTGTGTGTATAGGGTTTTGTGTGTGTGTGTGTGTGTGTGTATAGGGTTTTGTGTGTGTGTGTGTGTGTGTATAGGGTTTTGTGTGTGTGTGTGTGTGTGTATAGGGTTTTGTGTGTGTGTGTGTGTGGGTATAGGGTTTTGTGTGTGTGTGGGTATAGGGTTTTGTGTGTGTGTGGGTATAGGGTTTTGTGTGTGTGTGGGTATAGGGTTTTGTGTGTGTGTGTGTGTGTGTGTGTGTGTGTGTGTGTGTGTGTGTGTGTGTGTGTGTGTGTGTATAGGGGTTTGTGTGTGTGTGGGTATAGGGGTTTGTGTGTGTGTGGGGGTATAGGGGTTTGTGTGTGTGTGGGGGGGTATAGGGTTTTGTGTGTGTGTGTGGGGGGGTATAGGGTTTTGTGTGTGTGTGTGGGGGGGTATAGGGTTTTGTGTGTGTGTGTGTGGGGGGGTATAGGGTTTTGTGTGTGTGTGTGTGTGGGGGGGTATAGGGTTTTGTGTGTGTGTGTGTGTGGGGGGGTATAGGGTTTTGTGTGTGTGTGTGTGTGTGGGGGGGGTATAGGGTTTTGTGTGTGTGGGGGGGGTATAGGGTTTTGTGTGTGTGTGTGTGTGGGGGGGTATAGGGTTTTGTGTGTGTGTGTGTGGGGGGGTATAGGGTTTTGTGTGTGTGTGTGTGTGGGGGGGGTATAGGGTTTTGTGTGTGTGTGGGGGGGTATAGGGTTTTGTGTGTGTGTGTGTGTGGGGGGGTATAGGATTTTGTGTGTGTGTGTGTGTGGGTATAGGATTTTGTGTGTGTGTGTGTGTGGGGGGGTATAGGGTTTTGTGTGTGTGTGTGTGTGTGTGTGGGGGGTATAGGGTTTTGTGTGTGTGGGGGGGGTATAGGGTTTTGTGTGTGTGTGTGTGTGTGTGGGGGGTATAGGGTTGTGTGTGTGTGTGTGTGTGTGTGTGTGTGGGGGTATAGGGTTTTGTGTGTGTGTGTGTGTGTGTGTGTGTGGGGGTATAGGGTTTTGTGTGTGTGTGTGTGGGGGTATAGGGTTTTGTGTATGTGTGTGTGTGGGGGTATAGGGTTTTGTGTGTGTGTGTGTGTGGGGGTATAGGGTTTTGTGTGTGTGTGTGTGGGGGTATAGGGTTTTGTGTGTGTGTGTGTGGGGGTATAGGGTTTTGTGTGTGTGTGTGTGTGTGTGAGGGTATAGGGTTTTGTGTGTGTGTGTGTGTGGGGGTATAGGGTTGTGTGTGTGTGTGTGTGTGTGGGGGTATAGGGTTTTGTGTGTGTGTGTGTGTGTGTATAGGGTTTTGTGTGTGTGTATAGGGTTTTGTGTGTGTGTATAGGGTTTTGTGTGTGTGTATAGGGTTTTGTGTGTGTGTATAGGGTTTAGTGTGTGTGTATAGGGTTTAGTGTGTGTGTGTATAGGGTTTAGTGTGTGTGTGTATAGGGTTTAGTGTGTGTGTGTATAGGGTTTTGTGTGTGTGTGTATAGGGTTTTGTGTGTGTGTGTGTGTGGGTGGGTATAGGGTTTTGTGTGTGTGTGTGTGTGGGTGGGTATAGGGTTTTGTGTGTGTGTGTGTGTGGGTGGGTATAGGGTTTTGTGTGTGTGTGGGTATAGGGTTTTGTGTGTGTGTGTGTGTGGGTATAGGGTTTTGTGTGTGTGTGTGGGTATAGGGTTTTGTGTGTGTGTGTGTGTGTGTGGGTATAGGGTTTTGTGTGTGTGTGTGTGTGTGTGGGTATAGGGTTTTGTGTGTGTGTGTGTGTGTGTGGGTATAGGGTTTTGTGTGTGTGTGTGTGTGTGGGTATAGGGTTTTGTGTGTGTGTGTGTGTGTGTGTGGGTATAGGGTTTTGTGTGTGTGTGTGTGTGTGTGTGTGGGTATAGGGTTTTGTGTGTGTGTGTGTGTGTGTGTGGGTATAGGGTTTTGTGTGTGTGTGTGTGTGTGTGGGTATAGGGTTTTGTATGTGTGTGTGTGGGTATAGGGTTTTGTGTGTGTGTGTGTGTGTGTGGGTATAGGGTTTTGTGTGTGTGTGTGTGTGGGTATAGGGTTTTGTGTGTGTGTGTGTGTGTGTATAGGGTTTTGTGTGTGTGTGTGTGTGTGTGTGTGTGTGTGTATAGGGTTTTGTGTGTGTGTGTGTGTGTGTGTGTGTGTGTATAGGGTTTTGTGTGTGTGTGTGTGTGTGTGTGTGTATAGGGTTTTGTGTGTGTGTGTGTGTGTGTGGGTATAGGGTTTTGTGTGTGTGTGTGGGTATAGGGTTTTGTGTGTGTGTGTGTGGGTATAGGGTTTTGTGTGTGTGTGTGTGTGGGTATAGGGTTTTGTGTGTGTGTGTGTGTGGGTATAGGGTTGTGTGGGTATAGGGGTGTGTGTGTGTGGGTATAGGGGTGTATGTGTGTGGGTATAGGGGTGTATGTGTGTGGGTATAGGGGTGTGTGTGTGTGTGGGTATAGGGTTGTGTGTGTGTGTGTGTGTGGGTATAGGGTTGTGTGTGTGTGTGTGTGTGGGTATAGGGTTGTGTGTGTGTGTGTGTGGGGGTATAGCGTTTTGTGTGTGTGTGGGGGTATAGCGTTTTGTGTGTGTGTGGGGGTATAGCGTTTTGTGTGTGTGTGTGGGTATAGGGTTTTGTGTGTGTGTGTGTGGGTATAGGCTTTTGTGTGTGTGTGTGGGTATAGGGTTTTGTGTGTGTGTGTGTGTGTGGGTATAGGGTTGTGTGGGTATAGGGGTGTGTGTGTGTGGGTATAGGGTTGTGTGGGTATAGGGGTGTGTGTGTGTGGGTATAGGGGTGTATGTGTGTGGGTATAGGGGTGTATGTGTGTGGGTATAGGGGTGTATGTGTGTGGGTATAGGGGTGTGTGTGTGTGTGTGGGTATAGGGGTGTGTGTGTGTGTGTGGGTATAGGGGTGTGTGTGTGTGTGTGGGTATAGGGGTGTGTGTGTGTGTGTGTGTGGGTATAGGGTTGTGTGTGTGTGTGTGGGGGTATAGCGTTTTGTGTGTGTGTGGGGGTATAGCGTTTTGTGTGTGTGTGGGGGTATAGCGTTTTGTGTGTGTGTGGGGGTATAGCGTTTTGTGTGTGTGTGTGGGTATAGCGTTTTGTGTGTGTGTGTGTGTATGTGTGTGGGTATAGGGTTTTGTGTGTGTGTGTGTGGGGGGGGATAGGGTTTTGTGTGTGTGTGTGTGGGGGGGGATAGGGTTTTGTGTGTGTGTGTGTGTGTGGGTATAGGGTTTTGTGTGTGTGTGTGTGTGTGTGTGTGTGTGTGTGTGGGTATAGGGTTTTGTGTGTGTGTGTGTGGGTATAGGGTTTTGTGTGTGTGTGTGTGTGTGTGTGGGTATAGGGTTTTGTGTGTGTGTGTGTGTGTGTGGGTATAGGGTTTTGTGTGTGTGTGTGTGTGTGTGGGTATAGGGTTTTGTGTGTGTGTGTGTGTGGGTATAGGGTTTTGTGTGTGTGTGTGTGTGTGTGGGTATAGGGTTTTGTGTGTGTGTGTGTGTGTGGGTATAGGGTTTTGTGTGTGTGTGTGTGTGTATAGGGTTTTGTGTGTGTGTGTGTGTGTATAGGGTTTTGTGTGTGTGTGTGTATAGGGTTTTGTGTGTGTGTGTGTATAGTGTTTTGTGTGTGTGTGTGTATAGGGTTTTGTGTGTGTGTGGGTATAGGGTTTTGTGTGTGTGTGTGTGGGGGGGGATAGGGTTTTGTGTGTGTGTGTGTGGGGGGGATAGGGTTTTGTGTGTGTGTGTGTGGGGGGGGATAGGGTTTTGTGTGTGTGTGTGTGGGGGGGGATAGGGTTTTGTGTGTGTGTGTGTGTGTGTGTGGGTATAGGGTTTTGTGTGTGTGTGTGTGTGTGTGGGTATAGGGTTTTGCGTGTGTGTGTGTGGGTATAGGGTTTTGTGTGTGGGGGGGGGATAGGGTTTTGTGTGTGTGTGTGTGGGGGGGGGATAGGGTTTTGTGTGTGTGTGGGGGGGATAGGGTTTTGTGTGTGTGTGTGTGTGTGTGTATAGGGTTTTGTGTGTGTGTGTGTATAGGGTTTTGTGTGTGTGTGGGTATAGGGTTTTGTGTGTGTGTGGGTATAGGGTTTTGTGTGTGTTTGTGTGGGTATAGGGTTTTGTGTGTGTGTGTGGGTATAGGGTTTTGTGTGTGTGTGTGTGGGTATAGGGTTTTGTGTGTGTGTGTGTGGGTATAGGGTTTTGTGTGTGTGTGTGTGGGTATAGGGTTTTGTGTGTGTGTGTGTGGGTATAGGGTTTTGTGTGTGTGTGTGTGGGTATAGGGTTTTGTGTGTGTGTGTGTGGGTATAGGGTTTTGTGTGTGTGTGTGTGGGTATAGGGTTTTGTGTGTGTGTGTGTGGGTATAGGGTTTTGTGGTGTGTGTGTGTGTGGGTATAGGGTTTTGTGTGTGTGTGTGTGTGGGTATAGGGTTGTGTGGGTATAGGGGTGTGTGTGTGTGGGTATAGGGGTGTATGTGTGTGGGTATAGGGGTGTATGTGTGTGGGTATAGGGGTGTGTGTGTGTGGGTATAGGGGTGTGTGTGTGTGTGTGGGTATAGGGGTGTGTGTGTGTGTGTGGGTATAGAGGTGTGTGTGTGTGTGTGTGTGTGTGGGTATAGGGTTGTGTGTGTGTGTGTGTGTGGGGGTATAGCGTTTTGTGTGTGTGTGGGGGTATAGCGTTTTGTGTGTGTGTGTGGGTATAGGGTTTTGTGTGTGTGTGTGTGGGTATAGGGTTTTGTGTGTGTGTGTGGGTATAGGGTTTTGTGTGTGTGTGTGTGTGGGTATAGGGTTGTGTGGGTATAGGGGTGTGTGTGTGTGGGTATAGGGGTGTATGTGTGTGGGTATAGGGGTGTGTGTGTGTGTGGGTATAGGGGTGTGTGTGTGTGTGGGTATAGGGGTGTGTGTGTGTGTTTGGGTATAGGGGTGTGTGTGTGTGTGTGTGTGGGTATAGGGTTGTGTGTGTGTGTGTGGGGGTATAGCGTTTTGTGTGTGTGTGGGGGTATAGCGTTTTGTGTGTGTGTGGGGGTATAGCGTTTTGTGTGTGTGTGGGGGTATAGCGTTTTGTGTGTGTGTGGGGGTATAGCGTTTTGTGTGTGTGTGGGGGTATAGCGTTTTGTGTGTGTGTGGGGGTATAGCGTTTTGTGTGTGTGTGTGGGTATAGCGTTTTGTGTGTGTGTGTGTGTATGTGTGTGGGTATAGGGTTTTGTGTGTGTGTGTGTGGGGGGGGATAGGGTTTTGTGTGTGTGTGTGTGGGGGGGGATAGGGTTTTGTGTGTGTGTGTGTGTGTGGGTATAGGGTTTTGTGTGTGTGTGTGTGTGTGTGTGTGTGTGTGTGTGTGTGTGGGTATAGGGTTTTGTGTGTGTGTGTGTGGGTATAGGGTTTTGTGTGTGTGTGTGTGTGTGTGTGTGGGTATAGGGTTTTGTGTGTGTGTGTGTGTGTGTGGGTATAGGGTTTTGTGTGTGTGTGTGTGTGTGTGGGTATAGGGTTTTGTGTGTGTGTGTGTGTGTGGGTATAGGGTTTTGTGTGTGTGTGTGTGTGTGGGTATAGGGTTTTGTGTGTGTGTGTGTGTGTATAGGGTTTTGTGTGTGTGTGTGTATAGGGTTTTGTGTGTGTGTGTGTGTGTATAGGGTTTTGTGTGTGTGTGGGTATAGGGTTTTGTGTGTGTGTGTGTGGGGGGGGATAGGGTTTTGTGTGTGTGTGTGTGGGGGGGGATAGGGTTTTGTGTGTGTGTGTGTGGGGGGGGATAGGGTTTTGTGTGTGTGTGTGTGTGTGTGGGTATAGGGTTTTGTGTGTGTGTGTGTGTGTGTGGGTATAGGGTTTTGCGTGTGTGTGTGTGGGTATAGGGTTTTGCGTGTGTGTGTGTGGGTATAGGGTTTTGTGTGTGTGTGTGTGGGGGGGGGATAGGGTTTTGTGTGTGTGTGTGTGGGGGGGGGATAGGGTTTTGTGTGTGTGTGGGGGGGATAGGGTTTTGTGTGTGTGTGTGTGTGTGTGTATAGGGTTTTGTGTGTGTGTGTGTATAGGGTTTTGTGTGTGTGTGGGTATAGGGTTTTGTGTGTGTTTGTGTGGGTATAGGGTTTTGTGTGTGTGTGTGGGTATAGGGTTTTGTGTGTGTGTGTGGGTATAGGGTTTTGTGTGTGTGTGTGTGGGTATAGGGTTTTGTGTGTGTGTGTGTGGGTATAGGGTTTTGTGTGTGTGTGTGTGGGTATAGGGTTTTGTGTGTGTGTGTGTGGGTATAGGGTTTTGTGTGTGTGTGTGTGGGTATAGGGTTTTGTGTGTGTGTGTGTGGGTATAGGGTTTTGTGTGTGTGTGTGTGGGTATAGGGTTTTGTGTGTGTGTGTGTGGGTATAGGGTTTTGTGTGTGTGGGGGTATAGGGTTTTGTGTGTGTGTGTGTGTGTGTGGGTATAGGGTTTTGTGTGTGTGTGTGTGTGTGTGTGGGTATAGGGTTTTGTGTGTGTGTGTGTGGGTATAGGGTTTTGTGTGTGTGTGTGTGGGTATAGGGTTTTGTGTGTGTGTGTGTGGGTATAGGGTTTTGTGTGTGTGTGTGTGGGTATAGGGTTTTGTGTGTGTGTGTGTGGGTATAGGGTTTTGTGTGTGTGTGTGTGGGTATAGGGTTTTGTGTGTGTGTGTGTGGGTATAGGGTTTTGTGTGTGTGTGTGTGGGTATAGGGTTTTGTGTGTGTGTGTGTGGGTATAGGGTTTTGTGTGTGTGTGTGTGTGTGGGTATAGGGTTTTGTGTGTGTGTGTGTGTGTGTGTGTGGGGTATAGGGTTTTGTGTGTGTGTGTGTGGGTATAGGGTTTTGTGTGTGTGTGTGTGGGTATAGGGTTTTGTGTGTGTGTGTGTGTGTGGGTATAGGGTTTTGTGTGTGTGTGTGTGTGGGTATAGGGTTTTGTGTGTGTGTGTGTGTGTGTATAGGGTTTTGTGTGTGTGTGTGTGTGTGTATAGCGTTTTGTGTGTGTGTGTGTGGGGGTATAGCGTTTTGTGTGTGTGTGTGTGGGGGTATAGCGTTTTGTGTGTGTGTGGGGGTATAGCGTTTTGTGTGTGTGTGTGGGTAGAGCGTTTTGTGTGTGTGTGTGTGTATGTGTGTGGGTATAGGGTTTTTTGTGTGTGTGTGTGTGGGTATAGGGTTTTGTGTGTGTGTGTGTGGGTATAGGGTTTTGTGTGTGTGTGTGTGGGTATAGGGTTTTGTGTGTGTGTGTGTGGGTATAGGGTTTTGTGTGTGTGTGTGTGTGTGGGTATAGGGTTTTGTGTGTGTGTGTGTGTGTGTGTGTGGGTATAGGGTTTTGTGTGTGTGTGTGTGTGTGTGTGTGTGGGTATAGGGTTTTGTGTGTGTGTGTGTGGGTATAGGGTTTTGTGTGTGTGTGTGTGTGTGGGTATAGGGTTTTGTGTGTGTGTGTGTGTGGGTATAGGGTTTTGTGTGTGTGTGTGTGTGTGTATAGGGTTTTGTGTGTGTGTGTGTGTGTGTATAGCGTTTTGTGTGTGTGTGTGTGGGGGTATAGCGTTTTGTGTGTGTGTCGGGGTATAGCGTTTTGTGTGTGTGTGTGGGGAGAGCGTTTTGTGTGTGTGTGTGTGTATGTGTGTGGGTATAGGGTTTTTTGTGTGTGTGTGTGTGGGTATAGGGTTTTGTGTGTGGGTGTGTGGGGGGGGATAGGGTTTTGTGTGTGTGTGTGTGTGTGGGTATAGGGTGTGTGTGTGTGTGTGTGGGTATAGGGTTTTGTGTGTGTGTGTGTGTGGGTATAGGGTTTTGTGTGTGTGTGTGTGTGTGTGTATAGGGTTTTGTGTGTGTGTGTGTGTGGGTATAGGGTTGTGTGTGTGTGTGTGTGTGTGTGTGTGTATAGGGTTTTGTGTGTGTGTGTGTATAGGGTTTTGTGTGTGTGTGTGTGGGTATAGGGTTTTGTGTGTGTGTGTGTGGGTATAGGGTTTTGTGTGTGTGTGTGGGGATAGGGTTTTGTGTGTGTGTGGGGGGGGGGGGATAGGGTTTTGTGTGTGTGTGTGGGTATAGGGTTTGTGTGTGTGTGTGTGTGTGGGTATAGGGTTTGTGTGTGTGTGTGTGTGTGGGTATAGGGTTTGTGTGTGTGTGTGTGTGTGGGTATAGGGTTTGTGTGTGTGTGTGTGTGGGTATAGGGTTTGTGTGTGTGTGTGTGTGGGTATAGGGTTTGTGTGTGTGTGTGTGTGGGTATAGGGTTTGTGTGTGTGTGTGTGTGGGTATAGGGTTTGTGTGTGTGTGTGTGGGTATAGGGTTTGTGTGTGTGTGGGTATAGGGTTTGTGTGTGTGTGTGTGTGTGGGTATAGGGTTTGTGTGTGTGTGTGTGTGGGTATAGGGTTTTGTGTGTGTGTGTGTGTGGGTATAGGGTTTTGTGTGTGTGTGTGTGTGTGTGTGTGTGTGTGTATAGGGTTTTGTGTGTGTGTGTGTATAGGGTTTTGTGTGTGTGTGTGTATAGGGTTTTGTGTGTGTGTGGGTATAGGGTTGTGTGTGTGTGTGTGTGTGTGTGTGGGTATAGGGTTGTGTGTGTGTGTGTGTGTGGGTATAGGGGTGTGTGTGTGGGTATAGGGTTTGTGTGTGTGTGGGTATAGGGTTTGTGTGTGTGTGGGTATAGGGTTTGTGTGTGTGTGTGTGGGTATAGGGTTTTGTGTGTGTGTGTGTGTGTGTGGGTATAGGGTTTTGTGTGTGTGTGTGTGTGTATAGGGTTTTGTGTGTGTGTGTGTATAGGGTTTTGTGTGTGTGTGTGTGGGTATAGGGTTTTGTGTGTGTGTGTGTGGGTATAGGGTTGTGTGTGTGTGTGTGTGGGTATAGGGTTGTGTGTGTGTGTGTGTGTGGGTATAGGGGTGTGTGTGTGGGTATAGGGTTTTGTGTGTGTGTGTGGGTATAGGGTTTTGTGTGTGTGTGTGGGTATAGGGTTTTGTGTGTGTGTGTGTGTGTGTGTGGGTATAGGGTTTTGTGTGTGTGTGTGTGTGTGTGGGTATAGGGTTTTGTGTGTGTGGGTATAGGGTTTTGTGTGTGTGGGTTTAGGGTTTTGTGTGTGTGGGTTTAGGGTTTTGTGTGTGTGGGGTTAGGGTTTTGTGTGTGTGGGGTTAGGGTTTTGTGTGTGTGGGTTTAGGGTTTTGTGTGTGTGTGTATAGGGTTTTGTGTGTGTGTGTGGGTATAGGGTTTTGTGTGTGTGTGTGGGTATAGGGTTTTGTGTGTTGTGTGTGGGTATAGGGTTTTGTGTGTGTGTGTGGGTATAGGGTTTTGTGTGTGTGTGTGTGGGTATAGGGTTTTGTGTGTGTGTGTGTGGGTATAGGGTTTTGTGTGTGTGTGTGTGGGTATAGGGTTTTGTGTGTGTGTGTGTGGGTATAGGGTTTTGTGTGTGTGTGTGTGGGTATAGGGTTTTGTGTGTGTGTGTGTGGGTATAGGGTTTTGTGTGTGTGTGTGTGGGTATAGGGTTTTGTGTGTGTGTGTGTGGGTATAGGGTTTTGTGTGTGTGTGTGTGGGTATAGGGTTTTGTGTGTGTGTGTGTGGGTATAGGGTTTTGTGTGTGTGTGTGTGGGTATAGGGTTTTGTGTGTGTGTGTGTGGGTATAGGGTTTTGTGTGTGTGTGTGTGGGTATAGGGTTTTGTGTGTGTGTGTGTGGGTATAGGGTTTTGTGTGTGTGTGTGTGGGTATAGGGTTTTGTGTGTGTGTGTGTGGGTATAGGGTTTTGTGTGTGTGTGGGTATAGGGTTTTGTGTGTGTGTGTGTGGGTATAGGGTTTTGTGTGTGTGTGTGTGGGTATAGGGTTTTGTGTGTGTGTGTGTGGGTATAGGGTTTTGTGTGTGTGTGTGTGGGTATAGGGTTTTGTGTGTGTGTGTGTGGGTATAGGGTTTTGTGTGTGTGTGTGTGGGTATAGGGTTTTGTGTGTGTGTGTGGGGGTATAGGGTTTTGTGTGTGTGTGTGGGGGTATAGGGTTTTGTGTGTGTGTGTGTGGGTATAGGGTTTTGTGTGTGTGTGTGTGGGTATAGGGTTTTGTGTGTGTGTGTGTGGGTATAGGGTTTTGTGTGTGTGTGGGTATAGGGTTTTGTGTGTGTGTGTGTGGGTATAGGGTTTTGTGTGTGTGTGTGTGGGTATAGGGTTTTGTGTGTGTGTGTGTGGGTATAGGGTTGTGTGTGTGTGTGTGTGGGTATAGGGTTTTGTGTGTGTGTGTGGGTATAGGGTTTTGTGTGTGTGTGGGTATAGGGTTTTGTGTGTGTGTGTGTGTGTATAGGGTTTTGTGTGTGTGTATAGGGTTTTGTGTGTGTGTATAGGGTTTTGTGTGTGTGTGTGTGTGTGTATAGGGTTTTGTGTGTGTGTGTATAGGGTTTTGTGTGTGTGTGTATAGGGTTTTGTGTGTGTGTGTGGGTATCGGGTTTTGTGTGTGTGTGTGTGTGTGTGTGGGTATAGGGTTTTGTGTGTGTGTGTGTGTGGGTATAGGGTTTTGTGTGTGTGTGTGTGTGTGGGTATAGGGTTTTGTGTGTGTGTGGGTATAGGGTTTTGTGTGTGTGTGTGTGTGTGGGGATAGGGTTTTGTGTGTGTGTGTGTGTGTGTGTGTGTATAGGGTTTTGTGTGTGTGTGTATAGGGTTTTGTGTGTGTGTGTATAGGGTTTTGTGTGTGTGTGTATCGGGTTTTGTGTGTGTGTGTATCGGGTTTTGTGTGTGTGTGTATAGGGTTTTGTGTGTGTATAGGGTTTTGTGTGTGTGTGTGGGTTTAGGGTTTTGTGTGTGTGTGTGGGTTTAGGGTTTTGTGTGTGTGTGTGGGTTTAGGGTTTTGTGTGTGTGTGTGGGTATAGGGTTTTGTGTGTGTGTGTGTGGGTATAGGGTTTTGTGTGTGTGTGTGTGGGTATAGGGTTTTGTGTGTGTGTGTGTGGGTATAGGGTTTTGTGTGTGTGTGTGTGGGTATAGGGTTGTGTGTGTGTGTGTGTGGGTATAGGGTTTTGTGTGTGTGTGTGTGTGGGTATAGGGTTTTGTGTGGGTATATGGTTTTGTGTGTGTGTGTGTGTGTATAGGGTTTTGTGTGTGTGTATAGGGTTTTGTGTGTGTGTATAGGGTTTTGTGTGTGTGTATAGGGTTTTGTGTGTGTGTATAGGGTTTTGTGTGTGTGTGTGTGTGTGTGTATAGGGTTTTGTGTGTGTGTGTATAGGGTTTTGTGTGTGTGTGTATAGGGTTTTGTGTGTGTGTGTGGGTATCGGGTTTTGTGTGTGTGTGTGTGTGTGTGGGTATAGGGTTTTGTGTGTGTGTGTGTGTGTGTGGGTATAGGGTTTTGTGTGTGTGTGTGTGTGTGTGTGTGGGTATAGGGTTTTGTGGGTGTGTGGGTATAGGGTTTGTGTGTGTGTGTGTGTGTGTGTGTGTGTGTGTGTATAGGGTTTTGTGTGTGTGTGTATAGGGTTTTGTGTGTGTGTGTATCGGGTTTTGTGTGTGTGTGTATCGGGTTTTGTGTGTGTGTGTATCGGGTTTTGTGTGTGTGTGTATAGGGTTTTGTGTGTGTGTGTATAGGGTTTTGTGTGTGTGTGTATAGGGTTTTGTGTGTGTGTGTATAGGGTTTTGTGTGTGTGTGTATAGGGTTTTGTGTGTGTGTGTATAGGGTTTTGTGTGTGTATAGGGTTTTGTGTGTGTATAGGGTTTTGTGTGTGTGTATAGGGTTTTGTGTGTGTGTATAGGGTTTTGTGTGTGTGTGTGTGTATAGGGTTTTGTGTGTGTGTGTGTGTATAGGGTTTTGTGTGTGTGTGTGGGGTTTAGGGTTTTTTGTGTGTGTGTGTGGGTTTAGGGTTTTTTGTGTGTGTGTGTGGGTTTAGGGTTTTGTGTGTGTGTGTGTGTGTGTGGGTTTAGGGTTTTGTGTGTGTGTGTGTGTGTGTGGGTTTAGGGTTTTGTGTGTGTGTGTGTGTGTGTGGGTTTAGGGTTTTGTGTGTGTGTGTGTGGGTATAGGGTTTTGTGTGTGTGTGTGTGGGTATAGGGTTTTGTGTGTGTGTGTGTATAGGGTTTTGTGTGTGTGTGTGTGTATAGGGTTTTGTGTGTGTGTGTGTGTGTATAGGGTTTTGTGTGTGTGTGTGGGTATAGGGTTTTGTGTGTGTGTGTGTGTGGGGGGGATAGGGTTTTGTGTGTGT
The DNA here is from genome assembly GCF_036365525.1 of Heterodontus francisci. Lineage (NCBI taxonomy): Eukaryota > Metazoa > Chordata > Chondrichthyes > Heterodontiformes > Heterodontidae > Heterodontus > Heterodontus francisci. The sequence continues at coordinate 131,411,587 of NC_090375.1, read as the reverse complement.
GTGGGGGGGGGATAGGGTTTTGTGTGTGTGTGTGTGGGTATAGGGTTTTGTGTGTGTGTGTGTGGGTATAGGGTTTTGTGTGTGTGTGTGTGGGTATAGGGTTTTGTGTGTGTGTGGGTATAGGGTTTTGTGTGTGTGTGTGTGGGTATAGGGTTTTGTGTGTGTGTGGGTATAGGGTTGTGTGTGTGTGTGTGTGTGTGTGGGTATAGGGTTGTGTGTGTGTGTGTGTGGGTATAGGGTTTTGTGTGTGTGTGTGGGTATAGGGTTTTGTGTGTGTGTGTGTGTGTGTGGGTATAGGGTTTTGTGTGTGTGTGTGTGTGGGTATAGGGTTTTGTGTGTGTGGGTATAGGGTTTTGTGTGTGTGGGTTTAGGGTTTTGTGTGTGTGGGTTTAGGGTTTTGTGTGTGTGGGGTTAGGGTTTTGTGTGTGTGGGTTTAGGGTTTTGTGTGTGTGTGTGGGTATAGGGTTTTGTGTGTGTGTGTGGGTATAGGGTTTTGTGTGTGTGTGTGGGTATAGGGTTTTGTGTGTGTGTGTGTGGGTATAGGGTTTTGTGTGTGTGTGTGGGTATAGGGTTTTGTGTGTGTGTGTGTGGGTATAGGGTTTTGTGAGTGTGTGTGTGGGTATAGGGTTTTGTGTGTGTGTGTGTGGGTATAGGGTTTTGTGTGTGTGTGTGTGGGTATAGGGTTTTGTGTGTGTGTGTGTGGGTATAGGGTTTTGTGTGTGTGTGTGTGGGTATAGGGTTTTGTGTGTGTGTGTGTGGGTATAGGGTTTTGTGTGTGTGTGTGTGGGTATAGGGTTTTGTGTGTGTGTGTGTGGGTATAGGGTTTTGTGTGTGTGTGTGTGGGTATAGGGTTTTGTGTGTGTGTGTGTGGGTATAGGGTTTTGTGTGTGTGTGTGTGGGTATAGGGTTTTGTGTGTGTGTGGGTATAGGGTTTTGTGTGTGTGTGGGTATAGGGTTTTGTGTGTGTGTGGGTATAGGGTTTTGTGTGTGTGTGTGTGGGTATAGGGTTTTGTGTGTGTGTGTGTGGGTATAGGGTTTTGTGTGTGTGTGTGTGGGTATAGGGTTTTGTGTGTGTGGTGTGGGGTATAGGGTTGTGTGTGTGGGTATAGGGTTGTGTGTGTGTGTGTGTGTGGGTATAGGTTGTGTGTGTGTGTGTGTGTGGGTATAGGGTTTTGTGTGTGTGTGTGGGGATAGGGTTTTGTGTGTGTGTGTGTGTGGGTATAGGGTTTTGTGTGTGTGTGTGTGTGTGTATAGGGTTTGTGTGTGTGTATAGGGTTTTGTGTGTGTGTGGGTATAGGGTTTTGTGTGTGTGTGTGTGGGTATAGGGTTGTGTGTGTGGGTATAGGGTTGTGTGTGTGTGTGTGTGTGGGTATAGGGTTGTGTGTGTGTGTGTGTGGGTATAGGGTTTTGTGTGTGTGTGTGGGGATAGGGTTTTGTGTGTGTGTGTGTGTGGGTATAGGGTTTTGTGTGTGTGTGTGTGTGTGTATAGGGTTTTGTGGTGTGTGTATAGGGTTTTGTGTGTGTGTATAGGGTTTGTGTGTGTGTATAGGGTTTTGTGTGTCGTGTATAGGGTTTTGTGTGTGTGTATAGGGTTTTGTGTGTGTGTATAGGTTTTGGTGTGTGTATAGGGTTTGTGTGTGTGTATAGGGTTTTGTGTGTGTGTATAGGGTTTTGTGTGTGTGTATAGGGTTTTGTGTGTGTGTATAGGGTTTTGTGTGTGTGTATAGGGTTTTGTGTGTGTGTATAGGGTTTTGTGTGTGTGTATAGGGTTTCGTGTGTGTGTATAGGGTTTGTGTGTGTGTATAGGGTTTTGTGTGTGTGTGTGTGTGTGTATAGGGTTTTGTGTGTGTGTGTGTGTGTGTATAGGGTTTTGTGTGTGTGTGTATAGGGTTTTGTGTGTGTGTGTGTATAGGGTTTTGTGTGTGTGTGTATAGGGTTTTGTGTGTGTGTGGGTATAGGGTTTTGTGTGTGTGTGGGTATAGGGTTTTGTGTGTGTGTGTGTGGGTATAGGGTTTTGTGTGTGTGTGGGTATAGGGTTTGTGTGTGTGTGGGTATAGGGGTTTTGTGTGTGTGTGGGTATAGGGTTTTGTGTGTGTGTTGTGTGTGGGTATAGGGGTGTGTGTGTGTGTGGGTATAGGGTTGTGTGTGTGTGTGTGTGGGTATAGGGTTTTGTGTGTGTGTGTGGGGATAGGGTTTTGTGTGTGTGTGTGTGTGGGTATAGGGTTTTGTGTGTGTGTGTGTGTGTGTATAGGGTTTTGTGTGTGTGTATAGGGTTTTGTGTGTGTGTATAGGGTTTTGTGTGTGTGTGTGTGTGTATAGGGTTTTGTGTGTGTGTGTATAGGGTTTTGTGTGTGTGTGTATAGGGTTTTGTGTGTGTGTGTGGTATCGGGTTTTGTGTGTGTGTGTGTGTGTGGTATCGGGTTTTGTGTGTGTGTGTGTGTGTGTGGGTATAGGGTTTTGTGTGTGTGTGTGTGTGGGTATAGGGTTTTGTGTGTGTGTGTGTGTGTGGGTATAGGGTTTTGTGTGTGTGTGGGTATAGGGTTTTGTGTGTGTGTGGGTATAGGGTTTGTGTGTGTGTGTGTGTGTGTGGGTATAGGGTTTTGTGTGTGCGTGTGTGTGTGTGTGTGTATAGGGTTTTGTGTGTGTGTGTATAGGGTTTTGTGTGTGTGTGTATAGGGTTTTGTGTGTGTGTGTTACGGGTTTTGTGTGTGTGTGTATAGGGTTTTGTGTGTGTATAGGGTTTTGTGTGTGTATAGGGTTTTGTGTGTGTATAGGGTTTTGTGTGTGTGTGTGTGTATAGGGTTTTGTGTGTGTGTGTGGGTTTAGGGTTTTGTGTGTGTGTGTGGGTTTAGGGTTTTTTGTGTGTGTGTGTGGGTTTAGGGTTTTTTGTGTGTGTGTGTGGGTTTAGGGTTTTTTGTGTGTGTGTGTGGGTTTAGGGTTTTTTGTGTGTGTGTGTGGGTTTAGGGTTTTTTGTGTGTGTGTGTGGGTTTAGGGTTTTTTGTGTGTGTGTGTGGGTTTAGGGTTTTGTGTGCGTGTGTGTGTGTGTGGGTTTAGGGTTTTGTGTGTGTGTGTGTGTGTGTGGGTTTAGGGTTTTGTGTGTGTGTGTGTGTGTGTGGGTATAGGGTTTTGTGTGTGTGTGTGTGGGTATAGGGTTTTGTGTGTGTGTGTGTGTGTGTGGGTATAGGGTTTTGTGTGTGTGTGTGTGGGTATAGGGTTTTGTGTGTGTGTGTGTGGGTATGGGTTTTGTGTGTGTGTGTGTGGGTATCGGGTTTTGTGTGTGTGTGTGTGGGTATCGGGTTTTGTGTGTGTGTGTGTGTGTGTGGGTATAGGGTTGTGTGTGTGTGTGTGTGTGTGTGGGTATAGGGTTGTTGTGGGTGGGTTGTGTGTGTGTGTGGTGGGTGTGTGTGTGGTATAGGGGTGTGTGTGTGTGTGTGTGTGGGTATAGGGTTTTGTGTGTGTGTGGGTATAGGGTTTTGTGTGTGTGTGTGTGTGTGTGTGTGGGTATAGGGTTTTGTGTGTGTGGGTATAGGGTTTTGTGTGTGTGGGTTTAGGGTTTTGTGTGTGTGGGTTAGGGTTTTGTGTGTGTGGGGTTAGGGTTTTGTGTGTGTGGGGTTAGGGTTTTGTGTGTGTGTGGGTATAGGGTTTTGTGTGTGTGTGTGGGTATAGGGTTTTGTGTGTGTGTGTGTGGGTATAGGGTTTTGTGTGTGTGTGTGTGGGTATAGGGTTTTGTGTGTGTGTGTGTGGGTATAGGGTTTTGTGTGTGTGTGTGTGGGTATAGGGTTTTGTGTGTGTGTGTGTGGGTATAGGGTTTTGTGTGTGTGTGTGTGGGTATAGGGTTTTGTGTGTGTGGGTATCGGGTTTTGTGTGTGTGTGTGTGTGTGGGTATCGGGTTTTGTGTGTGTGTGTGTGTGGTATCGGGTTTTGTGTGTGTGTGTGTGGGTATAGGGTTTTGTGTGTGTGTGTGTGGGTATCGGGTTTTGTGTGTGTGTGTGTGGGTATAGGGTTTTGTGTGTGTGTGTGTGTGTGGGTATAGGGTTTTGTGTGTGTGTGTGTGTGTGTGGGTATCGGGTTTTGTGTGTGTGTGTGTGTGTGGTATAGGGTTTTGTGTGTGTGTGTGTGTGTGGGTATAGGGTTTTGTGTGTGTGTGTGTGTGTGGGTATAGGGTTTGTGTGTGTGTGTGTGTGTATAGGGTTTTGTGTGTGTGTGGTGTGTGTGTAGGTTTTGGGTGTTGTGTGTGTGTGTGTGTGTGTGTGTATAGGGTTTTGTGTGTGTGTGTGTGTGTATAGGTTTTGTGTGTGTGTGTGTGTGTATAGGGTTTTGTGTGTGTGTGTGTGTGTATAGGGTTTTGTGTGTGTGTGTGTGTGTATAGGGTTTTGTGTGTTGTGTGTGTGTGTATAGGGTTTTGTGTGTGTGTGTGTGTGTATAGGGTTTTGTGTGTGTGTGTGTGTGTATAGGGTTTTGTGTGTGTGTGTGTGTGTATAGGGTTTTGTGTGTGTGTGTGTGTGTATAGGGTTTTGTGTGTGTGTGTGTGTGTATAGGGTTTTGTGTGTGTGTGTGTGTGTATAGGGTTTTGTGTGTGTGTGTGTGTGTGTGTTGGTTTTGTGTGTGTGTATAGGGTTTTGTGTGTGTGTGTGTGTGTATAGGGTTTTGTGTGTGTGTGTGGTGTGTGTATAGGGTTTTGTGTGTGTGTGTGTGTATAGGGTTTTGTGTGTGTGTGTGTGTATAGGGTTTTGTGTGTGTGTGTGTGTGTATAGGGTTGTTGTGTGTAGTGTGTGTGTGTGTATAGGGTTTTGTGTGTGTGTAGGTTGTGTGTGTATAGGGTTTGTGTGTGTGTGTGTGTGTATAGGGTTTTGGTGTGTGTGTGTGTGTGTATAGGGTTTTGTGTGTGTGTGTGTGTGTGTGGGTATAGGGTTTTGTGTGTGTGTGTGTATAGGGTTTTGTGTGTGTGTGGTATAGGGGTTTTGTGTGTGTGTGGTAGGGTGTGTGTGTGTGTATAGGGTTTTGTGTGTGTGTGTGATAGGGTTTTTGTGTGTGTGTTGTGTGAGGGTTTGGTGTGTGTGGTGTGTGTGTGGTATAGGGTTTTGTGTGTGTGTGTATAGGGTTTTGTGTGTGGTGTGTATAGGGTTTTGTGTGTGTGTGTATAGGTGTTTTGTGTGTGTGTGTGTGTATAGGGTTTGTGTGTGTGAGGTGTGTGTGTGTAGGGTTATGTGTGTGTGTGTTAGGTTTTGGTGTGTGTGTGTATAGGGTTTTGTGTGTGTGTGTTTAGGGTATTGTGTGTGTGTAGGGTTTTGTGTGTGTGTGTGTATAGGGTTTTGTGTGTGTGTATGTGTGTGTGTGGTGTGTGGGTTAGGGTTTTGTGTGTGTGTGTGTTTAGGTTTGTGTGTGGGTTTAGGGTTTTTGTGTGTGTGTGTGTGGTAGTGTGGGTGTTAGGGTTATGTGTGTGTGTGTA